>NC_057745.1:23262584-23368042 GCF_004010195.1 Chiloscyllium plagiosum | reverse complement strand
GATGGCGTTTTTACAGGGGGCAGGGTGGGAGGAGATGTAGTCTAGGTAGCCGTGGGAGTCGGTGGCCAGAGATAGAAATGAAGAGGTCTAGGAAGGGGAGGGAGGAGTCTGAGACGGTCCAGGTAAATTTGAGGTCGGGGTGGAAGGTGTTAGTAAAGTGGATGAACTGTTCAACCTCCTCGTCAGTTACAGCCCATTTTTACAAGTGTAAAATATTTTCCAGTTAATTTGATGTTTTCTCTTTAGTTGGTCAGATTTTTCCAATGTTCTCAATTGTCATTCACCACTGTAACATTGCGCAGATACTTACAGCAAGCAAGCTAATACTTACAGCCAACTAAAGCTATTCAGTAGCACATTCTTCTTAAGCCAAGTTTTGTGGTATCCCACAATATATGAATACAGAGCAGAAGAGCTTCCAGAAATGTTTCAACAATTTTGTTTAAGCTGCCGAAACAGCTTTCCAATCCTTACTGGTCTTGTTATATTCACAATTAAGCATGTTCTTTTTGTTTCAGGCAACATATTTTTTTTTAAATGAAGACAGTAGTTATGGGCAATATTTGTAAAACATCACACTTAGAACTGGATATAATCAGCAATTTTCTTATTCATGTTGTATGTCTTCAAAAACTTTAATCATATGAAACAGAGTGAGACCACTTTGCCCTCAATCCTCTGCCAGCTCTCTGTAATAGGTATTCAATTAATCTCACTCCTTCTTCTTCACCTTGCATATATTGCCTTTTGAAGTATACAGTACATCCAATTCCATTTTGAAAGGTCAATAGTAGATCTACTTCTAACACCCTTTGAGATACTGCATTCTAGATCATTGTCACCACATTTAAAACATTTATTTTCTACCCAGCTCCTGTGTCAAATTTCATACATCTATGCCCCCTAGTTACTGAACCTTTCCAAATGAAAACAGTTCTTGTCCCTTTTCAAATGCTTCATGATTTTGAATTCCTCTGTTAAAATTCCCTTTACATTCCCATTCATTTTCATCCATCTTTCAACTGTGTCATCTCTGATGTTACTGGCATTTTCTTGTGGAATCCCAAGTTTTGTTACTCCTGAAGTCAAATTATTAGTGCAATTTGATGGAATTTGTCAATGTAAAGGAAGCACAATGCTGTGGAATAGGGGATACATTTGTAGAGTAAATACCTTACTATTGGCGTGTGGTGGAGTTTTGGAAAGGAAAGTGGAACTGATCTCATCAACACTTTCACCAAAAATGGGCCCTTCCCGATAGTACAGTGAAACCAAACATTTTGGAAGAAACTATTGGAATGGATTTCATCCCCGTGGTGTTAATTGATTTTATTTAAGCTCTCGTCAAAAGATAGATCTGTTTTGAATTAATCAGCAAATTCATACATCAATTATTAGAGTCTTCAGCATTAAGGCATGACACAAAACTCAAAGATGATAAAGTTGCCATCGAAGTTATAATAAAAGACCTCTAAATTCAATACGTGTTGGAATTTCCATTTAGCAGAGTATCCATTTAACTGCTCAGTATTAGAGAATTAAAATATTTACCTTAAAATTTGAACCCAGTCCAATCTTCATCATCAGATCACCAGAAGTGTTATTCTACCTTTGAGGTTAATAGCAAAGTCAGAACTGCACAACACTTCTTGTTCAATTTGACCTTTAAAGAAATCCAAAAGTACCTGTAACTGATCTTTAGATAAACTTGAACTGAGGAAAGTGCTTATCTTGTTTAAATTTGCATTTCAACCCTACATTTATATCATCACTAGGTGTCTGCATCCACAATTTGTAGGATCGATCAAAATAAGCCAAACTTGTTCAGCTAGTCAAGTTCAAGTACATAATAATCTTTTATAGGCATGTCCTGAGAAGCATTTTCAATGGCTCACTTTCAATGGAGGTAATAACCATGAATTTGCCAGTGATATCCATCATTACTCCACTGAAACTGACAGTAAGTTTGGGACATGTGCAAGATAACACAGCAGTCTATTCTCCTGTTCTTACTCATAGAGTCACGGAGATGTACAGCATGGAAACAGACCCTTCGGTCTAACCCGTCCATGCCGAACAGATATCCCAACCCAATCTAGTCCCACCTGCCAGCACCCGGCCCATATCCCTCCAAACCCTTTCTATTAATATCCCCATCCAAATGCCTCTTAAATATTGCAATTGTACCAGCCTCCACCACTTCCTCTGGCAGCTCATTCCATATATGTACCACCCTCTGCGTGAAAAGGTTGTCCCTTTGGTCTCTTTTCTATCTTTCCCCTCTCACCCTAAACCTATGCTCTCTAGTTCTGGACTCCCCCAACCCAGGGAAGAGACTTTGTCTATTTATTATGTCCATGCCCCTCATGATTTTATCTACACTTTTTCTTGACCCCTTCACTGTGCTGTCAGAGTATTTATTCATCATCCAGTCTTATATAAGTTGCAATTCCTCCCCACTAAATATTAGGAAGACCAACACCGTAATCTTTGATTTGTCACAGAAAACCTATAGAAAAAATCATCCGGAATAATTCGGATGCAGTGAGTGAAATGTACAAAGTGCATTATATTTAGAATTTTCCATTAATCGTAAGACGAGAACATGAACTTGCATTTTTATAGCACCTTTCACGACCTCAGCATGTTCTAAAGCACTACAGCCGATGAAGTAATGTTAAAAACTGTCAATACTGTAAAACAGGAAAACACACAAAAATGCGTAGCACGGATCCACAAATGGCAACATGATAAATGAGCAAATAATTGTTTCTTTAGGTGACGTTTGTTGGAAGGTGTGCTAACTGAAACACACCGGGCGAACCTCTCTGTTCTTCAGTGACAGGTCTTGCTTTTCCCTCTTGTCAAAATTGTGCAGAATGAACAAAGCTATTCTTCAGAATGGCATTTACATTTTGTGCAACCTTGTGCAGGAGCTGGGTTCAGTATGAGCAGAGGAATGTTGTTTCAGTCACTGTAAAGTAAGTCATACATCACTACTACTAGAAAGCCGCAAATTAATATGAAGAAGGCCTTGGTACCCTTGATACAATTATAGCAATGCGAGATCAGTATGTTCATTACATTTTTATGATTTCATTAACTTGCCCTCTTCACATATTACCATAATTTCAAGGTTTTCTTGAAAAGAAACAACACATAATTAATTAACATATAATGATATCTAATGTGATATATTCTTTCTTCATATCAAAAGAGGCAGCTGAGTAAAAACTAAAATTAGGCCTGAAATAATAGTGATACTTTACCGCTATTAAAATACCATTATAAATATTAGAATGCCAAGCACAAGAAATTATATAACCAATGCTATTTTTTTTTAGTAAAGATCATCAGCCCATTCTTGTAAAGTGTAATTAATTTGTTTTGTTTGGATGAAATCTTGCACAAGTGACCTTGGTTTGTGTCTCTATGCTGTGAATATTTTATACAAAACTCACCTTTTGTAGTGTCTGAATCAAAGCATTTTTTCTGGTGGTGACAACAGAGCAGTTTTTACACAAGCAAATATTACCTTCAGAAAGGATTTATCACTTTAAAGATGCCATATAAATGCAGGCTGTTGTTGGAATGATAGTCTTATAAACTTCTGCATGTGGAGACAATCATTAGTGATGACAAAGTCCTTTCTAAACCCCTTTACTGCAATTATACAGAAAACCCAGAGTCACATAGATGTACAGCATGGAAACAGACACTTCAGTCCAACTTGTTCATGCCAATGAGATATCCTAAATTAATCTTGTCTCATTTGCTAGCATTTGGCTCATATCCCTCTAAACCCTTCCTATTCATATACCCATCCAGATGCCTTTTAAATGTTGTAATTGTACCAGCCTCCACCACTTCCTCTGGCAGCTCATTCTATACACACACCCCACTCTGCGAGAAAAAGTTGCCCCTTAGGTTCATTTAAAGGCATCTCCCAGATCCCATCCCACCTCCGCACATACATTTCAATATCTATTTATTTATAGAATTATTTGTTTTGATCTTCACTATGCTGAATGGAGTTCTGATCACATTATTGATCAGGAATTGTCAAGCTTATTTAGAGGTAATTGAATGGGTAGTTCTGTCTCCATCACCATGACTGCTGTCAGAACTGCTGAGCAGTTCGAGTCATTTTATTTAATTTTAGATTACCAGTATCCATAGTAGTCTGCTCTGGAATAATAATCCATTGATGTGGCCACTGTGCAACTGTGCTCATTGAAAATACAAACCAAGACTTGTGGTTGCTATTCAGTTGTCTGTAGAATTGTGGAACAGGCCACATTTGATAGTTAAATCTTCAAGTGCAACTTTTCAGAAGTATCCTTCCAGAAAATCTTCCACATTTCATAGTTTTGTTGTTCAAGTTGGACCCAGAAAAAACACTTTCTTTTCTTTACTAAAAAGAAGAAAGGAAAGTGCCGTAGTGCTTTAGCTAATAAGGGAGGCGGATGGGAAGCCAACGGGAAAACAACAGGAAAGAGTAAAGGCCCTCATGGAAGAGAAGGAAAGAGGCAAGAAATGAAGAAGAAAAAAAAAACAATGAAGAGAAAAGTAGTGGCAAAATTCTCAGGAGAAGAGGAGGCAGATATCAGGCAAAGGGAGGGAAAGCGGAAGAGAGTATCTCAGCAGATCAACAGAACAGCAACTGCAGAGATGTCTGCGATCAACTCTACCTTCATGACTGAGAGGAAATGATGTCTGTGGAAGGCTACCTTGGTGAGCGAAAGAGAGGGGAAAATGAAACAGCAGTGAAAGGAATGTGAAAGCAACAAAGTTGGAATTTCATCTCAAATGCTGTGTTTCTAGAAACATATTCGCAATGAGCTGATGCTTCAAAGCACTCACACTCTTTATGCCCAGTTAGGGAAAAGGAAAAAAATTGCAATCTTTCTGTTGGTGTTTTTTGACCTCTTCATTACATCAGTCTGGAGTAGAATGGTCTAATCTGACCAATACAGTAAATGTATGAAAGAATATCCAATGTCAGTCAAGGTGGCTGAATGGATGAAGAGTTCCAATGAGAAACAGGACCTTTTAAAGTGTCATCAAAAAAAAGGACGATTTCCTCTCAGTTCCTTCAGCCTGCCTTTAGAATATTAATGTTCCTCATCTCCTTGGCATCTGGCTAACAGCTGCGAAATTTACAGGTCGCAGGGTGGCTCTCAGGCAAAGAACCACAAATAAACTGTAAACTCTTTATACGGGGGAGTTGGGGAGGGGGCTGGGGGTGGGGGTATGGGTGAGGCAGTACTTGAACACCAGCAATCAATTATGAGATCAAGGCTCCCAGAAACACATCTGCTACACTGAAATTACAACCAGCTGAATTCTAGGCTTTCTTGTAACTGCAAGATTTCCACCATCTCGAACTATAGCACTACAACCTTAACCGTTATTAATGCCATATTAGTAACATTATAAATCTAGCAAATAAAGCCAGCCTTTTTGTGCACAGGCTCTCAGACAGTTCACTTGCGCTTAATTTACAGCTTCAGCGCTTTGAGAAAGCAAGGGTAAGGGCTGACTTTTCTTTGCAGTACAAATGCACCCCAGCTGCTGCACAGAACGCACAGTGCAGGCAGAAAATTATTTTTGTGCCTGGAACCTAAACACATTTTCTTCCAAAAATTCCCTTAAATAAACATTTACATTTCTGTCACACTTGCGCTGACTTCAAAATGTATTTGCTAATCTCTTAAAAGAGAGGAATGCTATGTGCTGCCATCACATGATTGATTTTATAGACTGTCAAGTTAATTAAAACACAAGATGAAGTCTATTGCATAATTTAGAAGGCATTGCTTGAAATCGATAGCCTAATTGCCACACCTTAAGAAAAACTATATCTGTTTATCCATTTAACTCCTAGTGTATCTGTGCTGGTTTTGCAACATGTGTACCTAACGTGATTTGTTGTAGCCTCCAATTACTGCTCTGACTTGTAAACCAATAATGAATTGATAATCAATTAAACTTTGTTCTTTAAATATTAACAGGGCAGGTCCTTCTGCTGGGCAGTTACATGCATTTCTTCTAAATTGATTGTGCTGATCTTTAAAGTAGTAACTAATGGACAATCAATCCAACTTTGCTGTGTGATTCAGGACAAGGCAGCAATTTCAGAAATACTTGCTCGGTTTCCTCTATTTTGTATAATTGAGTAAAATAGAATGAAAGCCTGTGAAGTACCCAATTATTCGTGGCTATCATAATTGGCTGCACTCTGCTCAGTAAAATGCCAGTATCAGAAGCTCACTCGATCCCGGACGACCAACTGTTCAGGTTGTCTGTTTCCAAACTGGGAGTACACTATTCTGAAAGTGAACGTGACTTTTTTTTTTAAATTTTGCGAGTTCAGTTTTAACTAGAGTACTCTCCATTTATGTCTCTTATTGAGAGGAGAGTTCTGAAAGTGTTTCAGAAGGCTACATCATGTAAGAAAATTTGTCAGTGTGCAATATGCCATTGGAGATTTGTTAATATATCTTCATCATCATTTGTACTTGGGGTTAAGACATTTGCGCTATATTAACCCTTAGTAACTCCAGTAAATTCTGCCATCTATGGGCTGAAAAATCCTGTTAGATGAGAATTACACTGGTTTTTCAATATTAGGAGTGGGGCTTTAAAATAATGATTAATTATACAGGCCTTGCAATTTTCATATTTTAAAATAACATTTAATCTTTTGAAAAAGTGACTTGTTTTCTGACGGCCTTTAATATTTTCTAAATCTCTCTTCTGTCACGATCCTTCCAACTTTTGTATAGTTTGCATCTCTGTTACTTAATTGTCAGATTTTAGCAATTATTTCTGGCAATTACCAAACAATCCTTCCACTTTGCTCTGCCTATCTTGTTCAGCTCCATTCCCCTCCACTTGAGAAAAAGTTGAGGACTCACTACTCACTCACTACAAGAGATCGAGAGGTCTGAGAAATATAGAGGGTTACAAGGTGATGTGATAGTGGTCTTCGAGATAATGACCAGTTATCATAAAGTAAACAGTGATAGAGCACTTCCACTCATCAACAAGGCAGTTAATGAAGTCAAAATTTAAGATAATCTAAACAAATAATTAAATAGGAGGTCAGACCAAAATTATTCTGAATTATAAAAGAAGACTGGATAGACCTTTTTTCACTGGAATGTAGAGGTTGAGGAGTGACCTTCATAAAGGTTCATAAAATCATGAGGGGCATAGATAAAATGAATAGCAAAGGTCTTTTCCCTTAAGGTGGGGAAGTTCAAAACTAGGGGGCATAATTTTAAGGTGAGAGGAGAAAGTTCTAAAAGGGACATGAGGGGCAACTTCCTTACATAGAGAGTATTTCGTGTGTGGAATGAACAAACAGAGGAAGTGGTGGATTTGGGCACAGTTACAACGTTTAAGAAAAATTTGGATAAATATATGAATAGAAAGATTTGGCGGGATAGGGCCAAATGTAGGAAAGTGGGACAAGTTTATTTTGGGAACATGGTTGGTGTGGATTAGTTGGACTGAAGGGCTTGTTTCTATGCCATGCTCCCTGACTCTATTTGCTCAGAGGGACGTTAGAAATTAGATTGCTTTATTGTTGAAGTAGAACTTATTTCTGTAACCATATTGTGAACTCTGATTAGTGGACCCCAGTATTCTGCTCAGGTTTGGAAATACTATTTCTGTACTGGAGATTTCTGTACTGGAAGGTACCCATTCGGCAGCAGGGAAAGAATCGTGGAAACTACATCCCATTTTGCAGCAGTCACCATGCCTCGTTCTGTGATGTAAATGCCCAGCAGCGCAGCCAGCCACTTTGACAGTTCCTGTGAATGGGAGGGTGATTGTTAGGTGTCACGAATTTCCTGGGCAATTTTCAGTTCGTGCATCAGGAGGTCCTCAAGTCCTGACAAATAATTGTATTTGGCCACTGGTAGATCTAGGCTGGCATTCTGCCTTCCTGGTACCAGTGCAGAGAGATATTACAGTACAGGGACATTACAGAGAATATTCAGAAGGAAGTGGGTATTGCAGATGCTGGAGATCAGAGTCAAGGTTAGAGTGGTGCTGGAAAAGCACAGCAGGTTAGGCAGCATCCGAGGAGCAGAAAAATCGATGTTTCGGACAAAAGCCCTTCCTGATGAAGGGCTGACCTGCTGTGCTTTTCCAGCACCACTCTAATCTTGCAGAATATTCAACCAATTGATCTGAATGAAGCTGTGCATTCCTATCATATTCAGTCACAAATGGTACTAGGCAATTAAACAACAAACTGAAGGAGGAAGCTACACAAATATCTTAAATGATTAAGGAGCACAGCACAAAAGACACAGCTAAAAGCAATAATAAATGCTTTCAACCAGAAATGTCAAATGGAAAAATCTATAAATAATAAATACTCCTTTGGTTGACTCTCAATCATCAGTGAAGTGATGGTAGTTGTTGATATTTGTGTCAAGCTGCACTTACACAGCAGCAAACCTACTCATCAGATGCTCAGTTTGGACTCTGCCAGGGATACTCAGCTCCTGATCTCATTACAAACTTGGTCCAGACATCGACAAAAGAGCTGAACTTGAGGTGAGATGAGGATGACTGCCCTTGACCTCAAGGCAGGATTTGACAAGTGTGTCATCAAATGGCCCAAGCAAAATTTGAATTGATAGGAATAGCAGCAAACCTCTCCACTGGTATCAGTTATACATGGCACTAAGGTCAATAATTATGGTTTTTGGAGACCAAACATCTCAGTCCCAGGACACTGCAGGAGTTGCTCATGATAGTGTCCTTGGCTCAACCACCTTCAGTTGTTTCATCGTAACGTTCTCTCCCTCATAAGGTCACCAATGGAGATGTTTACTTATGACTGTACAATGTTCAGCACCATTCACAGCTCTTCATATACTGGAGCAATAGCTGGACAACATTGAAACTTGGTCTGATAAATAATCCTTCGGATTTATGCCACTCAATCATCTGGCAAGATGACAGATTCCAACCATCTTCCTTGAAATTCAACTGCATTGCCATTGGTGAATCCCAAACCATCAACATGCCTGGGGTTACCATTGACCACAAACTGAACTGCATGAACTCTATAAACATCTACTAAAGCAGGCAAATCACTTCCTGAAACCTCAAGCCTATTCATAATCTACAAAACATTAGTCAGGAGTGTGATGGAATATTCCCCACTTGCCTGGATAAATACAGCTCCAACAAAACTCATTATTGGAGATGGTTCAAAAGAGATTTACCAGGATATTGCCAGGTATGAAAGGATTCAGTCATAAAGAAAGGCTGGATAGGCTGGGACGTTTATTCACCGGAGAGTAGGAGGTTGAGAGGCAACTTGGTAGAAATTTATAAAATAATGAGGGGTATAGATAGAGTTAATGGTAGTTGTCTTTTCACCAGGATGGGGGATTTCAAGACGAGAAGGTACATTTTAAGGTGAGAGGAGAGAGATTTAAAAAAGACATGAGGAGCAATTATTTACGCAGAGGGTGATTTATGTGTAGAATGAAATTCCTGAGGAGGTGCTGGATGTCAGTACAATTGCAATGTTAATGAGGCATTTGGATAAGTACAAAAATAGGAAAGGATTGGAGGGGTAGGGCCCAGGAGCAGGCAGGTTGGACAAGATTAGTTTGGGATTATATCCAGCATGGACTGGTTGGACCTAAGGGTCTGTTTCTGTGCTGTATGACTCTATGACTCTATCATCAGGACAAAGCTGATCAATTGATTGGCACCCCATCTATCACTTTAGGCATCTGATCATCTCATTACAGTGGCAGCAGTGTGTATGGCAGCATCTCTACTACCTGAAAGGATAAAGGCAATAGATGTGTGGGAACACAGTCACTTGCAAGTTCTCCTCCAAACCACTCACCATCCTGACTTGGCCATGATTTTCTACATCATGCACCTGAAATTTCAAGGGGAAGTAAAAGAGAAATGGGAACGTTAATCCTTGGGGAAGTGGAGGAAGTAGGCCATGCAATTCCCATCACATGTAGAAGTAACAAACTCCACCCTGGGTACCAGGCAAATCGACCAACTACTTGTCACAAGAAAACACTGGGGCACAGGGAGGCATTGGTATCTGGGTAGGTCTGTAGTTGCCCCAAAACATCTGCCTGTTACCAGACCAGCTGACACAAACTTTGCAGTCAGCCTTTTTTTATTCTTATACATGACATCTTGCAGCTTTACAAGGCTCAGTCTAAGTGCACACACTATTTTGATTTAGTCCCTACCCTCCCCCTCACTGTTTTGATCACACAGCATTGCCCTTTGATGTGAAGGGCAGTGTTTGTCACTGGCCACCCGGGTGTTTTCCTATCTTCCTGGTGGTGGAAATTGAATAAAGATTGGTGCACTTTGTGTCTTCCACTGTGTCTCACACCTGCACACACACACCATGGGTGCTGGGGAAAAAAAAATAAGCACTACCGCAGTTAGGTGGTAGTGTGGGGGTTAAAGGGAAAAGGAAAAAAAAAGAAGAAAAACCAGGAGAAAGGGCAGTGTTTGTCACTGGCCACCCGGGTGTAAAAAAAAAGAAATAAACAGGAGATGTTCGGGGAGAGGTGGGCACCGCAGGGAGTGGAGTGCATTATTTCCCCCTCCAACTCTATTTTGATTTCATCCCTGCCCTCCCCTTCACTGTTTGATCACACAGCATTGCCTTTTGTGTAGGGCACTGCTTGTCACTGGCCACGCGGGTGTTTCCTATCTTCCTGGTGGTGGAATTTGAATAAAGATTCGTGCACTGTGTCTCTCACTGTGTCTCACACCTGCACACACACACCATGGGTGCTGGGGAAAAAATAAGCACTACCGCACTTAGGTGGTAGTGTGGGGGTTAAATTTAAAACAAAAGAAAAAAAATGTAACCAGAAAAAAAAAGAAAAAAACATAAAATAAACAGGAGATGTTCAGGGAGAGGTGGGCACCGCAGGGAGTGGAGTGCATTATTTCCCCCTCCAACTCTATTTTGATTTCATCCCTGCCCTCCCCTTCACTGTTTGATCACACAGCATTGCCTTTTGTGTAGGGCACTGCTTGTCACTGGCCATGCGGGTGTTTCCTTTCTTCCTGGTGGTGGAAATTAAATAAAGATTTGTACACCTTGTGTCTCTCACTGTGTCTCACACCTGCACACACTCAACATGGGTGCTGGGGAAAAAAAATAAGCACTACCGTAGTTACGCGGTAGTGTGGGAAAAGGGAGAAAAAAGACCTTGTGTCTCTCACTGTGTCTCAAAAAAAAATAAACAGGAGATACAGAAGGTTTCCTCAGTCTAGGGACTTGCTTTGAGTTGGCTGGTCAGAGTCTTTGTACTGTGCACATGTAAATAAAGAGTGACTTGGTGATGGGATACCGGCCTCTGTGCAGTTATTTCAATAACCTACATCTATTCACAATGTGGTGAATTCACAAGTCCGATTGCCTGGTGATCACAGTCACATGCCAGGCCATTATTTAAAGTGTATTTGCCCAGCCGATATCCTTATAGAGAAAGTGTATAGGCCTGTTGAGAGTAGACATCATACCCTGGAAACTTTGCTGTGAGAGGATAGGAAATAGGAGCCAAAGTAGGCCATTTGGCCCCGTGAGCCTGCTCTGTCATTCAATCATTTTCTAAAATTATTCTCAAATCAATTGATAACTTTATTATCTCAAAAGCTATTTTAAATGGCTAATGTTTGCACCCCCTTGTGGCATTTTTGATCTAATTTTGTTCACTAGCCTCTTATGTGGGAACTTATCAAAAGCTTTCAAATGTATCACATTCACTAATTACCCATATTCATTCTGCTAGAGACAACTGAAAGAAAACATCAACAGATTAATCAAATATGATTTCCCTTTCATAAATTCACATTGTCTCTGCTATCGTGCTATTATTTTCATAATATCCACTTGTTGTTATGACCAAGATGGTCTTTCTCTGGTTTCAGCACCCTACATGTCAAAATATAAATTTAATTGTTTTATCCAGTTCCCAATGTAACCATTCTTACAAAACAAAGTCTTCAATAAATATAAAATATTGATTTATTTTATAAAACAAAATCAATTCAATGAAGATATAGAAAACTGATTAGCATACCTAAGTTGTCTCATACACACCCACACACATACATACACACAAATATACAAGTGTACTGAGTAAAGGGGAAAGTTACATTTCCTTCAGCTAAAATTCAGTTAGGGGGAATCAAACACTGAATATTTAGTCTTACTTCATGGATGCAAAAAGGATAAAGTTTGAGATGGTCAGATGGCTGTTGGTATGACATTCTGATAATGCTGGACTGGTGTCACCAATGTAGGCACCAGTCTCTGGGATCTTGGCAAATGCTGCTTGCTCAGGGAACAAAACTTTGAGAATTTTTACGGTCACTTTTTTAATGAAGACAATCAAGTTTCACACTGAATTCACTATGAATGTGCTTCAGGAACAGTAGACATTCGATGAGCGGCTAATTTCTAAGCAAGCGTTCTCCAAATGAAAATCCAAGCAAAGTCTTAGTCTGCAAAATATAGTCCAAACCTAGTCAGTCAAATCATTTGTGTGTTCCAGCAACCAAAATTAGCAAATATTTGGAACCAAGGAATTTTCAATAAATACCATATTCAAACAATTTTCCACTATCAATAGCACCATTTGTGGGTGGCACGGTGGCACAGTGGTTAGTACTGTTGCCTTACAGCGCCAGAGACCCGGGCTCAATTCCCGCCTCAGGCGACTGACTGTGTGGAGTTTGCACATTCTCCCCGTGTCTGCATGGGTTTCCTCCGGGTGCTCCGGTTTTCTCCCACAGTCCAAAAATGTGCAGGTTAGGTGAATTGGCCATGCTAAATTGCCCGTAGTGTTAGGTGCAAGGGTAAATGTAGGGGAATGGGTCTGGGTGGGTGCGCTTCGGTGGGTCGGTGTGGACTTGTTGGGCCGAAGAGCCTATTTCCACACTGTAAGTAATCATTTCACTGATCCTTTGATTAAAAATACAGGTATCTCTAATCTTAAACATGGCTGAAAGGAGACAATAAGCCAAAACATTTTGGATTGCACTCATCAGGATTATGACACAACAAACTGACTTAGAAGAAAAGGACACCAATTTGTACAGCATGAGAAGCGAGTGATGGTTGGTTGGGCCATGTTGACATGCAACAGCAGTAGGAACACTTAACCATCAATCTTAGTACTCAAACCAGGCAGGTAGACACAGTTTGGTCAGGGTGATTCCATGGGAGTACTACAATGATTGACTGTCTTGATAATGCTTTCTATTTGATTAGATTCTTAGATTCCCCTACAGTATGGAAATAGACCCTTCAGCCCAAACAGTTCACACCGACCCTCCAAACAGCAACCCACCCAGACCCATTCTCCTAAGTCTACGGGAAATTTAGCATGGCCAATTCACCTAACCTGTACATCTTTGGACTGTGGAAGAAAACCGGAGCATCCAGAGGAAACCCACTCAGACACAGGGAAAACGTGCAAACTCCACACAGTCAGTTGCCCACGGCGGAACCCTGGCGCTGTGAGGCAGCAGTGCTAACCACTGAACCACCGTGCCACGCTGTGTATTCTAAACACTATTGTAATATTACAGCCAGTCAATTCTATTCACCTAAATTGGTGCTATGTTCTTGCCCTGACTGTTAAATAACATTTAATGTGTAAATTTTGTTTTCTTGATACTGCTCCCCTTGTCTTCCTAGCTGGTTGATGTTATGGTTTTGGAAGGTACTGTTTATAAAGAGGCTTGGTGAATTGTTGCAGTACATCATGTAGATGATAATATGCTGTTGTCATTGTTCATCACCTGGGGAGGGAATGAATGTTACATGTAATGAATGGGTTGAAAATCAAGTATCATTTTATTTATTATGCATCTCTGAAGTGCCTCGGGATATTATTCTGTTTTAAAGGCGCTGTATAAATACAAGTTGTTGTATTGAAAGCTGGACTTGTTTAACATTTTATAAAGCATCTAGAGTGGGCACAATTGGCTACCAACAATGCCATTTTCACAAACTAGTTTGACAGTAATTTTCCAATTGCGGTATAACTGACAGACACAACATAACACAACAGCAAAGAAAAGATTCTGCCAAGTCCCTGTGCAAGTTCTTTGAAAATTAAACCCACCTTCCCATGTCCTTTGAAGCTATGTATAAAATGCTTTTAAACCATATTTTAATTAGAATGGCCAAATTTGCAGGGCTGCTCTTTTCCCTTTTTAAGGAATTGTAAAGCACTTTTCATTAAATCAGAGTTTGTTTTGGGAGTAATTTTGTTATGTTTGCTTATATCTTCCAGAAACTCCACAATGAAAGATTGCTAATCTGTAAAAGAGATGGCAACTTTAACTAGCTTGGCACCGAGCTGCACAAATGTGCTTTTGGTTTCAGATCTTATCAATCAGCAAGTGAGTACATAGAGCCAGAAATCTGCAATATATCAAAGTTAGGATGGATTCAGGAAAGCCAGTGGAAAGAGGAAAACCACAATGAGGGAAACAAGGTGAGAAGTAGTGATTGAAAATGTATAAGAAGGGTAAAAACATAGTTGATGTGTGAATGACAGTAATGGTCATGTATACATAACAAGGATGAGACCATCAGAACATGAAATAAATAAAAAATGGCTGCTAATTACTTGAAACCTATAACCCAACTATCATTGAGGTACCATGTACTGAACAAATTATGTATGGGCATTTTTGCAACTCTCTAAAAATGCTTTTGGCTATTTACTTGACCTAAGATTGCATACACTCAACTGGATGCATTATAATATGTACAGTAGAGATGTTAACACATGATGTTGATTTCAGAGACAGGGAGCATTCAAGTATAGGACACCATAATTATGACAATAAACCTATCTCCTAGGTGAAATGGCATCTTTGTTCTTAATGAAGCCTCTGCCTCTGATTATATCTTGCATTCTTGAGATGGCTATAATGATCAAATCATGGCTTGCTACATTTCCCTACTCCTCTGTTACATTCTCCTCTCTTGACAATCTCACTTTATTTGAGAAATGCCTTCTTTATTTTACAGTCTCCAAATTTCATTCCCTACACAAGAACCATGGCAAGTGCTGGATTTTCAATGCCCCATAGGATTGGGATCCAGGGAAGGCAGGAATGCTAAATCATAATCTTTACAGAGCAAGTTCGGTGACCTGCCACTGACAAACCTGATAAGGTTTGTAACTCCCAAATTCCAAACTGTTTAGTCTTTAGTCTTTGGTTAACAAGAATCTATTTATATCCACCTTAAAAATAATCAAGAGGTCTATTCCTCACCTTTTCAGGAAGGGAGTTTCAAAGACTCACAAACCTCTGAGAGAAATCAAAACTGCATAAATTCTGTTTTAAATTGACGATAGCTGATTTTTAAGCAGAGATCTCTCATTCTAGATTCTCCCTAAAGAGGAAACATTCTCTCCACATCTACCCTGTTAAAATCCCTCAGGATTTTATATGTTTCCAACAAGTCATCTCTTAATCTTTTCAACTCGAGCGGATACAAGCATAACCTCTCCAGCCTTTTCTTATCAGCCACCCCACCCATTCCAGATATTAGTCAAGTAAACTTTCTCTGAACTGCCTCCAATACATTTATATTCTTCCTTTAATAAAGTGACCGATATTGTGCACTGTACACCAGATGTGATATCACCAATGCCCCATTTAACTTAAGTATGGGCCCTTTACACTTATATACAATTCCCTTCATAATAAACAATACCATTCTATTAGTTTTCCTACTTGCGGTACCTACAAACCAACCTTTTGCAATTCATGTAGATCCATCTGGACCTCAGTGCTCTGCAATTTCACAACAGTTGAATAAAATGCTTCCCTATATTATTAGTTATGCCAAAATTGACAATTTCATATTTTCCCATGTTATACTTCAACTGCCTCATTGTTTTCCATTCACTTAAATGATCAATATCTGTTTGTATCTGATTTGTGACCTCTCTACCACTCACTTGCCTAGGTATCTTTGAATCATCCACAACTTTAACAACCATACCTTTAGTCCCTTCATCCAAGTCATTTATATAAGTTGCAAACAATTAAGGTCCCTGTATCAATTCATGTGGAGCACCAATCATTAAAGCTTGATAACTTGATAAAAGCCCATTAACCGGGAAAAAAGACCTGCTTTATGCCTGCTGTCTACTTTCTACTCCCTACTTGTTGTTCACCAGCCAATCATCCATCCATGCCACTATGCTTCCCCCCAAAAATGAGCTTTTATTTTCTACAATAACTTTTGATGTGGTACCTTGTAAATCAAAGTACATCTACTGGTTTCCCTTTATCCACAGTACAAGCTGAACTCACCATTAACTGCCCAATTTTGATCTACTGCACCACTCCCCACCCTGCCCCCAACATCTCTTTCCTCTCCAAAACCCTTAAACATTTTGTTGGCCCTAAATTCATTTGTACAACTCAACATTTCCAATTATCTCTACTTATGCCACAGCAATTAAACTGCCCTGATCAAAGTCAGACTTTGGGGAGGGCTCATAAAACCTGACAAGTGAAGTCAGAAGCTACCTAAGTGGTTGCCTATGTCTTCCTGCTATGACAAGGGTCGTCTGTCCTAATATACGTGAAGTACCTTGAGACATCTTAACTAGATAATCTAGATATCAAATTGTAGCTGCTCTTGTTGTTCTTGAGCACCTCACAACCAGCTCTCAGGAGTGCAAGGACAATAATCCATTAGGTTTGTGCTACTTAAAACTCTTTGTTTAGTGTCACACAGAGGAGGCAGAGTGCATGGATTCATAAGTACAATCTCTTTCTTATAAATGATCTAGTTCAGTCAAATATTCAAAACAAGTGTTATTCATGTCTACTCTGCAATCACTGCACCATGTTTAACATCTTAATTAAGTTACCCATTGGGACACATAAAGAGCCATAAATAAGAAAAAAAACTTGGATTAATAAACAACCTGCATCTATTAACATGTGAACAGGTATAAATTACTCTCTTTCAAATATTTCACATGTTTAAATCAAGACAAAGATTGGATTGTAAAATTGTCACAATTTCTGTGCTATTTTAACAGCATTTTCTAAGCTTTGAACTGTCTTATTTCATGTGGATTGCGATGAAAAAAATAACAGAAATCGCAGTGATTTTATTTTGTAATCCAAGTTAATATTTTGACTCAATTATTATCTATATCAGCACAGTATCAGCTGACTGAAGTTAACGTGCTCAAGTGCAAAACATCAGTCTAAAATGATGCTCCTTTGTGCTGTTTCCCATGATTACTGTCTTTTGTGAATGAAAATGCTTGATTTATTCAGATGATATAAAGTATGTTTAAAGGGGGTTAAAATATGAAATTTTAATCCATTGAAATGCCTGCTAAGGATACAGTGTTAATGATAAGACGTGCAATGGACAATTAAAATTGAACTCAGAAATTTGAATTGTCGAACTTTCAGTGATGTAGAGTTTGAAATATTAATTATAAATTTTCTAAACAAAAAAGCAAAGAACTGCAACTGCTGAAAACCATAAATAAAAACAGAAATTGCTGAAAACAAAACCCAATGGATCTGGCAGCATCTGTGGAGAGGAAACAGAATTAATATCTCAGGTCCAGTGACCCTTCTTCAGGACTGATTGTAGCTGGAATGGGTTAGTATACATGCTAAAGAAGGGTGTGTGTGTGTGTGTGTGGATGTTGAAGGGTGGTGTGGTGGCGGTAGGAGTAAGCCTGGATGAATGAATAGCTGCTAATGGAGACCAATATTAGCTGACAAAGAGTTGTTTATATTAGCTACCTATGTGATGACAAGGCCTGGTGTGTGGGATCTGTGTTAAGGACGTGGAAGAGGATGCTCAAACCTTAAAAGATAGCACTTGGAATATTACTGTTTGTTGACATAAACCAGAGGTTTCCATTATTGGATTACAGAAGCATGATTGATTTGACAGCTATTGGTTGCCAGTTGAATAACGATACAGGTACCCAATCCTCTATCCAATATGCTCAGGACCAGCTGATTTTCAAAATTCAGAATTTTTCGAATTTTGGAATTAGTGACATTTCAACTGTGAAATTTTTAAAAATCTTACTGAACAGCAAACTCACTGTGAGTAATGGGCCCTGAGACAGAATTGAGGCCTGCCAGAGTTGAGCCACACCCACCCATGTCATATTTGAGTGACATGCATTGAGTGGGTGTGGAGTTGGGTTAACTGCACGCCAAACAACCTTGTTAATGAGATAAAAAGTTCACAAAAAAACCTTCGAATTTTGCAACTTTTCGGATTTCGGGATTTCGGATAAAGGATTGTCTACATGTACAAAGAGGTAATAGACTATTAAAGTGGGGCTATGAATGAATTCTAGTTCTTGATATTACAAAGGATTATGCGCTTGAATACAATGCTTGTTCTTAGAAGACATTATACAGGTGAAGGAGCACGAATATATTAAATACTTGTTTATGGATGAGAGGTTTGTTTTCAATAGAGTTAGGACTGTAATTGACAAAACACATTTTTTTAAAAATCTCATCTCTGCATGAATCCTGGGATCTGCCCAAGGTGGATGCAAGGTGAGTTAGTATGGTAGATTAAAGAGCAAAGAATCAGAAAGCTTGGGTGATATGAGTTGACACTAAGTTAGCATAGAGGGTACAAAGGCTGTGGGAGAAAGTGGAGGGGCAAAGATTGACAGAATTTATGAGGGGTTATGGGAGTGGGTACAGGACATGAGGGGTTATAGGTTGTACTATATGGGGCATGGGGAGCGTGTGTGGCGGTTGAGCTTAGTGAGGAAGGGTAAGGGATGAAAACTGGTAAGATTTGTTTTTTTTGTCTTATTCTATTTTATTAAACTTCAAAACAATGATAGGGCATCAAAGCAAGCGTCTGTCCACTGAAATAACTCCACAGAGGCCAGTATCCAACATCAAGTCACCTTTTATTTACACGCGAACTGTCCTTGACTTTAGTACTGCCTCATTCAGAGTCAGAGGCCAGAATGGAATTATCTCAAACATTTGCCTTCTTATACATCAGTCAGAGCTCCCTGATTGGAGCAGATTAATGAGATTAGATTTCCTACAGTATGGAAACAGGCCATTTGGCCCAACAAGTCCACTCCGACCCTCCAAAGAGTAACCCACCTGGACCAATTTCCCTGTGACTAATGCACCTAACATTATTGGCAATTTAGCATGGGCAATTCACTTGACCTGCACATCTTTGGACTATGGGAGGAAACTGGAGCACCCAGAGGAAACCCATGCAGACGTGGAGAGAATGTGCAAACTCCACACTCATGGCACTGTGAGGCAGCAGTGCTAACCACTGAGCCACCATGCCACCCACAAATAATCCCAGTCAGGAAACTCATATTCTATCATAAAAACTGAAAGAACTGCAGGTGCTGCAAATCAGAAATGAAAGCACAAGTTGCTGGAAAAGCTCAGCAGGTCTGGCAACATCTGTGAAGAGAAATCGATGTTAATATTTCAAGTCTGGTGACCCTTCCTCAGAACTGTTCTGGTCACCAGACCTGAAACATTAACTCTGATCTCTCTTCACAGATGCTGCCACACTTGCTGAGCTTTTCCAGAAACTTCTGTATTTGTTCCACATTCTGTTATGTCTAGCTGGCTGACCTCGTTATAACCCCTACATCCAGCTCTGCACCCAGCAACCTCTGATCTCATGTTAAGATTATCTGGCTCACTTCAGAGGGCTAGTGCCAATGCAAAATGAACATCTAACATTCTGATCCACTTTTCCCGGTCAGATTTGTGGATCCAGGAAATGTCCCAACTGAGCGCTCCTGACCCAAGGAGTGAAGATCCTGGCCTGTGCATTAATCTACATATAATGAGGTCTCAAGTCAAATGGCCTTGGCAGAACCTAAACTGAGCTTGAGTGTCCAGGTTCTTGGTGAGTGCTATGACCAGAGAAGAGGTTGCACTGGCTCTGCTCCACTCAACGTCCTTGATTGATCACAACAAAGGTTTAAATTCTTCTTCTGCATGAGCTTATTTCTCTACAATTACAAATCCAGTTAACTATGCTTTGCTGCATACAATAAGATGTTAATCAACAAGATTTTCTTGAATCAAATAATGAGCAAATTAATTATCCGTTAAACTTGAGAAAAGTAATGCAAAACTCAACATCATGCAGCAAGTTGAAACACGGAAACAAAAAAAAAACAGAAGTAAGCCATTCGCCCACCATTCGAAATGATCATGGCTAATTGTCCAAGTTAATACCCTGTTCCCACTTCCGCCCATACATTTTGATCCCTTTAGCCCTACGAAATATATCTAACTCTACCTGAAAACATTTGGCCTCAATCTTTCTCTGTGACAGTGAAATTCATACGCTTACCGCTCTCTGGGTGAAGAAATTTTTCCTCATCTCAATCCTAAATGGTCGAACCTGTGTCCTTAGACTGTGACCCCTAATTCTGGACTCCCTCATCAATGGGAACATCTTTGGCAGTTCTTGTGCACGAATCATAAAAAATTAGATAATAACGAAGACAAATGGAATATTAATCGTTATTCCAAAGGGAATGGAGTATAAGAATAAGGAGGGCTTGCTAAAACAGTTTAAACCATTAATTGGACCTCAACTGGAATACTATGAACAGTTTTGGTCTGCTCATCTAAGAACTGGCAATTACCAGCAGTCCAAAGGAGGTTGACTCAGTTGAAACCCAAGTTTAGAAGTACTGTCTTACGAGGAAAGGTTGAGTAGATTGGACCGCCTTATTGGAGGTCAGAAGAATGAGAGGCAACCTTATTGAAACAACAAAATTCAAAGGAGAGTTGACAAGGTGGATACGAAATGGTTGTGGGAGAGTCTAGGAGCAGAGGGCATAATCTCACAGTAAGGGATCACTCATTTAGGACAGACATGAGGACGGATTTCTTCTTTCAGAGTGTAGTGAATCTTCAGTTTTTTTTAATTGCAGAGGGCTGTAGATGTTGGGTCATTAAGCATATTCAACATTGAGATTTTTATCAGTAAGGGAAATATGGGGAAAGGCAGGAAAGTGAAGTTAAGGATAACCAGTTCAGCCATGATCTCATTGAATGGTGGAGCAAACACAAGGGGCTGAATGATCTACTTCTGCTCATACAGTTTATTGACTTATAGAGGTTTAAAAAATGGTTTTGAATTCTTTTGTTGTCTTTTAATCTCCAGCTCATGTTGTTTAGCTGTTTTAAGAGATGCAGTCAGCCATAGTGAATGTTGCATTTATTGAAAATATTCTGGTTCATAGGCAGTTTTCTCTTCAGGCTAATCACCGTTTAGAAAATTGCATACCACTTCCTAAGGCAGAGAGCCCTTATCCTGGATGTTACATCAGTTTCCTGAATTTATTCCATCGTTTCGTATTTGTCCCTGCAGCAGGATTCACAAAGTAGTATCTCAGATGTTGGGGTTCTGGTGTGTCAAAACCAGCTGCTGGTCTAGAATGGGGGACAATCAAACTTTACAAACAGTTTTGGATTTAAGTCTTTGTTGCAGTGCTACCTTTGTCCAGAAACCTCTCTTTTCATGGCCACAGAAGGACACCCTGTTTGCATTTACACTTCTATCCTGGAAGATGACCACTGTCTTGTCTCTGCCCAAGCAATTCAACATTCCTTTATATTTTCCTGAGAGTTTAGCTATTACCAGGTCATGTGGTGACCATTTTAATGTGCTCCAGCTCATGTTTAAATGCTTTCCTCTCAATTCTAAAGTCCAAGGCTTTTTAGTTAGTCAGTGATATTTTACAGATTATTAGTTTGTATTTTATATTATCATGTCAGTGAGAAAGTGCTGCTGGATTGAACTGTCGATTTCACATTCCATCACTTTTCTCATGATTGAAGGGAGACCTATGGGGTGGTAATTGATCAGACTGGATATGTCCCGCTCTGTGTAAACCGGGCATACCTGGGTAATTTTCCACTTTGTTGGCAGATGTGCGAGACCAGCTTCACTGGGGGCACAGCTGCATCTGAGACACAAGAAGAGCAAATTTCTCTCCTATATAAAGCTGTACAGATATAAAGGAAAATGTGAACCATATCAGTTAGGTGACAATTTTCTCTGTGTGTGCCACCAATTCTTTCTAAATGAATAACCCCTACAGAAATCCGCACTTATGTTTTGTTTATTTGCAAATAAATAGACTAATCATGAGAGAAGCTTATGTAAGAAATTTTCCCTAATGAAAGAAATGTGCATTTGTTGAATTTTGATGAGATCATTTGAAATCTATTTCAGTTTTGATTTGCTGTTGGCCTGCTTTTCCCTGGTGTTACAAATAAACACATCTGGGGTAGACGTGAGCTTTGTGAAAAAGTGAGTTTTGACTTGTTTTACATCTCTCCTGATCTTTATTTGCATTGACTTAATGGGGAGAAATAGAAAACAGGCTGTTAACTCACCATCACATGTTTCACACTAACGCACAATGCTAAAATCCATCACATCACTGTCTTCAACTGGATTTGATCTGATTTGCACTTTCAACAAGACGTGGATGACAACAAAACAGCAATCAACTGTTTTGTACATTATTTTATACAAAACTCATCAAATGCATATTTATTTCATCAGGCAAAGTTCCTAACATTAATTTCTGTCAAGATTTACCCAGTCATTTGCAAATAAAGTATAGGTGCAATTTTCTGCAAGGTGGACCTGTACTCATTGAGAGAGATTTGCAGCCAAAGGTACACAGAAAAAAAAATGGTTGGGGTGCAATAGTAGTTTCCCAACCACTGGGCCAGATAGTTTAGGTTCACATCCCACCTACCCATGTGCCATAACATGTTCAAACGGGTTGATTAGAAAAGAGTCACAAAAATTCTGATATGCTTTTCATTTCCTTTACCCTCATGTTTTTGTAAAAGAGAAACCACAATTAATTCTCCTCATAATTTTACAAGAAACATTTACATTTTTTTGTACTAACTGTGCATAGTTAGCCCATGCTGCACATGTCTGGTTCACACTTTTCCTACCCACTAGCTCAAATCTGATAGGATGATTTTCATGGACTCATAAAACCTGCTTTGGGAGATCATTTGATCTGCCTGGTCTGTGATTCCCAATGAAAATTGTCGAGTCAACTGTTACATTGGACGTTGTCACTACTTTACTTACACAACCGTCTCAACTCAGTTTGATGAGGACATTGTCCCTGCTAGGTTTTGAACCAATTTGTGTGATTGGATTAGGAGAATAATGAATGGAAAAATCTACAGCTATTCATCTTGATTGAGGGTGCTTGAGGACAAGAGCTTCCTTAGAACCTGGTAATTGGAGAACTTACTTGCATATTCTCTCTGTGTGAGTTTCTTTTACCTACATGTATAAAGACAGGTAGGTTTTAATATAATTATTTAAGTGACCTTCATGTGGATTTTCCAACTATTCTCTCATTACCTTTCTCTGTTCTCCATCCGACAATACTTGATGAAATCTCAGCCAGTGAAGGAATGTTTTTTGCTGCATTTTTCATTTTGGAAATGTTTTGCAACAGTAAACTAAATTCAGCAAGAATGTTATGATGGATGAGTCATTTAGTTCAGTTCAGATATGTGACCATAATTTCAAAAACAAAACCACTTCATGTGAGTGCTCCTTGCCCTCTCTGCAGTTAATACAGTAGTCTAGAACTGCACAATATTGAGAACCCTCTCAGCTGCAGAACACACTTTGCATTTTTAATATTAAACTTGCAAGATACATGCACACACATGGAAGCTTAAATGCAAGCTAACCTGGACCTAACCAATGCAACAATTGAACAAGAAATTGGAACCATCTACTGAACATGTGAGGTGAGTGTCAAACCTCAAAAGCCTGAGACCCTAGGCCTCAGCTGCAATATCAGATTGGTGGATGCATGGGTGCACAACTTCAGGAAGCAAGAAAAGCCATAGGTGAAAGCTGACAAAAGGGAAGAGCAGGAATACAAGCTGGAGGATTTAAGTCTTCCTTAATGCACACAAAAGAGTGAGAATTGGTTAGCTTGGATGGCTGGATGGCAATGCAGAGTGATGCCAACAGCGTGAGTTCAATTTTTGCACTGGCTGAGGTTACTGTGAAGGATTCTTCTCTTCAACCCCTTCTCCTGGCCTGAGGTATGGTGACCCTCAGGTTAAATAACCACTGGTTATCTCTGTCTAATGAGGCATCAACGAGGAGAAAGTGAGATCTGGAGATCAGAGTGGGGTGCTGGAAAAGCATAGCAAGTCAGGCCGCATCCGAGGAGCAAGAGAATCGATGTTTCAGGCAAGAACCCTTCATAAAGAATTCCTGATGAAGGGCTCTTGCCTGAACCATCAATTCTCTTACTCCTCAGGTGCTGTCTGACCCGCTGTGCTTTTCCAGCACCCCATTCTCAACTACTGAGACATCAGCCATGTGGTCTGGTAAGACTGTGGCAACTTAGCCTACCTCTACTGTGGAGCATATTACAGCACAACCTAAGTACATGTGGATGTGAGTTTTTGAGTATGTCACTAAAGGGGAAAATGCGTTATGCAATTCAGACTAGTCTCTATTTGTTCTGAGAAAACTACAAACTCAGACACACGTAAATGTATTGCTACCGTCTCCTCAATTCTTTAAAGAATAAACTTGTGTATTTTTGTATTCGGCAATCCCTTACACATGGGTGCATGGATGATCAAAAACGTATGAACATAAGATATCATACAGAGGGTGGTTCATAAGCAGAACGAACTGCCAGAGGAAGTGATAGATGTAGATACTGTTACAACATTTGAAAGATATTTGGACAAGTACATGAATCAGAATGGCTTAGAGGGAAATGGGCCAATCGTGGGCAAATGGGACTGGTTTAGAATTGTAGGGTCATAGAAATGTATAGCACAGAAACAGACCCTTCAATCCGATCTGTCCATGCCAACCAGATATCCTCAATTAATCTAGTCCCATTTGCAAGCATTTGGCTATATCCCTCTAAACCCTTCCTATTCATATACCCATCTAGATGTCTTTTAAATGTTGTAATTGTACTAGCCTCCACCACTTCCACTGGCAGCTCATTCCATACGCGCACCACTGTCTGCGTGAAAAGGTCCCTTTAGATCCCGTTTAAATCTTTCCCCTCTCATCTTAAACCTTTGCTCTCTAGTTCTGGACTCCCCCCAACCCAGAGAAAAGACCTTGCTTATTTACCTTATCCATGTCCCTCATGATTTTATAAACCTCTATAAAGTTTGGGAAATCTGGTCAACATTGACGAGTTGGACTAAAGGGTCTAGTTCTGTGCTGTATTACTTTTATACATAAATAATCTAGGATCAGGACAAGGCAATTCAGCCTCTCAAACATTTAAATGTGATCATGACTGATCTCATTTCTGCCTCAACTCTACTTTCCTGCCCACTTCCTGTAACCCTTAAGCCTGTTGGTATTTAAAATCTATTTGTCTCCTCCTCAAATTTATTCAGTATCCTAGTGTCCACTGAACTCTGTGAAAATTAATTCTAGATTCATGACCCTTTGAAAGAAGTAATTCTTCTTCACCCCTGTTTTAAATCTGCCTCCCCTTAGCTTAAAACTATGACCTCTCATTCTAGATTGCCCTACTTAGCCAATCCCTTATACACCTCAATTTGATGTCCTCTAATTTTTCTACACTATAGCAAGGATAGGTTTAACTGCTCAATCTCTCCTCATAAGATGAGTCTTCTGTTAAGCTAGTAAGCCTTCTGGATGTAGGTTTGCTTGCTGAGCTGGAAGGTTCAAGCTGGAACCTTCCAGCTCAGCGAGCAAACCTACATCCAGAACCTCAACCTGAGCTACAAACCTTCTCAAAATTTGCTAGTGAGCCTTCTCAGACCTGCTTCTAAAGCAATTACACCATTCCTCAAGTAAGGGGGCTAAGGCAGTATGCATTACACCAGATGCTTGGTGTCTGGTACATTTGCAGCAACACTTCCCTACTTTTATACATTATTCTTTTAGTAATTACTGCCAAAATTACATTTGCCCTCCTTATTACCTGCTGTACCTGCACACGAGCCTTCTGTGGTTCAAACACAAGAAAAAGAAGATCAGTACAACTGAGAATACCTGCTCTTCCTACTGCAATAGGAAAATATAAAATTTTACTGAGCTGTTTGTGCATATTCTGATCAAAGCATCTCTCCTGTCTCCTTTACCCGGCTGCATCACTTTCTTCCATTTTACTGTCGTTAAATTTATAGCTGAGGCCTGATCAGACTCTGATCTCCATATAATCATACTGATTTCACTTATCTTCCCTGTCTTTTCCGAGGAGCCAGTCCAAATGGAGTGGCTGATTCCACGCAGGCTGGAAGTGAGCAACAGCTATTTACCAAGCTGCCTTAACCACTCTTCATGAGAAAGGAGGGCAAGAGCTGAGAAACATATTCAAATGGGAATTTGACTAAATAGGAACATGGAATGTTAGAAACACATCGCTGATCAATCAGTCACTGCGGTAAGAGCATAAAATATTTCACCAGAGCTACACTATTTTTGTTTGGAACTAATTTGGGTGGCACGGTGGCTCAGTGGTTAGCACTGCTGCCTCACAATGCCAGGGACCTGGGTTTGGTTCCAGCCTTGGGTGACTGTCTGTGTGGAGTTTGTACGTTCTCCTAATATCTGTGTGAGTTTCTGCCGGGTATTCCAGTTTCCTCCCACAGTCCAAAGATGTGCAGGTTAGGTGGATCGGCCATGTTAAATTGTCCATTATGTCCAAGGATGTGCAGGCTAGGTGGATTTACCATGGGAGATCTCGGGATGAGGTGGGAAGAGGATTGGTGCAGACTTGATGGACTGAATAGGCTGTTTCTGCACTGGAGGGATTCTAATTTGGATCAGCCTTGTTCAATTATTTGGCCAGTTTTCATCCCCTCAACCAAATAATATAGAGGCCATGTGGCGAAGAACCACCAGTTTCGAATTAATTTGAAGCTCTTTAGTTACTGCATTAGTTCGAGTGCTCACCTTGTAACTTTGTTTTTAACTAGGTCTTGTAACTGTTACACCTTGCAACAAAGCAATTTGTGATAAATGGACTCTTCAAGACAATTAACAGATTGGTTTACTTCCATTAAGAATAGATTATTTCAGTTGGGAGCAGAGGACATGACAGCAGAATGAACTTGACCTCAAGGTGTATTTCTTTACAAAGAGGATCAGCAATTTTGGCATTGTGCAAATTTTCTGCAAATGTCCAATTTAGAGTTGGACAAGGTCCTGAGTGAGACAAGTATAATTTCACTTACAAGATAAATGATTACTCTGAGATGAAACTGGAACTTGTTTCATCATGCTCAAGAATTTACTCATTTTTTTTTCCCTTAATGAACCTAAGTTTTTCATTTTTTTTTCTGTTTGTTTTACTGTAACAAGGCAGTACGGTGGCTCAGTGGTTAGCACCGCTGCCTCAGAGCCCCGGGATCTAGGTTCAATTCTTAGCCTTGGGTGACTGTCTGTGTGGATATCCTCCAGGTGCTCCAGTTTCCTCCAACAGCCTAAAGATGTGCAGGTTAGGTGGATTGACCATGGGAAATGCAGGGTTACAGATTGGGCAGGGGAGTTGGCCTGGGTAGGATGTTCTATGAGGGTTGGTGTGGACTTGATGGGCTGAATGGCCTGATTTTACACTGTAGGGATTGTATGGTTGACTATGTGACATTTTTCCAGATGTCCACTCCTGGTATTTTTGATATTTTCTACCTCCACCATTACGTGGCACTGGGTAAGAGTTATTTGAAGTAGTTCACTTCTACAATCCTCCTCTGCCTCTTCCACTGGGTGGCACAGTGTTTAGTACTGGTGCCTCACAGCACCAGAGACCAGGGTTTGATTCTAATCTTGGCTGGTTGTCTGTATGGACTTTGCACTTTTTCTGTGTGGGATGCCCTTCGGATAGTTGGTACACATTTGATGGCCTCCATTTGTACTGTAGGGATTCTATTTCTTAGGCCGATCTAGTGATTCATGGTAGAGAATGCAGCACTGAAGTGTATCTATACAGCAGGCACTGTTCTTAGATAATACGATGAGTTGTTTTAACAGTAGTAACAAATACAAATATATTTGATCAGGCAAAATTACTCAGTCTTTAAGGAAGTTGTGCAGCTACATATGTTCCCTCCATAAGCTAAAGTACAATTTCTTGACTACAGCCACATACTGTCTCTATGGCAACAGTGGGGTGGTTGGAGCCAATATAACTTGAACATTTACCTCTTCAGAGCCATTACCTCATAAAACATCCACCCCAAATTGTTTTTCTCATCATTAATCAATTATATATTCATACATAATATTAAAACTAACTTTACCCCATCTCCTCCAAAGTCTGACCTCACAACACAAGTTGCTGGAATATTTCACACTTTTCTCAGAATGTATTTCTCTTTGGACTTGGAAGATTGATATGTTTTTTGCTTGAGGACTCTTGACCTGGATTTTTTAAGGAACGTGTTGTTCTTCGTAGACACTGTTGTTCCAATATATTATCTGAAAGATCTTGAATACCCTGAACTTCCTTCCTGGAAGTCAACTGCTCTGCTGGAAGTACTTTTTTTCTTGTAGTAGATCAGATTTAAGCATCAGGCAACTACTTCCTCATTGGAAGAGGTAATCCCTTTTTTTGCAGTTCCCTGGATGTGTAAACTATGCAGTTTCTTCTTGTTGTCCAAGTCCTGAATCTGTGGAGGGCTGACTGGTTCCATAAGCAGTTTTTCTCCCTCAGGTTGTTGATCATGCTGGATATTTTCATTCACTCATTGTGGCTGTTTAACCTA
This sequence comes from Chiloscyllium plagiosum, assembly GCF_004010195.1. Taxonomy (NCBI): domain Eukaryota; kingdom Metazoa; phylum Chordata; class Chondrichthyes; order Orectolobiformes; family Hemiscylliidae; genus Chiloscyllium; species Chiloscyllium plagiosum. The sequence goes on along the minus strand of NC_057745.1, from coordinate 23,339,167 downwards.
TGAATGAAACTGTCTCAGACCTTCAGTTGTGTTATTGAATGATTGTTGCATACTTCCACATTGTAGGTAATCTAATCTAATCTAATTATCACTAAATTTGTCACTGACTTTGCATTAACTGTTCTGCTGTCTGAAGATGATGAGTAAAGATTCCTGAATTGGCTTAATTAACCTATGCCACTAAGCTCTGAGTTCCGTATTCATTTCTTCTTATTGGTTTACTGAGCTTTAGCTTTACATCTTTGTTGATGACAGGAGTGTTTTCCACACTTGACAATCCTTTCCTGACCACTACAGCACCAAATGAGCTCTTAATGTATAAGTGGCAATGCTGAAATATCCCTGATTTGTTCATTCCAAAAGATTACATTTTCTCGAAGGGCATCTGAATGAACTAGTCTTTCATCATATATGAGTAAAGTATCCACAGTTAGAATGAGTGATGGCCTGGTGATATTATTGCTAGAATATTAATCCAGAGATCCAGATTATGTTTGAAGGGCCTGGATTTAAATCTGCCATGGCAGATGGTGAAATTTGAATAATTCTAGAAATAAAAATCCAATGAAGATCATAAACTATTGCCAGTTGTCAGGAAAAAAAAAGTCTGGTTCTCTAAGGGAAGAAAATCTGCCATCTTTACCTGGACTGACCTCCACACGACTCCAGACCCAAAGCAATGTGGTTGATCCTTAATGGGCATTTAGAGATGGGCAGTAAATGCCTATGATACCCACTTTCTGTAAATTATTTTTTTTTAAATGTTGTTGGTCTCAGACTGTGTGAGACATCAGTAGAATGTTTGGAGGCAATATACCATTAACATTAACTCCTTCAAACTCATTACCTTATACAAATGGGTTGGGGTTAGTATATGGGGTGGAGTTTTTGGTGGACTGGCAGTGGGAGGGCTGCTTTCAAGATGTATATAATTGGAATATAAGAGCGTTAATTGACCAGATATTCCTTCATTTTTTAAAAATTCGGATTGGAAAGTGCCAGATACAGTGTCAGTGATCAAGAAAAATGTGTGGCTGGTGGTCTTAGACCATGCACTAAGATGTTGTTTGGTCACAAGCAACATGGATATGATGTGGTGCAAGCAGCGATATGAATCCACCTGGTACCTGCACTGGTTTCCAAGTTGAATTTTCTTTCATCGATCTTGCTTGGTTATGTTGAGAAATGAAGCTAATGAAGTGAGTTGGTCCATGAACGAGGCATTTAAGGTGCAATAATCGCCTTTAATTGACAACCTGCTACACTGCTTGTTAGGAGTATAAAAGATACAGCAAGATGCTCTCGACATTGAGATAGGCTTGCCAGACTTCTCAACTGATTCTGTCACAAATCCCACCAAAGCCCATGTCACTCAGACCGCTGTAACATTCCACCCTCGGTTTTGACTCCTGTAACATTTCCTAGAAAACTGTTTACCTAACTGCAGGTGAACCCTCCAATTTCCCTGATTTAAATGGATATTTATATGGCGGCTTTGGGCACAGGTTCTGTCCATCAGAATCTTTCATTTTCTCAGGGTCTGTAGTGTGGGGGATTCTGCAGGGTCTTGATGTGCAACTCACAATGTATCCACAGGAACAACGATGTAGCTATCAGAAAACCAGGCCTGAGATTTATCAAGAGTTACTCCAGGGCTGAGAGCCTTCCATTACTTGAATAGATTATAGATGTGGGGGCTATTCTTCTTAGGGAAGTGAAAATTGAGAGGAGATTGGAGAGAAATTTAAAGTCATGGGATCTTACAGAAAAGGTAGAGAGTAACTGTTCCCCTTGAAATGTTATTGGAGGTATGCAGTTGATTGAGGGGCAAGCTTGAAAGGCCAAGTGCCCTATTTTCACTCCTTGTTCATTTGTTTGTATGTTGGTTGTGGGATCGAGAATGAGAAGGCACTGATTTAAGTTGATTGGCAAAAGAAGCAAAGAGACCATGAGGTTAAATTTATTTCTGCAGCACTCAATTAGAATCTAGAATGGATGGCCTGAGAAGGTGGTGAAGGTAAGTTCAATAGTGGCTATCAAAGGGAATTGGAATAAACACCCAAAGAGAAGAAAAATTGCCAGGTTATGTGGAAATGGAGGGGCAGTGGGAATAGCTCAGTTGTTCTTGCAGAGAACTAGCATTGACTTAGCTGGCTGAATGGCCTCCTTCTGTGTGGTAACCTTCTGTAATTCTAATCTATGATATTGTGACTCATGTATTTGTTACGATGCTTCTTTTTGTCCCTATGTTGAAATGTCCTTCTTCCCCTTTTGTTAATTACGTTGAAATTCAGTGTTATGTTTTCGAATATAAGAAGTTTCTTTTCTTTCAAATGATAGTGTTTGTCAATATTTAGCCAACTACCTATATGATACACAACAATATTGATCTATCTCTATTTTCTTTGTTTACCTCTGGTGCTGCTTCATCGCACATCAGTGCTACCAACAGATTAAAGAACTGAGATGGTGCATGTCCTAACTCTCTATGATGTGTCTTCCAGTAAATCATGAATCTCTCTCTCTCTGTCTTTGCCTTTCTCTCTCTCTCTCTCTCTCTGTCTCTCTCTCTTTCTCTCAAGGCACCAGTACAGCACCATATTTCATCACTTTTGCTAACGTGGGAAAATTTTCATTTAAGGACACAACCTTTTGATTGGCGTCAAATCCATGTCAGTTTATGATGCCTTCCTCTCAATTCCTCTTGCTCAGCCAACTTTAATGTATTTTAATGATCTCTATGCAGTTAATAATGCCATTTCCTTTTCTCTACTCAGATAATCCATATTTTTCTGCAAATTACCATTCATCATTTTGTTGGCTTTCATTTAATGTATTCTAAATTTGTACCCTTGGTCCACATTGTCTCTACTGATTGAGAAAGTTTTTGTTTATTGAGTCCATGACATCTGACATTGTAAAAAAAGTTGTAAATTATATGTTCCTGCATTATGCACCATGTATTCATCCTCTAATCTTCCATCACTCTGCATGGTCAGTTATACCACATGTCATACAAGAGTGTTGTGTGATAACACATGCTTTCACCTTCAAGGGAATGTTATTTGTTCTCTGTTTATTCCCTAATGATCAATGTTGGGAACTGCTGCATAAATATCTCAAGCAAAAAGGGGTAAAAAAAAATCCGTCCAACCCAAGAGAGAAAAGTTTCAAAGGGAAAATGAGTTTACCATTTTATGAACAATGGAGGAAATGAGGACTGCAGATGCTGGAGATCAGAGTCAAGAATGTGGGGCTGGAAAAGCACAGCAGGTCAGGCAGGCAGCATCTGAGGAGCGGGAGAATCGGCATTTCAGGTATAAGCCCTACATCAGGAAGGGCTGATGAAGGGCTTATGCCGGAAACATCGATTCTTCTGCTCCTCGGATGCTGCCTGTCTGACCTGCTGTGCTTTTCCAGCACCATAATTTATGAAAAATACCACATGAAAAAGACTCAGTCGGTCAGTGGCTGAAAACGCTTACACAAAGAAAGTCAGCAGCACTCGTGGAAGTCAAACAAATCTTCAGCACAGAGTTGGGAAGAGGTGCAAGGGAAAAATATGGGTCGGCAAGAAAGTAACTGTTAGTCACACTGAGAATTGAAAGCGTCTGTAAAGAAGGACCTCTGGACACAGCTTACGGCTCTTTGATTAATACTTGATATCTGTTTGGGCGAGGGGGCAATTTGTTAAAATAATGGTGCAAAGATCAGGCAAGGAGTGATAGTAGTAAAAAGGAAAACCTATCTTTCGGAATAAGCATCTTCACTATCATGAGCAGGCTTTGTTAGTAGACAGCAAGGAACAGAACATTATACTAAGGCTGCAGCATTAGAAAGCACTTTTAGGGCAATTAAAGGACATTTTTAAATATTTTGAAAACAGAGTCTAATGTAAAAAATTGTTACAAGAATTTGAAGACTGTGATAAGACTGGGACCTTCATATTTGATGTAAAAAGAATTTAAAGTTTGGAATTTTGGAAAACATTAAGATTGATAAGTCCCCAGGGCCAGACCAGGCTGCTTCAGGAAGCGAGAAAGAAGGTTGCTCAGCCACTGGCAAGGATATTTGCCTCCTCACTCTCCACGGGAGCCATACTGGAGGATTGGAAGGAGGCGAATGTTGTTCCTCTTTTCAAAGAGGGTAATAGGGAAATCCCTGGCAATTACAGACCAGTCAGTCTTATGTCTGTGGTCAGCAACGTTTTGGAAAGAATTCGGAGGGATAGGATTTATGACTATTTGGCAAAGCATAGTGTGATTAAAGGCAGTTAACATGGCTCTGCAAGGGGCAGGTCATGCCTCACAAATCTCATTGAGTTCTTTGAGGAGATGTCAAGACAGGTTGATTAAGGTCGAGCAGTGCATGTGGTGTATATGGACTTCAGCAAGGCAATTTATAAAGTTCCCCATAGTAGGCTCATTCATAAAGTCAGGAAGTATGGGATACAGGGAGATTTGGCTCTCTGGATTCAGAATTGGCTGGCTGGCATAAGGCAGAGAATGGTTGTAGATGAAAGTATTCTGCCTGGAGGTCAGTGTTGAGAGGGGTCCTGCAGGGCTCTGTTCTTGGGCCTCTGCTCATTGTAGGTTTTATAAATGACTTGGATGAGGAGGTTGAGGGGTGGGTTTGTAAATTTGCAGATAACACAAAGGTTGGAGGTGTCATCAATAGTATAGAGATCTACTGCAGGCTGCAGTGCGACATAGACAGGATGCAGAGCTGGGCTGAGAAATGGCAGATGGAGTTCAACCTGGATAAATGCGAAGTGATGCATTTTGGAAGGTCGAACTCGAATGCTGAATATAGGATTAAAGACAGGATTCTTGTCAGTGTGGATGAACAGAGGGATCTGGGTGTGCAAGTATATAGATCCCTCCAAATTGCCACCCAAGTGGATAGGGTTGTTAAGAAAGCATATGGTGTTATGGCTTTCATTAACGGGGGAATCAAGTTTAAGAGCCGCGAGGTTTTGCTACAGTTCTACAAGGCCCTGGTGAGACCACCCTTGGATTATTGTGTCCAGTTCTGGTCGCCCTACTAAAGGAAAGGCTTTGGAGAGGGTGCAAAGAAGGTTTACCAGGATGCTGCCTGGACTGGAGGGCTTGCCTTATGAAGAAAGTTTGAATAAGCTCGGACTTTTATCTCTAGAGAAAAGGAGGAATAGAGGAGACCTGATCGAGATATACAAGATAATGAGAGGAATGGATAGAGTCAATAGCCAGAGATTATTCCCCAGGGCAGGATTGACTGGTACGAGGAGTCCTAGTTTGAAAATATTAGAAGGAAGATATAAAGGAGACGTCAGAGGTAGGTTTTTTATACAAAGAGTTGTGAATGCATGGAATGCGTTACCAGTGGTGGTGGTGGAAGCAGAGTCATTGGGGACATTTAAGTGACTGCTGGACATGCACATGGATAGCAGTGAGTTGAGGGGTGCGTAGGTTAAGTTATTATATTTTACATTGGGATTAAACCTCGGCACAACACCATGGGGCAAAGGGCCTGTAATTGGGATAGATGGTTGTCATGATTCATAGTTTCTACTATTACTTGAACTTTTCTATGTTCTATGTTCTAATAATTAACATTATACCATCTGCCCATAATATGCAATTTGAGGTTTTAATAGAAGAAAAATTGTTACAATGTAGAGTTTCAAAGCTTGTAGACACTTTAAAGGAAATGAATTAGAACATCATTAGGATTCTGCAAGATTTTAAGGAAGCAAATTGCAAACAGCATTGAGATGCTGCAACTTAAAACAGCTTTCAAATATTCAGAATAAATAATCACATTAAGGAGAAATAATATTACCGTCAATGTTTAAAGAGAGGGCAGGTATGAATACGGGAATGGACAACTTAGTGAAATCAGTTCTTAAGATACAGAATACTTAAAAATTTAAATAAATATACTTAAAAATGAACGAGTAAATTTGCTATTAGTTTCAGTGGGTTTTACAGCTGGTGACATTATAAAGTATCAAAATATAAAAATCAGATACTTTTAAAGAAGTTCTAATAGCTTTTAGTAATTACATCAATCTGAGAACAAATAAAATTTGTGAAAGAGCAAGATTAAATAAAAGTTTCAGCATCCAAGACAATCCACACATCGTATAATTAATGACTTCAATAGAATTGTGGAGAATGAACAGGAATTATTGACGCGTCAAATCCAGAGAGGAGGATAATTTAAGAAGATTGCAGAATCTTTAGGGACTTAGAGATCCTTTGGCACTGTCAACGCTAGTTTTTTGTTCGCCACCTAATTATTTCAAGTAATAGTAGAAACTATGAATCATGACAACCATCTATCCCAATTACAAGTCACCCATGATCAATATCACCACATAGAACAACTGGGAAGATTGTTCATGTCCCTTCTCAATTTCCAATTCACTGTAACCATGTGGCGTAATGAGCAAACTGCAGATGGTATGAATATGGGATACATACTTCCCAGTCCTCTACCCTCATTTCAAACTTCCCCTTCTGATTTCAGATACCCCAGACTTTCTTGCTGTTTCAACATGTGTATAGAGTCTAGCAGCAATTCCCAATACTGCACTTTAAGTCCTGGGTGCTTTTCATATGAACTTGTTATTTACAACCTAATAGATACTCACACGCTATTCAGAACCTGGCAAAGTGTCTACTTATTTCAGGTTCTCTTTACATATTCCTGTGGCACTGGTATTATCATCATCATGACAAATTGTGCTGATGTGTCATCCCTTTGAATCTACCTGCCCAATCACAGCAGGTCCAGAACAGACAACAGCATAGTGCTGGAGAATAGGTCTCACCATCTGATCCCATCCTAATAGCTCAGATACTGGCACAGCGCATTCCTCAGAGACCAGGGCAGATTTCCGAGGAAGCAGCTAGGCCCTATGATCAAAGAGAGAGCTTGTTTTCCTGCTAACTGGAGGGTAAGATTGCCAAAGTATTCTGCTTCAGGTGAGGACATTGATGGAAGAGCATTCATGTGAAGGGCGATGGGCATGCAAACTAAGGTGCTGTGTGCATTGATTTGCCTCTGAGACAATCTCTTGGAGCACAAAATGGCCTGACTTCAAATAAATAGAAGACATTGTGTGGAACATCGCCTGTTGGCAACCTCTCCTCCATGTCATGCACACATGGAAATACAGCCTCCATACCTATCGATGTCTTTAATGTGGACAGGTCACTCCTGTAGAGTCCGATGAGGATGCAGTAACACTCCTTCCCAAATCTAGGAACTCATCTGCAAAAACACTCCAGAGAATTTTCCACAGTGGAGATTATTCTAATGTGCTTGAGCTGTCAGTGCCTTTCCTTTAAATAACACTAGCTGCTGAACATGTAGCTGAACACATTTATTTGTGGGTCAAAGGGAATTTGTCCATGGACCCAAGTGCCCTAATTTGGAAGTTGGGCATACTGGTATCAGCTCAACTCCTTCCAGCACACATAGGTGGCACCCACATGAGTGCCCTTTCTAACTCAGTTAAAAATCACACAGCACCAGGTTATAGTCCAACAGGTTTATTTGGAAGTACTAGCTTTCGGAGCACTGCTTCTCCACAACCACCTGATGAAGGAGCAGTGCTCCGAAAGCTAGTGCTTCCAAATAAACCTGTTGAACTATAACCTGGTGTGTAATTTTGAACTTTGTACACCGGCATCTCCAAATCATGATTTTCCACCTTTGTGTGCCCAGTGTAAATAGTTCTGAAAACAATTAGCAGGTGACATTGTTCACGCCATAAGGAGGGCATCCAGCTTCTTTAGCATTGATTCCAGCAGTGCTCTCAATCCTGAACTGCATGCCCATAGCATTTAAGTAAAGCTTTACCTTACGTTCTTCATGGTACATCTCTGCGCCTTCTGCACTTTGGATTATCCCTTGTTCATTTTAACAGCTGCCTTTTATTAATCCTTTGGACCCAAATATTTACGGCTTTACAAATTGCAATGAATTCCATCTGCCTTTCTTTCGCATTGTAAAAGTTTTGAGGCAAAATGCTTCTGCATGAAATTTGTACATTGCCTTTGGCAGAAGCAGGTAATGGAATTTGGACTTTGACCACATAAACACAGCATTTTTGTCAAGTGAAGCTGTTCTGGTTCTTTATGCCTCAAAAAAATTTCTCCCTTTCTCAAAGAGCTATTTGATTACACATTTCTTTAAAGGCAGTCACATGCTCTTTTCATTTTCTAAGATGTATTTTTGGTGTGTTGATCGATGACCAGGCATATTGATGGGTTTTCTTTTTTTATGAGCTGAGCACTTAGGGAAGGGAAGAAATCTAAAGTCGTGAAAATGTGACCATTCGAATAGGTTCAGTCTACTTGATTTGAACTTTTGTCCCTTCAGATAGGTTATGGCCTGAATATCTCAATGTTAATCAAGGTTTAAATTTTGACCCATATTCATCTGCTTGCTGTCACTAAACGAACATATGAATAATATATGAACAAGGAGCAGGAGTAAGCCATTCAGTCCTTCAAACCTGCTTTCGCATTAAATTCCCCCTGTCTGCATGGGTTTCCTCTGGGTGCTCCAGTTTCCTCCCACAGACCAAAGATGTGCAGGTAAATGAAATGGCCGTGCTAAATTGCCCATAGTGTTCAGGGATGTGTAGGCTAGGGGCATTAGTCAGAAATAAATGTAGAGTAATAGGGTAGGGAGAATGGGTCTGGGTATGTTACTCTTCGGAGGGTCGGTGTGGGTTTGTTGGGCTAAATGGTCTGTTTCCACACCTTAGGAATTTTATGTTCTATGTTCTAAATAAGATTATGACTGATTTGATTATAATGACAAATCCACCCTGAATAACATTTCATTCCCTTGTTCACTAAGAATCTATTCACCTTTGCCTTAAACATATTCAGGGAATGTTCTTCCAATGCCTTTTCAGGAAGAGAAAAGGACTCTGGGAGAAAAAAAAAATAACCGTATCCTTGTTTTGAATGACTGACCCATTTTCTTTATTAAACAGTGACTCCTAGTTCTGGATTCTCCCATAAGAGAACATGTCCTTTCTACATCCACCTTGTCAAGACCGTTCAAGGTCTCATATGTTTCAATCAAGTCACTTCGTAAAACTGTCCCGGCTCTTAATCCCTTCATCAAAGTCATTTACACAAGGGGTATATTTGCGTGGGAAGAGGTGGCAGAGAATCTGAAGTCTATCTGATACCTCTTCTAAGTGAATTTAATAAGAAAAGTTGGGAGAGATGTAAAATAGGCTAACGATTACTTATCATACATTTTACACTAATGCATGAAGACAAGATCTATCTTTATGACCAATAAAAACTGACCTTCCTGTTTTAATTTGGACCATTTTTTTTTCAATCAGTTTAGAGAATGGGGCAACATTTTAGCTGGCAATTGAACCTCAGTAACTTTTCACCAAATTGTTGTCTTGCTGCCTGGTATTTTTTGAGGGGCTAGTGACGATATTGGATTTTGGAATTTCATTCCAGTTGTGCAGAATACTACAACCAAAAAATGCTAGTGAAGTATTGCCAATTTTTTTTTTGAAGAGGATAATTGTAAGATATGTTTGTGCATGCAAGGTTTGTAAAAATCCAACAAGTCTTCCCTTGATTTCTTGGAGAAAGTGAGGACTGCAGAGGCTGGAGAGTCAGAGTCGAGAGTGTAGTACTGGAAAAGCACAGCAGGCCAGGCAGCATCCGAGGAGCAGGAGAGTCAACATTCAGGGCAAAAGCCCTTTCGTTTACGCCCAAAATGTTGACTCCCCTGCTACTCGGATGCTGGCTGGCTTGCTGTGCCTTTTCCATCCCTTGATTCCTTGCTATAATCTGAGTGAAAACAGAAGTTATCTATTGTCAGCTATTGGCTTCCAGTAATCTTTTGTAACTTGATGGTAAGCAGCAAGAAATGCCTTGGATCTGTGTTCTACTAGAATAAGACGAATTTTCGTGCCCACCTGACTTTCCAACACCATTGGCACTAGCTGGGGAAATGCCCATGTGCAGGCAACCAGATGTACATATGGCAAATGCTACATTATATGAAAATGCAAGCTCCAATCCAAAGTAAGCCAGTTGGCCACTTAAGCCTCCTCTGCCATTCAATCTGATGGTGGCTGATCTAACTGTAGTCTCAACCCACTATCCTGGCTATCCCCAAACCCTTTGATTCTCCTGTTAACCAAGAATTTATCCACATCCCACCGTAAAATTATTCAATGACCCTACCTCCACTGCGTCCTGAAGAAGAGGGTTTCAGAAGCTCACAATCCTCTAGAGAGAAATTATTTCTCTTCACCTCCATCCTAAATGGGAGACTGATTATTTTTAATCTTTGTCCTTGAGGCTGAGTCTTCCCTAAAAGGTCAATCATCCTTTCAGCATCTACTTCACCAATTCTGCTCACGTGCATCCAACCATGCTACATCTCATGCACAATGTTTGCCAGGTGCTTACGTGAGTGAATTTAAAAACTCAAGTTGCTAAATCTGTAGGATTTTCATCAACTGAGGGTGAATTTTGCCAGCCACTAAGCAACATGGTTGTCAGTAAGAAAGGTGGGAGAATTGCTTGAGATCCATAGTGGGGAGAACCCTACCATCAAAGAGCAGAATGTGTCATTTTCCAATCAAGTGTCGAATGATGAGGTGAGATTCTCACTGGTGAGTGGTGAGAGGCCTATCTGCTTGGAGCAACTTGTCAATATTAGTTAATTTCACCTCATTGACAAGCAGTTTCCCATTCCCCCAGCAGCCGACAGAAATCACACAGCGACAACTCCCAACAAGAAAGTCAGAATGATTGTATGGGACTCCGGTCTAACCAGAGCTTTATAGAGCTGCAGCATAACCTCGTGACTCTTCCACAGACTCTTAATTACAGTTGCACAAAGGGTGCCCCACATAAAGATTTAACTGAATAAGTTACATAACAAACTGGAACTTCATCCACTGTTTCAGCTCCTGATACCTCTAAGTTTGATAGAATCACATTTTAAACCCAAAATGTTAGAACTGCATCAATGTTTTTTTTTTCAGCTCTCCATTTGCCTGGTAGATGATAGACTGTTTCATTATTGCCCATTGTGATTGGAGTACAGCAATAAGTGACGCACACGGGAATATAAATTCACATACAAATTAGTTCCTAGCTCTAAATAAGTAAGCTCCCAATATTACAATCTTACATAACGCTTTTTGAAAAAAATATAGGAAATGCTTCTGTAGCAATACAACTGCTCCAATTGTTAACACGTTTTCCTAAAATACAGACGAACAATTTACATAAATAAATTGAAACCCTTAGGAGTATTTCCTTGTGTGAAGTTATGTAGTGGTCCACTAATCCTGCACATCTCTCTTTCTGTCTGGTGTACATTCTTTAGCAAATGTTTCACTGCATCAAATCATTTGCTGTGCGCTTAAATTAGCTGCAAGTTCACCAATGGATAGTCAATGTCTTCGCTTGTCTACCTTTGTACATTTATGCTTTGACTGTGAGTTTGTCCTTCTTATTCCAATCTTCTTATATTTCAGCAAGTGCAGCGCCCCACGTGAGTTGATCTAGTAGCCTTTTGTCTATGTCTTTGAACTTATATTTTCCAGTTATAGAGTCATAGAGTCATAGAGATGTATCGCACGGAAACAGACCCTTCAGTCCAACTCATCCATGCCGACCAAATAACCCAACCAAATCTAGTCCCACCTGCCAGCACCCGGTCCATATCCCTCTAAACCCTTCCTATTCATATACCCATCCAGATGTCTTTTAAATGTTGCAATTGTATCAGCCTCCACCACTTCCTCTGGCAGCTCATTCCATACACATATCACCCCCTGCATGAAAATGTTGCCCCTTGGGTCTCTTTTATATCTTTCCCTTCTCACCCGAAACCAATGCCCTCTAGTTCTGGACTCCCTGACCCCAGGGAAAAGACTTGTTTGTTTTTATATTCCAACAGTGGCCTAACCAATGTCCTGTACAACCGCAACATGACCTCCCAACTCCTGCACTCAATACTCTGACCAATAAAGGAAAGCATGCCAAACGCCTTCTTCACTATCCTATCCACTTGCGACTCCACTTTCAAGGAGTTATGAATCTGCACTCCAAGTTCCCTTTGTTCAGCAACACTCCCTCGGACCTTTCCATTAAGTGTATAAGTCCTGCTAAGATTTGCTTTCCCAAAATGCAGCACCTCACAGTTATCTAAACTAAACTCCATCTGCCACTTCTCAGCCCATTGATCCATCTGATCAAAATCCCGATGTAATCTGAGGTAACCTTCTTCACTGTCCACTACACTTCCAATTTTAGTGTCATCTTCAAACTTACTAACCACACCTCTTATGCTTACGTCCAAATCATTTATATAAATGATAAAAAGTAGTGGACCCAGCACCAATCCTTGTGGCACTCCACTGGTCACAGGCCTCCAGTCTGAAAAACAACCCTCCACCACCACCATCTGTCTCCTACCTTTGAGCCAGTTCTGAATCCAAATGACTAGTTCTCCTTGTATTCCATGAGATCTAACCTTGCTAACCAGTCTCCCATGGGGAACCTTGTTGAACACCTTACTGAAGTCCATATAGATCACATCTACTGCTCTGCCCTCATCAATCCTCTTTGTTACTTCTTCAAAAAACTCAATCAAGTTTGTGAGACTTGATTTCCCATGCATAAAGCCATATTGACTATCCCTAATCAGTCCTTGCCTTTCCAAATACATGTACATCCTGTCCCTCAGGATTCTCTCCAACACCTTGCCCACCACCAGTTGCACATTTCATTTTCAATAGGCTCACCTGACTCCTGCTTCAGCTGCTGAAAATCATATCAGGTGATGTGCTGAATTATTTTTTTTTCTCTTGGTCTCTGCTGCCTTTATCAGTCAACTCCAAGCTATTGAGCAAATCTAACCACTTGCGTCCTGCCCATCAAGGTATTTACCTGATACTGTCCTCTTCACTCGTGTATTTCAGAAAGCTATTGAATGTCCGTCCTGTCATTTGTTTAAATTTATCATAGAAACATAGAAAGTAGGAGCAGGAGAAGGCTGTTCAACCCTTCGAGCATGTTCCACCTTTCAATATGATCATCCATTTCAGTGCCCTGTTCACGTTTTATCCACAAACCCTTTAACACTAAGAACTACATCTAACTGTTTCCTGCAAATATTCAATATTTTGCTGTCAATTGCTTTCTGTGACAGAGAATTCCACAGGCTCACCAATCTCTGGGTGAAGAAAGTTCTCCTCATCTCAGCCCTAAATGGTCTCCACCATATCCTTAGACTGTGATCTCTGCTCTGGACTCCATGGCCATTGGGAACATTCATTCTGCATTTATTATGTCTGGTCTTATTGGATTTTTTAATGTTTCTATGAGATTCCTTCCTCATTCTTCTAAGCATTAGTCAACATAAACCTAACTGATCCAGGCCCTCTTTATACGTCAGTCCTGCCATCCCAGGAATCAATCTGGCAAATCTTTGTTGCATTACCTCCACAGCTAGACGTCCTTTCTCCGATAACATTAAAAATCACCCAACACCAGGTTATAGTCCAACAGGTTTATTTGGAGGCACTGGCTTTCGAAGCGCTGCTTCTTCATCATGTGGTTGTGGAACAGGACCAGAAGACACAGAATTTATAGCAAAAGGGTTACACTGTACACTGTAATCCTTTTGCTACAATTTCTGTGTGTTATGGTCCTGCTCCACAACCACCTGGTGAAGGAGCAGTGCTCTGAAAGCTAGTGCTTCCAAATAAACCTGTTGGACTATAACCTGGTGTTGCATGATTTTTAACTTTGTCTACTCCAGTCCAGCACTGGTTCCTCCAAATTATTCCTCAGATAAGGAGACCAAAACCACTCCAAGTGTCATCTAAACAAGGGCATGTACAATTGCAGCAAGACATCCCTGCTCTTTTACTAGAATTCTCTCGCTATGAAGGCCATAATTATTACTCACATCTGAGTAAAGGTGGTGGTAGGCTATTCAACTGGGAGAGATGTGCTGGATCCAAATCTAACTAGGGTCAGTAATCTGTAATATCTTAAGCATCATTGATTGATTACCTATGATGCAACTCAGCATCATTGATAACGGGGCAGAATATTCCCTGCAGGTTTCTAAACCCCACCCTTCAGGCTCAAGTAGTGGTCCAATTCTCCCACTATGTGTGAAACAATTACTCATTGTGATTTTCCCAGAAAGACTAAGCAATACAAAAGAAGGAGCTTAATTAACATCAAAAGGTGGGGTTTTCAGGGCTGGAGGGTTCATCAGAGGCCTTTCACCTTAAAGCAACAGCCAAATGACATGGATGAAAGTGAACTAAGGGTGCTTCAAAAATGGAGGCACCTTCTTTTCAACTTTTTCAAGGTGTAAATGAAATAAGTGGCCTCTGCAGCTAAGCCACCATAGTAATCCTGGGCATGTTGGATGGGAGTAGGTTTGAGAGAGCGAGGCTGGTGATCTGGAGTGTTGGAAGTAGGTTTGAGGGAGCAGAGTTGGATGGGATTGGGTTTGAGAGAGTAGGGCTGGTGATCTGGAGTGTTGGATCGGAGTAAGTTTGAGGGAGCAAGGCTGGTGATCTGGAGTATTGGATCAGAGTTGGTTTGAGGGAGCAGAGCTGGTGATCTGGAGTATTGGATTGGAGTAGGTTTGAGAGAACAAGGCTGGTGATCTGGAGTGTTTGATGGGAGTAGGTTTGAGGGAGCAAGGTTGGTGATCTGGAGTGTTGGATGGGAGTAGGTTTGAGGGAGCAAGGCTGGTGATCTGGAGTATTGGATCAGAGTTGGTTTGAGGGAGCAGAGCTGGTGATCTGGAGTATTGGATCGGAGTAGGTTTGAGGGAGCAAGGCTGGTGATCTGGAGTATTGGATCGGAGTAAGTTTGAGGGAGCAGGGCTGGTGATGTGGGGTATTGCATGGGAGAAGGTTTGAGGGAGCAGGGCTAGTTCTCTGTAGAGCAGCTTGAGTGCGCTGCTGTACCCAGACAGACAGAAAAGGCCTCTCTACTCTTCTTAGCTAACAGTTGGGAGATTACCTCTGAGCAGCTGAATGTCCAGTTCAATTTCCGGTAACCTGGAAGTTGAGGGGAAATTCCGGATGCTGCCGAGCAATCCTGCTGCAATCATTTGTCCTGACTCTTAGGAAATAGCCCAGGTGTGGGATGGATCAACAGGACAAGTACACAGGCTGGCAGCATTATTTTTAGTGATTGATTGTCTCTGTTCCTGGGCCAGAAAGAAGTTCAAAATCCAGCCCACAGTATACTTACCTCAACTGCCATTCTGGCTGTTCTGGGGATCCAGGTTCGAATCCCAACATGGCAGATGGTGGATCTTTAATTCAATAAAAATTCAGAATTAAGATTGTAACGATAACAACAAAACCACTGTCAATTGTTGGGAAAATACATCTGATTCAAGAATGTCCTTTAAGGAAGGAAGCTGCCATTTTTATTTGGTCTGTCCTATATTTGACTCCAGACCCACAGCAATGTGGTTGACTCTTAACTGCTCTCTGGGCAATTAGAGATAGATAATAAATCCTAGCCTAGTCAGTGAATACCCTAATCCTGTGAATGAATGAAAAGAAAACTCAGCACAGATGTTCATGTTATCAACAAAAGTTAGGCATTTTTAACCTTTTGTCCTAAAACAAATTCTGATTTCAAAATATTTTCATCTCACATTTGGAGGACTATCAAACCAATTGTGAATTTGAGTTGCCTCTAGGTTTAGTTCTCTAGATTGTTTTCAGCCTTGAGATTGTTCCAACATTTTTCAATTCCTGTCTCCACAAACAGTTTGACGTTCAGATCTTGACTGCATATGTCCCACCGTACAGGAGATCTGTGTGTCGTGTTACATGCAGTCAGATAACTGTAAACGTGAAAGGGTAAGAACGGAAAAGATTCAGATTTTATGTGTGGGACATCCAGTCTTAAGTGATCTCTCCACAAAACAAGGGAACCTGAACCATTGTGACAAATAAATGAACTTCCCAGCAATATTGTTGGAAGTACAGCCCTTCTGGCAGCTCACCCTTCCCTGCCTATTCCAATTCCTCTGTCTCTGTAAAATCATTAAGACATCAGTCAGACTTTTTCCCTGATCTGGTGCTCTCCTCATTTTACATTTCTGCCACAGTGTTCATTCCCTCAGCCTTGATTTTCTGCTTTTGGAGATACTGGTGTTGGACTGGGCTGTACAAAGTTAAAAATCACACAACACCAGGTTGTAGTCCAACAGATATAATTGGAAGCACTAGCTTCCGGAGTGCTGCTCCCAACCACCTGGTCCAATTAAACCTGTTGGACTATAACCTGGTGTTGTGTGATTTTTAACTTTGATTTTCTGCTGCATTCATGAGCAAGATAAGTACATTTTTTTTTATTATCAGCATTCCATGTTACGACATACAGTATTCTCTCCATGAGGAATAAAATAAAATAAAGGCCTAGTTCATAAATTTAGCAGTTTGAATCCTGGGCAATTTTGAGATGGCAGTGGAGCATGAGGAATAGGTATTGGTTCAAATTCACTGGATGCAAATTAATATCATTTGTATCAAAAAGTTCCATTCACAAAAACAGCCAATCAAATATATTTAAGCACTATGTTGATCCACTGTTATTTCAATCCAGGTGTCAGAGCATAATCTCCTGTTAGCAATGGGAATCCATTGAGAAGACTAGGTTAGAAAATTCTGGCAATAATGCTGTAAATTTTTTTTAATCTGATCTGGGATCCCCATAAGCATGACTTCCCTGCATGAGTGAGGGAGTGTTGCATTATCCCTCACGCATCACTAAAAATTAACCTTCCGACACATAAACAGATTAAAAGATCAGTAATTATGGATAAAGAAATCCAACAACTCTTCCCTGCACAGCCTCCCTCTAGTGCCTCAGGGTCACAGTTAGTTCCATTCCCTGAGATTATAACCTGGAGTTGGGCCCCAGGTCATCTCCATGTCACATACAGCTCAATGCCTATCACTACAACTCCAATTGATCCAATATCTTGAGAAATTTGTTGAAGGGAATTGCAGATTTCTACAATGTTTCAGGTATAAAACACTACTTCCTGATTTTCCTTCTAAATAGCCTAGCTCTAATTTTAAGTCCCTAAATATTAAAAGCCACTTTAAAGAGATCTCAACCACTGCTGCAGAAATGGGTTTCATTTGGTTACAGTTATGAAATGCCAGGGTACTCCTCACTCCTACATCTCATTTAGAGATAACTATTTGCAATTAAGAATGATAAAAATTAATATCCTTGAAACTTAGTATTTACTGTTCCTTCAACAGCTTTATCTTTATTGAAGAGAAGTAAAAGTTTGCAAATATTTATTATGGTAACAATCACAAATATGTGATTTTCTCACAAATATGTGATTGTTGTATTTGGAAATATTTCATTCTTGCTTCATTTTTAGGCTTCTAAATAGCCAAAGATGAGCTCAAGAGGCTTAATTCTTAATTGTTTACGAGGTTTGTCCAAAGCTCCAACAGCAGCTAACATCACATTATGTACTAGAATCTACATTTTATGATCTGTAGTTTCTTGAGTGTCAAACAAAAAATGCAATCTTTAGTGCTAGTTGAAAATATTCATTTTAATAGAGGAAAGAGACTTTGGTCCATTTGACAAAAGTATTTCACAATAATGCATACCTTCCACAGACTTGTTACTATATAGTTTTAGACTATAAATGTTTCTTATTTTCAATGGTGGTCTCTTTTCCTAAGTTAAAAACAATTTTCTTTATTTCACCTGCTTTAAAAATGAAGTGCAGTTTTATTGTGAAAAGTATATTAGTGTAAAAAATAAGCAGTAGCTAACCTCTTTAATTTTTGGTAGCAAGGAGTGCAGTTCTTGTTCGAGGTAGAGCTAAGATTTATTTGTCCTTATTTTGCCTAATAGGGACCTAACTTTCAGGTCTTGCCCTTGCAGTAGGTGGTAAGGCATAATATGAAGGAGTCTTTTGTCACAGCTATTCAGCGTTGCTAATTTACTGTATCTAATAAAGAACAAAGGAATAAAGCTTTCACTAGCAGACGTTATAGGTTATAATAACCCCCTACCCCATAACCTTCTGCTATCCGAATTAATCAGAATTTATTTTTAAAAATTCCTATTTTTACTGTTCTCTCTTAATTAAAGGGCCTAAGATGTAAATAGGAAGAGTGACGATGAACATGGTAGAGAGCTGTAAACAAGGCTCATTAAAAAGATGAATGACCATGCAGATTGTTAAAATTGCTTACTGTGCAAGTGTATATTTTATAATTTCCTGACTACTAAAAGGGCTAATGCCACACAGTCATCTCACATTTATAATAGATGGTAATTTTAAACAGTGAAAAAGGAAAAACAGATCATGCTATTAATCAACAAACTTAAAGGTCAGTGTTTCTATCAGCTGCACCCGCTGGATATAAAATGCTCATAAACGAGAGAAAAGAGGAAAGAAAAAGACAAAAATTCTGTTTTGCTGTAAACATGAAAGCTGTGCACTTATTCGTTCCTTGGAAGTGACAGAAAAAGTAAACAATAGTCATTTAGTAAGCAAACTTTATTTTATTATTACTACCTTTGTTAATTAACATTATGAACTTTTTAATTGCGAAGAGGGGGGAGAGAAAAATAATGAGCTTTTCCATCCAAGAAGCTGCATGCTGATTTTATTAGCAACCTGAAGGGTTAGTTAGCCCTGCACATGCAAGGAGATAAACTCCAGTAACACTATTTCAAAATGCTCAGCCTTCAGAGAGCCTAGTGCCTATAGGATTTCAACAGCTTGCATTCAATGCAGGTCACACATAAACTACTATTTTTTTCTATGAATGTAAAATGAACAAACATTGTTCAAGTTAATTACAACATTTTTTTATACCATTCATGCAAACTTCTCTGCTACAGCCTGTTCAAATCAAATATTTCCCTGATCTAGAAAACACAATTACTAAGACTAAAGCTTCCTTCATTTTTGAGTTGATTAATTACAGTTTTACAATAGACAATGGTATTATTTTAAATTGTTGTGTTTGTACAGGTTAGATGAAATTACATAGGAATCTACAACATAGAAACATGCCATTCAACCAAAGTGCTCCTGCCAATGTTTATGAGGTAAGACAGTTCTCTACTGAATGCACATTGCTTCTATATCCCTGATTAGTAATTTCCTTCTAGATGAAAAGACTAATTTTGTATAGGTTACTAATTCTCAAACCACTGTCTGTTTTACCATCAGAGGAAATTAGTTCAAACTAGATGCATCTTGGAAGAACTCCTAAGGAAAGTTTGTTTTCATTGTTTCAACCGAGAACTAAAGACGTGGTGACTGCTTCTCATACCTCCATGTTAATACTTCATTCTCTTGCCAGTCCCTTTCTAGCCCCCTGCCATCCTTACTCCTTCGATATACTTTCTGTTATCAATTGCAACAGCTATGTCAGGGTTTGAGGTGTGCTCCCACAGATGATTTACTCCATTAAGTTAGCATGACCCTCAGGCTTCCATTTCTCAGCACAAGCATCTAGTATGCCAACCATTTTATGCTTCATATCAGTCGTTATTAAATTTAGGCCCCACTGTTGGTAAGAGATGTAAAGAGCAAACAGTTAGACATGATGAAATGCATCCATGTATAACAGCATTTTTCATAGTTTAGTAACTAAAAGAGAGTGTCACTTTTTTTTAGTTCACTCAATGTCTTAATGAATTTTTATGTCGGAGGTTTCAAATTAGTAAGTTAATTCTGTTTCACCAAAAGTATTAAGCAGTGTATACACCAGTAAATAAAGATGTAGTGACATGTTAGAGCTAGTCTAAATGGCAAAACGTTTCCCAACATGCACCAAGACAAATTTGGCTCATCCAAAATGACTCCCTCCACCAGTCCTGACTCAGTGCCAGACTATGTCTTTCAAATCCAAGTTTCCTAAGAGGACTCTTTCTCATTTTCATTCATTTATGTTGTTGAAATGTGAAATGTCTTTGGTATGCTGTTTAAGGCCATGGAAAGAAACATGGTAAACCCAATGACTGTCTCACTTGTGATGTGACTAATTAAGTAAAAGTGATCCCTTAAATTAGCCACTTAATTTACATATGTAATGAGCCACACACATGCTTCAGCCATAGAAAATGAGACCCCTGAAGTTGATAATTGAACCAATCTCTACGCAGACTGGGTATGAGCTCACTCACTGCTAGATTGTGTGTTTTGTATCCACTCCATTGTGTCAGAAACAGGTATCACATGTCAGTTAGAATCCCATTCAGTGACATTAAGCCAAGCCCCAGGTGAACACAGAATATTCCTATGATCCAATTCGGAGGGGAAGAGGGCCATTCTCATATCCCAGCCAACATGTAACTCTCAATCAACATCACTAAACCTGGCCGTTTACCTCATTGATGTTTGTGGGACTCTGTTGTGACTAGACTTCAGATAGTTATTCTTCAACTGAGGAATGCTGCGGGACATCCCAAATACATGAATGGAATGAAAAACACGAGTTTCTTTCATTCAAAGATTTAGTTGCACGTCATGGAAAACAGGATAAATGTCACTGCAATTATTTAGTATAGTTCTTAAGAATCACATTAAAATAATATCATGACTGTAACTTAGTAATATCTTAGTTATATTACATTTCCATGTATTCCATACCTCTTACCTTTATAGGTATGTTTTAAATATAAAGTGATATTTATATAACTTTACTTTAGGCAAACACACCTCAACTAGTCCTCATACACCAAAGTGACTCTTCTAATTATACAAAAAATTATTAAATGCAGAAAGTTACAAATACAATCAGTGACACACGATAAGTACAACATAATTTTTGCAACGGAAAGGTTTGTCTTTTAAAAAAATTGCTTTGAATCGAATTGTAAAATATGAAGACAAATTTGAAGAGTGAATCATTAGAATGTAAATGATCACTTAAAGCACTGAATGATTATTGAAAAACCTCCCAAAATGGATGAAAGTTAGACATTCAATTTGCAAAGTTAAATTTTCACCTTTTTTTTGTGAATTTGTCTCACTGATTATTTATGTAGGTCCAGATAAACTGTTTATCATTTCTGAAAGATATACAGTCTACCTTCCCAAGGACACTCAACCGTTTTGTTTCTAACTTAGCAGCCTGACAAGTTGACTCTATCATTTCCTATTTTTCCAGCCAGCTCTTGCCTGTGCCCAAGGCAGCCTCTCTGAACTGGAATTATTCTGTCGGGAGCTATTTTACAAGGAAGTTACTTCATTTCCATCTTTTGTGTTGTGCTGAATGCAGACAGAACTCTTCCAGCAATATTCAGCCATTTAAACTCCCATCTTCAGCCTTACATAAATATACACTCCTTCTGAGACCATAATTCACGTCAAGCCTAGAAAAATAGTTACTTCCTTATTGGTTCTATCCCTCAGCAATGCCAACAGCTGCACGCCCCCACCTCTGTGGTTCCTTATCTTTAAATTTCCATTCGTCTCTGTGCTCCACCAACATTTCCAATAAAACTTCTTATTAAATTCTTATTTATGCATGTTGAAAAGGGTTCATAAGTTTGATCTTGTGCAGATGCATCCGATCAACACGGAAAACCAGAAAGGATTGGCTTCAAGGAGCAAAATGCAATTAGCTATGATTCTTATACTCTGAGTTCATTCCGGAAACACAAGCTGATAATTATTCCAGGGAAAAAAAATGTTAAGTAACTAAAGGTCAAATTCTTGTTTATAGGAACAAAAAAAACTTTAAGCATGTTTAGTTTTATAAGAAGGACTGTACATGGGAACAACCATTAGAGGTGAAAAATAAAATAAAACACATCTAAAGACCACATCAAGTGCAGAAATGATTAATGTTAGGTAAAGGCACTGCATATTTCTTAGCAATTGTTCAACCAAGTGAAGGGTCATCTGGTGACCAGCCAGTGATACTTCCATTGTCTTTTAAAGCAACGTCTTGGAAACCAAGCAATTATTTATTATATAGTTAACTTCCCTCAAACTTTTCCTATGATTACAAAAACAATATCACTTGATACCAGAAAATATTTCGGTAAGCTTTCAATTTTTTATTAACAACAGTGAACCAAATGTTGGGCAGAATCTTCCCAGCCACTGAACAACATACACATTAGTGAGAAAGTTCAGTGTCTCTCATGAGATCAGCAATAAGGAGAATTTGATTTGATTTATTATTATCACGCATACCTAGGTACAGTGATAAGTTTTGTTTTGCATGCAGTACAGGTAGGTCAGACCATACAAAGATCATAGGGTGACAGAACAGAGTCAGGAATACAAGGTGCACAAAAAGTAAGATCAACATTAGATTTGAAATTTGAGAGGTCTATTCAGAAATCAAATAACAGCGAGGAAGAAGCTGTTTGTGAACCTGTTGGTAGGTGTGTTTAAGGTTTTGCATCTTCTGCCTGATGGAAGAGATTGGAAGAGTTTATAACTGGGTGGAAGGGGTCTTTGGTGATGTTGGCTGCCTTCCTGAGGCAGATGGAAGTGTAGATGGAGTCAATCCCGATGTTGAGATCAAAAAGACTACCTTTCTGACCAAATATTGAACGATGACTCAAGATTCTTGTTCGTGATTATTGAGATGTATATTTGCATGTACTAATAGTCTAATTATTACATTATCTTGCCTCAATGGTATGCAGTTTCCAATTCTCTCACCTATGATAGAAACTAAGTGACAGTAATTCGTGATGTAAAAATCAGAGCGATTATCTGGTGAGTGAGCTCATCAATTATTCCTCAAGCCCTCTATCTTGGAAAGCAAACACCAAAATCTCAGGATACAGTCCATGGACAGCAACTGCATGCCCTTCCCCATCAAACAGGGTGTCCAGGACCCCGTCAGCAAAGCAGAGAGTCAACCTCACTCTGTCCAACACATCCCAGGCAATTGACAGTTATAGTGTTGAGTCATTGAGGACTACGGGCACCCGACTGAAGGAATGGCTCAGCTTTGAAGATGATGCTAGCACCAGGAATCCTTGGAGATCCCAGCAATGATCCATACCTGCATGTATGGTGAGTTAGAGAATATGATGAGTGGGGCACAGTAGAAGAGCGGTGAATGGGTAATGAGGTGAGTTGTGGAAAATTGCATGAGAAAGCTTAAAAGGGCTCATGGAGAGACACCCTCCTTGAAACTCACCAAAACAGATACTTACCTGATTTTTAGTAAACCTCAGTGTCCATATTTCAATTTACTGCCCCTTAACACCAAAAAGGAAGTCTATTATGAGGTTCCTGAAGAGTCAGTAAAAGGACCACTGATTTTCTTCATTCTGCAAGACATTTAATGCAGAAAAAAATTAATTTGCTCATTTTGATTGAGTGAATGAGAAAGGGATGACATAATATAAAGGGCAGCATTCTTAAGATGGTTAGGGAGCAGAAGAACTAATAATTAGATCTGCATAAACTATAGATGATGACAGGGCCAATTTAAAAAGCTGTTAATTAAACGCATGGGGATCTCTGATTAACAAATAGGGACCTAGACTACAAACACAAGACCATTCAAATGAAACAGGATAAAAGACTGGCTTGGTCTCAACCGCATAGTGACCACTTCTGGGCATCACACTTTAGGAAGGATGTCGAGGCTTTATGGGAGGACGCTGAAAAGATTTACGAGAGTGGATTCAGAGGTGAGGAATTTCAGGAATGTTGATACAATGGAGAAGCTGGAATTCTCTGGTAAAGGGAAAATTGAAAAGAGATTTGATAAAGATGTTCAAAACTATGCGGCATACGGGCAGAGCATATCAAGAATAATTGTTTCCATTGGTGGAAGTGTCAAGAAGCAGAAAAGACTATTGGCAAAAGAAGCAGTAGCAATGGATGGGAAAATACCTTTATTGAATGAACAGTTAGCATCTGAAATGCCCTGCCTGAGACTGTGATGGAGAATAGATTCATAAGTGCATAAAAACATAAGATGGAAAAGCAAAAATAGGCCATTTAACATTTCAAACGCCCTCCATCATTCAGTGAAAATAATAGCTTATGTTCTTCGTCAACACCAATTCCTAGCACTACCCCAAATCTCTTGATGTTTTTAATATGTAGAGATCAATTGGTCTCAATGCTTCCACAGCTCGACCTCCAAAGGTACACCACTCTGAGTGGGGATATCTTTTCATCATCTCAGTCCTAAATATATTCTGAGACTCTGTCCAAATCAACAGAGCCTTCAAAACAAAAATGGATAATTTACTGAAAACATTTGTAGGCCTACAGGGAAAAACTGGCAGTAGAAGTAGATGAGTTGTTCTTGCAGGGAAGTGATATGGAAATGGTAGATCATATGGTCTCCCTCTGTGCTGTAAACACTTCAATAATTCCATTAAAATCCTAGTTCTGTGGAAGCTCTCTACCATTGTGCATTAGACATATCTGTATCCGTATCCCATCCAGACTAACGGCATACAGCTCTCCTCTGTCTCCTGCCTATGAAGTTGCAATGAAAAATGAAACTGACAGGCTTAATCCAATTGTTTGTGAGGTCTGACTGCAACAAATAGCAATCACATAAATCATGTGAATCACACTTTTTTAAATTTATGTAACACTTAAAACATTTCAAAGACTGTTAATTTACCTGAACTGCTAAATTACACTATACAGTTGGATGAAATTGGTCTGGATAGAGATGACTAGAATTGGAATTAGATTTAGGCTTTATTGTCAGGTGTACTCAAGTACAAAAGTACAGGAGTACAGTGAAATGTATAAAATGTCATCACACACTGCGCCATCTTAGGTACAAATTACCTAGTTACAAATCTTAGGTACTAAAATAGATCAGGTACAAAAATTGATAAAGAAAAACAAAGCTAAGAGTTCTACATTACAGTTCTTCACAATATAAATTATGAAAATAAAATTCGCAGGCCACTGACCACCATCTCTGATAGGCTGAGCCCACCAGGCCCCCCACTTATAAGTACAGGGCGTTCTCTATACTGCACCTTTCATCAATGCGAATTCACTGTAACGAGATTAACAAATTGGGGATACTGTTTCTAAAGTGTGAACTTTTAAAATGTGTGTTGGCTGTAAAGCAATTACAGTGCCAACACTTTAAGCGCTGTTTTTAAATCGTGAATTTTGTATGATGCAGGGTTGCATCACATCATAGAAGAACTGACAGTACTAATGATTTTTCATAATTTTGATGGATTATATCTGAGCTATAACTCAAGAACATCCATAAAGAAGGGTGTGTGGAATGAGCAAGTAACCCTGGAGACTCCCTTTGCATTTTGAATAATTCATTTATATTATACTTTAATGCCAATTTTCCAGAAAAAAATCTAGTACTTTCTTCATGTTCAAATATTTCGCTGTGTCACTTTGCATTTATTAACCAGATTGCTGCTTCCTAAATTACATGCTCACATTCTTGACTGTGTCATCCTCAAGTGCTAAATAGTGTCATTTTAACTTGCTGGCACTGCTGCCAGCAAGGAAGGATGGTGTCACAATGCTCTGGCTTACCATTCCTCACTCAATAAAGAGACTGGCTTGATCCAGAAAGCTTGTGAAAACAAAAACTGTCTTCTAATAATCAGCTGAATGAAAATTACGTGTTCAGTACAAATGAACTCCTGTAAAGCAGAATTCTATAATGAGAGGGTGCCAGACGTCAACCTGCAATCTACATGCCAAGATGTACTTATGATGTCTTTATGCATTTGGAGCCTATTAGCATTGCTGTATGAAGCTGTCAGTATTGAAGATAACAACCTTGAACAGCTTTGCACATTTTCTACCCTTCCCACTTGCCTTTGCAATAATTTTTAGGGAGGACATTCAGGACAGTAGCAAACGTGATCAGGTTTAGTTGAGATGACCATGATCTGTAATGTAGAAGCAGGCCTACAGATTGCTTGCAGAAGCACAGAAGGGCGAATTTAAAGACATAATTCTGAGTTGACCAGATAAATTGAACTTCCATTACAATGCAGTGATAAGTGCTGTTTCATTTCTACTTTAAAGGCTGTATTCATGAGGATCCTCACACATACTGTCCACTGAGACGACCAGGAAGCCAGCAAACCAAGATAACTACAATTCTTTTACTAATCCCATTTACTTTTCATTGGGTCAATTTCTGAATTAAGTTTTCATTATTGTTCTTAATTATTAATGCTTTCAGATCTCTGGTCAATTATTAGTCAGTTATCAGTTGCTGTTGCAATTTACTTCCTTTGAACACCACCAGGACTTAAATAATACATCATGTAATTATTATTATATGTATAATTAGTAATAGTGGCAAGATAGGGGAATCTGAAGGTGCATAGTTTCTGAATGAAGAATGATAACTCTAATAAAATTGCGCAGAAAGTTATCAGAATAATACTTTTTTTGTTTTAATTTATATAATGGAATTCTCATTCACGACACAAGGCTAATTATTTATTCCATAACGAAAGTTTCCTTTAATTAATGCTGTGTTTGGCTAATGATAATATCCTGCATTATTAGGAGAAGACTCCAATCCCTCTGAACACTTACTGACCTGCATTGCTGTCTGAGAAATATATTACACTTCCAGCCACTGGGAGCAGATGCCCATTAAGAAAATAGAACTAATGATATCAAACTACTTCATAGCTTGTTTTGAGAGCTGACAAAGCTGTCATCCACATAATCTAAGAGGCTATCGTAGCATCCTCAGAAAGCCATACCACTATACCATTTCAGTCCAATTTCCTAATAATGGACCTGTCATAAATTCTAAAAGGCAACAGGACAGTGAGTACTGGTGTAATTGCTAGGGCTTGGCTACTACCATGAAGACATGATAAATATAAAAGAAAATGGTTGTCACTTTGGGCCCAGACCCTATTACATAGTGGTAATTTTAGTAGCCTCAGCACCCTACATCATCCTCTTGTTGTGAAGTGATGCCTTTTTTATTTGCTGCAAGATTGAGTTGCATGTCATCTGATGTCCTTTAAAAAGACATTGTATACCCCACTAGATGTTTTTAAACTTCATTCTGTGGCTCTGGCTAGTTTCTAAAATTAATTCTAATTAGTTATTAGTCAGCTTATCAGTGATCCTGTCGTACATTTTGGTAGTTCATTGTACCATTAATTTTCCAAATAAAGAATTTTCCTGGATGATGGCAATGTTCTTGTGGTTAATTGAAACAATTTAGTAGTCACAATGAATTCACTTAGTGCTTTGAAGTACGTCCAATTAAATGGAAAAAGCAGTGTCTTCACCTGTGAGACAGAAGAAACTATAACATATGAATGCCTGACTGGGAAACCATCGCTTTGCTAAACTATTCTGAAAATTCTGTGCTTGCATTCCAGATAAAATACCACACTATGTTATGAATTATGTTTATGCAGAAATAAACTGAAGTACAAGTCATACATCAACTATGTTCATATGCTCAGTTGCCTGTGGAACACAATTGTGCTGAAAACAATAATCAGGTATAGTAGAGACCTGTTCTAGGAAGAAGGGTGAAGCTATACTAAATTTTGTTTAATCTCCTAATGACTTGTAATCATTCTTCTCAAACGCTGACTTTACACTAATGCTTAATATGGCCATGTGGGCAACATCTGGATTTTCTCGTTTTGATTTTTGAGGTATTTTACAATGTCTATAAAAATGTGATAATGATTGGTATGTCACTGTTATTTGGTGTATTAATGGTGTTCACCCAGAATACTGACCTGTTGTACACATGTAACTAATCACAAGGTAGGATAATTATATGTTGTTTACAGTCTGGAAACTGCAACATCCAATGGACACACACTGCGTTTACCTCAACAGTAATTTACTATAATTGGTCTACAGTGATTACACTATTGATATACTGATCTTTTCTGTAAACCAAGCTCTAATTACCTTTTAAGGTTCATAGGTAACTTTATCAATTTCTCCAGTGCAGTCACTCCCAGCCCATGTGTTTACCATGTATTCATTGCTGTCTCACTTGCTTAATGACTATCTCATTTGAGGTGTCACAGTGCCCAAACACTCAGTTCTCCCTAACCGATTTCTGTGAGATGAATATGACTAATAATCAGTAGAACCATTGGATACATACCTCACTGTGTCAAAGCAGCCATTAAGACATTTCCTGGGTCAATACAGGGCTCATCTGAAAGCCAACACATGGTCCAAATGTCATGGCCCTCTCCTTCCTCAGATATTCGTTTGGTATCTTTTAGCATGAGTTATGTCCTGAAAGTGCAAATGTATCACTGTTGTGTAGTTATAAGTGAGGATTCTTAAGGGTCCAGTCACTTACTGAGAAAATTAACCCTATAGCATTCAATTCATCACCCAATTTGCAGCAGTGCAGTACTATACACTAATGGATCTAATGTAGATGAAGTGCTGAAGTACTCCCAAGGTACAAAGAATTGGAAGAATATATTATGAGAACAGTTAACTCTTTTGAGGTCTTCTATTCTAGGATTTTGTTTAATGCAATTTAATGGAACATTGAGTCATGCGACTGTTAAATCTGCATGCTCCAATCTGGAAAAGTCTCATCTGGAGAGGTCAAAGATGGCTGGCTGGCATATTCATTTAATATTTCAACAAATTTAGCATACCCCTCTGAAATCTCTCCCATCCTCCCAATGCCAAGCAGACACCATTTCCTCAGGGGGGTTAGCAAGGATGCATTTCCTGAGAGAATGGGAAGATCAATTTTAGAAGGAATGTAAGCTTATGTCAAAAGAACGTTGCAGGCTGAGGGTTGTCACGAACAGCTCGCCCTCGTTTTCTTGTGGAACTAATGTGGTGAGTCAGAGGTAAGAAGATAAGAAACAGGTAAAACAAAGCACACAAAATGACAGCAATGGATAGGAGCAGCAATGGAAGATTGCAGCATGAAATCAGCCTGATCTGAGCAGGATTCACATAAATCAAATTATTTTAGAAGAATATGCTGATAGAGTTTGATGAAGAACAGTTGGAGGAGCCTCCAAGAGGCAGCTGAGCTGAATAATTTCCTCTGTGCTGTGTTAAACCCCATGCACTGATTTTAAAAAGTAGTCACAATGATCTTAAAATCATTTCAACTATCAGATGAATAGAATATATTCTTGAGTTTTGCTGAAGAATATAACATGGAGCACTGCCAGGTTCACAACATTGGAGTGACTTTGTAGACTATCAAGCTGGTCTGTATTTTTGGATCAATATTTGTAACTATAGACTCATCCTCTTTTTCAACTATTATTTGGCTCCCATGCTCTTAATGCCCAGTTAACTCCCTGAATAATTAAATAGCAACTTATTCTTCTTTTGCCAGTCAAATGTACAAATCTCTTTAGTGGAACTGGACTGCATATTCACAAGTTGGAATTGCACTTATTAGAAATTGATCATCTAAAAGCAGTCGAAGGTTGTGGGAAGTACAATTCAGAGGGGAACACTTGGTGAAGGTTACCTGCTGTCACACCGTGTTGCCTGTGTGACAGGACATTTAGAAAAACATTTTTTGCATGACGTTGCTCATAAGTGTGGCTTAGAAAGCTGCCATTGACCTTTAGAGAGGAAGCTGACATCATAAAGTGTATCTTGCCTCAGACCAAATGGGAATGACACAGCAGATTAAGGTGCTTTTAAATTATGCATTTACTCCCGACACCTTGGGAGATAGTGTGTGACAGAGGGGAAAAGACAGAAAGAGAGACCATACAGAGAAGACAAAGGAAGGTAAGGCAGGGAAGATGCAGGGAGGATTTTATTGTGCTAGAAGTATTTCTCATGAAAGTACAATGGTAAAAATAAAAACATACTTAATCTTGTTGCTAGTACTATCACCAATTATTTCTGATTTACTATATTTGCATAACTCAATCATCATTTAAACTCTGAGTACTTTGTACCACACACTAGTTTATTTTCTCATTCACACTCCTCTGACAAGTGGATTCTTGCAAATCTGTAACACAAGTGGACAGTTCCGACTGTTTTCTCACACTCTTGCCGTTTTCACACGTTATTAAAAGCATGGTAGAAACTACAAAATATGTCCCAGCACATCGAACACTGTCATACAATGACTGAGTCTTGCTGATTCCAGTTGGTTTATTGAAGACAATGTCTCATTTAACATTTTAGAAGTAATGTTAATAGAATCATCATATGATCTTTAGAATAACAACCGTGCAAATAAGAGAGTCAAACCTTTATACTGTCTCACATAATGCAATGAGTGAGTTTAGTATTTTTTTTAGTATTATTAATGAACTATCCCCTTATTATGGAATGTGTGCTATCAAATGCAATGCAATGTCATTTCCAATGCATTTTATCTATTCAAATTATATAGGAATATTACACAATTGTATCTAATAAAGTGACTTGTGCTATTTGAGCTTGGTGAGGCCTTGATTGCAAATTTAGGCATAACCTGCATGCACGTTTCCTGTCATTTACATTAAGAGGTCAAAAATTGAAGCATATTTATTTAAAGTTTGCAAGTTGTAACACTTATTCCCAGGTGTAAAGAGGAAATTCCATCCCATCATTGAATCAGAATATTCACATTAAACTTGTTTCAAGTTAGCTACTGAATCCAGTTTTCATAAATTTTCTGTCAACTAACGCCCTTTGTTTTCTGTAATATTTTAAGAGGTAGATTTTCTTCCCTTAGGTATTGGTCTTTGATAATCAGCCATCTGGCGAACATAGAGGAGAACTGAGTGGGAGATGACAACACATGACAAAATCTGATTAGGAAACAAATTAAAAAAAACACAGAAAACTTATCATAGTCCATTGAACAGAAGTTTAGAGATAATATTAATAAAATGTGTTCATATTTGTTCTTCAATTGCCTAAAAAAGGGGAAAAAAACTTCAGGCTGGGTGTATTAAAGGGTGTTCAATCAGTGAGCAGCCAAGTGAGTTAGGTTAAAATTGTCCTGTTAGTTCCCACAATTCAAACTTTCCTCTGAAGTTTACTTTAGAGAAAAGTTTATAAAATGCTCATTCACATTTGGATGCTTCCAAAAGATATCCAGCCACATAAATGCTGTTGTATGATTATTTGTGAATATTTCACACCATCTGATTCTAACATTAAATAAAAGATCTCATTATGTTACTTTGAAACAAACAATTGGCCAGGTTGCTGTAGGGCTTTGTGATTTTACCATTCCCGAATTCCATCGAGGCTCCCCAGCCTCGAGATTGTCTGCCTGTTTGAGATTTTACTTCTTATGACATCTCCGCCCATATTTCAACCTGGTCTCTGCCATACCAAACCCACTCCCACTATGCAGCAATTAAAGTGAGCAATTTAGTTTCTGTGCTTTATAGCAAAATTCCAATTAGCAGAAATCTACAGACATCATGGACCCACAGGAAATAGAGATTTAGCTACAAATTCAAGGCAGACAGTATCTCGATAGACTGATGAGCACTGGACTGTGACTACAATAAAGCTTGTCACCAGCCTCTGGAAGTATTTAAGCTTGGCTTCTGATAAGACTTACCAAGAGCAAGTGATCTGATTAGACTTGAGGTATTGTTGCAGTGGTTGTCTGACAGCCATGGCCTTTGGTGTCGGGAATATGCTGTGTGTGTCTGTTCAGCATGCGTGTGCAGTGAGAAATTATATGGCATCATTTGGAGACAGAGCACGCTAATAAGCAGAGTTCAAGGGCAAAGGCTATAGTGTTGCAAATTGCAAGTCTATACAGATATATTGCATTCACTAACAGGGACTAGACTCGATAGTTTATTTACTGAGACTCCTAAAAAGAGGTGTGAGTTTGGTACAAATGAAACCTTTCACACTGTGTCCTTACTGCTTTCACAATAGGACACAGAAAACACGGTGCAAATTAGAGCGAAAACCTTTCCATATAAATCTTCACAGCTGCTGAGACGGAAGAATGACCTTGATGTCTTGACATAACAAAAAATTGGAGATGGAGGTCTTTGTGTTTGTAACTCAAATACAAGTTTTTGACAAAGTTTGGAAAAAGTATCCACCAAAGTTGGCAACCTTAGATCATTATCAGGTGCCATAGTCAAATGGAGGTGTGTTACCAGGGCAATGAAAATAAGGAAAATTACTAGAGCTTCCCTTGTAATTTACCATTTAATAAGCTGGACACAGGCTTGAACTAGCAAAAGTCTATGGTTATGTCCCTGCTCATGGTCATCTTTTGTTCTCAGAGCACAATGAGCTGAAAGAGAAACCTCATCTTGTGAGGCAGGGCTGTCTTTGAAAACAATACCAATTTCACAATCGGATCTGACAATTTTGATGCTAAATGGAACACTTCTGATGTATTATAAGGTAAACTTTAATGAAGATGCTTCAGGTCTGCAAACATTGTGTCTGGAAAAATGTACTTCTAAAATGGGCCTGAATGTCTAATTTTGATGACCAATTCACCAATTCAAATTAGGACAGCTACGATATTTGGAAGGATTAGAGAGATCATAAACAGCAAAGACCTCACAGAGTGAATCAATATAATTTATTTAGTTGTAAGTATAGGTGGGGGAAAGCTGTGTTTCCTCCCTGAGTTGCTTTAAGGGTGTGAAGTGCCCCGGAGTGTAGTGTGAATTGTATTTGTATACCACAGAATGTGAAGGAATGTCAGAAATGTTCTTTTCTATAATTCAAACTTTAGCTTATTCACTAGTGGATTTCTTAAATTTAAAGTATTATCTCTTGGAATAGGGCTAGGCCAGCATTCATTGCTCACCCCTAACTGTTCTTGAAAAAGTGGATAGTGAGACACCCCCTTGCTGTCTATTTGGGGTAGGTATACCCACAGTGCTGTTCAACCGGAAGTTCCAGAATTTTGATCCAGTGACAGTGAAGGAAGAGTGATGTCATTCCATGTCTGGATGTGTGTTGAAGGGAAACCTGTAGGTACTGATGTTCCGATGTATCTTTGGCCTCATCCTTCTGGGTTGTAGAGGTGGTACATTGTTTAAAACAACCTGGCCAATTTACACACTGCAGAAGCTTGAATGACTGACATCTTTATGCATCAAAATACATTAACAAACCTTTTGGTCTTGCTGGAGTAATATGGCTATGTAAGCAGAGATTTCATCCAATATGCAGACTGATTTCAATCATATTCTTTCTCTGAAGATTATTTGTTGTTTAGTGACAGAATTCTAGCATTCCTAATGACTGTACTTAAATATTTAAACAGGTTGATTAAGGGACATAATAAATAAAACTTACTACTGTCAAAAATAAAAGTCAAAAGTGCCATCTCAGGATTTTGTGGAGTTGGATTTAAAGTTATGTGGATGCAAGAAACTTCTGTAGGTCAAAATCTGAATAATGCGTTCAACAGAAAATTGTAACACATTCATCAAGACCATTATGCAAATGACCTGTTGTCATTCTAATGAAATAAAAATCTTACATAATTATCTGACTGTTATATAATATTTGCTTCATTGAAGGTTGCAACAAAGTGATACTCTTTGCCATTGTGATAAAAGATTCTCAATATGCTCAATGACATATTCACTACAATTTCCATTCATATAGCACCATTCACAAAGCAAAACTGCTTAAGACGCTTCACAAGAAATTTATCAGACTAAAGCGATATATAAAAAAATCACTCGTAGATATCATTAACAGAATGCCCATATGCACACTCACACACATATAAACACTGTGTAAACTGTATATAAGAGCCCGGGTTTTGCAACATCAGTAACAAAGAAAACTGTCAGCATTCATCGTCATCATTCTACTGAAAATACAACAATGTCTGGAGTCCACACACACGTAGTTAACTGTGGAAATCGAGAAATTGCCTCAATGATTTTAAGCTTCTCCAGAAGGTGTGCTGTTGAGACACTCCCAAATTGCAATTAATGACGATCGTATAAACATTTGAATTAGGAGCAGGAATTGACCATTTGACCCTCTGAGTCTTCTCCATCATTTGATTGGAACAATCACATTGTTCAGAAGGTTCACTTTCACACGATTTGTTTTGTGCAATAGCCCTTCAAAAGGCCACACCTTCTTAAATAAACTGCAACTGGGTTTTAACATATACTAGCTTCATAATTACTTCTAAGCACCATTACGGGGCCGAAAATCTTATGATATTTATGACGCGTTAAGTAATGATTGAAGAAAATATTTTAATTTATTTATATATTTGTTTTGGTTTCCATCTTAATTCAACCATAACCAATTATTTCATTCTCTGAAAATTGTAGTTGAAAGTAAAGAATA
The DNA here is from genome assembly GCF_004010195.1 of Chiloscyllium plagiosum. Lineage (NCBI taxonomy): Eukaryota > Metazoa > Chordata > Chondrichthyes > Orectolobiformes > Hemiscylliidae > Chiloscyllium > Chiloscyllium plagiosum. The sequence continues at coordinate 23,304,865 of NC_057745.1, read as the reverse complement.
ATGAGTGATTTTGAGGAGAGAAAGAGAAAATAAGGGACTACAGAATAAACCAGTTAACCTGACATCTCTCATTGGGCAACTGATTGGAACAAGCCAACATGGTTTCACAAAAGTGAAATCCTGTTTTCCAAGCTTATTGATTTTTTTTGCAGATGTAATGAGTTGGGTTGATAAAGGAAAACCAATTGATCTAGTATTCTTTGATTTCCAAAAGGCATTCATTGCCTTGTAAAAGGTTAATACACAAGATAATGGATCACCCTTTTGGCGGGGGGACAATGATATATTAAAATTCTTCATAGATTCATACAATCCCTACAGTGCGGAAGCAGGCCATTTGGCCCATCAAGTCCACATCGACCAACTGAAGAGCTCCCCACCCAGACATGCCCCCACTCTACCCTATCCCTGTAATCCTGCATTTACCATGGCTAATCCACCAAGTTTATATATCCCTGGATAGTACGGGCAATTTAACCTGCCAATCCACTTAACTTTCACATCTTTGGACTGTGGGAGGAAACTCACACAGACGCGGGGAGAATGTGCAAACTCCACACAGACAATCACCCAAGGCTGAAATCAAACCAGGAAGCAGATATAAGTAATCAGTAGGCTGTGACCAGTGGAGTTTATTTGTTCATGGGACATGAGCATCATTGGCTAAGCAAGAATTTATTGCCCATCCATAATTGCTCCTTGATCTGAGTGGCTTTCTCAAACCATTTCAGATTACGATTAAGAGTAGGTCTGAAGTCAGATAAGGGTGACAGATTTCCCTGACTAAAGGGCATTAGTGGGAGTCTCTCAAGGAACAGTGCTGAATCCTTAGTTATTCTCAGAAGATAGAGACAGAGAGTAATGTAAAGATTACAGGGTGAAGTGTGAATGCAAAACGTGAGCAAGACACAAAGAAGCTGCAAAGAAATATAAATAGAATGTCTGTGAGCATAGAGGGGACAGCTGGAGTATAACATGGTGAAGATTACATTATTCAGTTTGGTCAAAAGAATAGGAAAACATAATATCTTCATGCACTGCACTCTTCCAATGCCAGACTTACATCAAACATTCAATTTCTCAATGCATTCAGCACAGACCATTGTTACATTTACATGACAGATAAAGATAAAGAAGCAATGTTATGCGGCTCAGCCGACCCTTGGAAGTTGCATAAATACTTGTTTCCCATCAGCCAGTACTGGCTGTTTATAATGTGGTTGCTGCTAACTTCCACATTATTGAGATGCCCTGGTTCAAACTGTGTTTACCAGTGGCATGTTGCAAATCAACTTTGAACATCATCTGACTCCAAAGCACCTCCAATCTGCTGGCACAAAGGGTTGACCATTGAACACTCACTCCCCACCAACACCTGGAGTGTATTGGGACAGATCCCCAGGGGATGAGCAGCTCAAGTGAATGACTAATGATGGAGACACCTTGGAATTGTGTGTGCACTGTATCGTTATTGATGATACCTGGAAACTATGTCTGATAGTTGCCTCCCCCATTGAATGGACTGAGGACTAATTCCCACCAGTTTCCCACAAGACCATTTAGTTGAATAAACATGCAGTGGATTAGATTTACATCTCAGTGTGCCATAAAGTGAGACTTCCTCCGCCTTTCCACTCTCCCCACCTCAGTCCGACCCCTGCTGGAAAACAGCCTCTCTGTGTCTCTGCACTAAGGAGAACCTTAATACAGCAGTAGTCATGGCCTTTGGCTCTGGCTGAAGCATTCATGCACTAACAGGGATGGCATGGCAGGGTGGTACTAAATAGGCAAGAGTGGAAAACCCGTGTTGCTGGAAAAGCACAGCAGGTCAGGCAGCATCCAAGGTCCAGGAGAATCAATGTTTCAGGCATAAGTCCTTCATCAGGACTGCTAAATAAGCAAGCACAAAGAGAGCAAGTGAGTAACCTTGAGATGCAAGCTGGCGCAATCCAACAAGGTGGAGGTGCCTGGCCACTTGTGCAAAGTTTGCCTGGTACAGGCTTTCAATGCTATGCGACACAATGTGAGTCCAGTGCACAGCGAATCTCTGCTGCCTTAGCAACCAGTCAATGTGTCAGAAATGAGCAGCTCGCTGCTACCTCCTGAGACAGCTGCCATGCCACTTGAGAAAACCATAAACAATCCACACATTGCTCCTGATATCAATCTGGGACTCATCAGATTTCTCATTCGATCCTGCTGCACGTTTTACAGTAAGTCATATCGCTCAGACTTCCAGAAGATTCCACCCATTCTTTCCCCTGACTGGCTAATCAAGGTCAAGGGATCAATCATTTAAGACAAAGATGAAGGTAACTTCTTCATTCGAAGGCTGTGGTACTTTGGAATCCTCGATCACAGATAGTTGAGAACGTTCCATCATTAAATATATTTAAGTTAGAAGTAGCCAGGTTCTCAGTCAGTCATAAAATCAAGGGATATTGGGAGGAGGTAAGAAAGTGCAGTTGAAAGAGATGAGCCAAGATTCTTGAACATCGTGACATAGTCAGCATACCTTATGGTCATTGCCTGCCCCTATTTCTAAATTCTTAACCTTCTGGTTTGCTTTATGTGATCATTTCAGAGAATACACAGATTGCAAAAGCAGAAAACCATATCACCAACCTTGCTGGATCTTTGTGGCTAGTTTTCTTCAAGGTCAATAGTGACTATCCTTACTTTGCTTCTAACTGCAAAGTTCAGAACAATATTTTTTGCAAAACTGCCAATAAACAGACAAGATATTTTCTGAGTATATTATCATATTTCTACAATGAGCATAACATGAGGGGAAATTAAATGGACCAGTGCATGAACAAACAAATCCTATTGGCCAAAAGAGAAAATGCTAGAAAATCTCAGCAGGTCTGGCAGCATCTGTAAGGAGAGAAAAGAGCTGATATTTTGAGTCTAACTGACCCTTTGACAAAGGGTCAGTTAGACTCGAATCATCAGCTCTTTTCTCTCCTTACAGATGCTGCCTGACCTGCTGAGATTTTCCAGCATTTTCTCTTTTGGTTTCAGATTCCAGCATCCACAGTAATTTGCTTTTAATGCTATTGACCAGTCTATCAAATTATCTGAAGGATTGATTGACATCATTTACATGCAATCACTAAATAAACAGGTTGGATGGTGAAATGCATTATACCGCTAATGTACAAATTAGTGAAAATATAATCTAAATCCCAAATGAAAGAATGAAAGCATTAATTCCCTCATAGTTACCAATAAGTGCTCAGAAAAAATGAATTTGGACCATGAAGACTGGTTTCCTATATATACTAATATCTAACAAATTTTGAGAAATATGTACAGCTCAATACTCCTTGGCCAGCTAATTCACATTGGCAAATAAATTGGCTGGTTAGGGAAACTAAAACATCACCACACTATGTAGCCAGAAGAATTTAGGATTTTTTTTGAGAGGATGTAAAATAGGAATTAGAATCTTGGTTTAACCAATGATTTGAATCTTAATTCTTATCTTGGCAGGTTCTACCTTATTGAGTAAACAAAAGAAGGATTATTTTCATAAGGAATTATATATAAAGGTTTGCACTGACTGCCAGAGGGAAAAAAACTCCCATAGTCAACAAGGTTCCAAGTGATGATGAGACATGAGGCAGTTTCTAATTGTCGTAAGCATCATATTTTGATATATCCGCACATCATCTGCCTTCATCCCTGGCATAAGCTGCAATCCAACAAATATGATAAACTCAAATTATTTTCAGAAGAATCCTTAATTATTCTTTCATATTAAACGTTTGTTTTACAGTGACCTTTTCATGATGCTGGATGTAATGAGGGATGCTACCAACATTTACTAATCAAAAAAGGTATTTGTTAAGCCTTGCGGAGATTTATTATGTAAATGCAACTTTAAAAAAACTTTCAATTGTGTTTTACTATTTCTAAATGACCTTTGTATATTGGTTGTACCTTTTGAATTAATTTGCTCCAGCAGTTATAATGGTTGACCGGCTGATCAATTAATAATCAGATACAGGTCACGATTAACTGACTGCACTATTCATTAATCATCACATCTCTAAATGTCAACACATAGTGTCTGGGGAATATAGGCTGAACCTTGAAGATTTCATTGAATGCAGAATAGTTCAGTCTTTGCATAAACGCAAGTGACAATCCCCAGCATGTTTAAAGAGCTCTGATTTTTTTCATGTTTTCTGGTGTATCAAATCTGCTTTTCTATTTCCACCGACTGGTGCAAAGTGTTGGATTTCAAAACAAAGTTGAGATCCTTCTCACCTACATCATAGTTTTCAAAAAGAGTTGCACTGAAATGTTTGACAAATATGCTTGGTCTCAAGAGCTAAGCTCAGCATCTGTTTTATTTCAAAGCTGCTGTTTTCCCTTTTCGCTGGTCTTGGGTGATCAATTTGCAACCCATAAAGCATTAATTTTTAAAAATGGCCCTTTATTAGCCCTTCATAATGTCTCAAGTATATCGAGCATTCATTAACACAATAACAGCATTTAGGTACCAGAAACTGCAAGCATGTCTCTCTTTAGCTCCACATTGTACCATTTTCTCCTTCTCAATGAAGAGTAGCAACTATCCAGAATCTAGGAAATGTTGTAAACACCCTTTAAATAGTTTACCTAATAGACACATGGAGGAAACTCAATCTCCTTGTTAAACCATTTCGTTAATCTCAGTTTTGCAGTAAGATATTAAAGTGCCTTGTATTTACATATGCACAGAATCCTGCTGTTCAGGACTCTCCATTCACAAGACAAGGCAATTAATCATAGCCAAATACTCCTGCAGAGTCCCCGAGTACCCTAACTGTTCTATCTGCCAATGAATAAGCAGGTGTAAACCACAATGCAGCAAATCTGTCAGAGGAAAATTAAAGTCTACCATAGTTTGAATGAGCAAAGCGTGCATTATAATTTACCTTATTAATCCAAATGATATAACATGAAAATTTGAGGAAAACAACTTCTATTTTTGAAAATACCAAGAAGCTATTTTACGTACCAAAGTTTATTAAAAGCTGATCGTTATAAAAAATACATACAGTTCAAAGAATATTCAAAATGTGTAAATGAGTCATAAAGATTTAAACAACAGATTCCTTGGAAATGATGTATCGTTTAGATAATATTATAATACAAATGAATGAGAACAGTGTTTTAATTTCACGAGTCTTTTGGAACAATGTAGTATTTGGAATCACTTTTAGTTCCACTCCTGTAAAGTTCCAGTTTGGTATGGTTCTAATTCAATATTGCGTTATGCTTACAACCAGCTCATGAGAGGTTAATGTTGTAACAATATGCACAGATTCTATCATTTGCTCCCTTTGATTCTGAGATATTTGGTCATGTGTAGTCCAAATATGATGACATTCAAATGATAAAAGGTGACAGTCACACTCTAAATGTGTGGATATAAATGACATCTGTATATTAATTCAGGCTATATTAAATTTCTTTAATTGTATTGATAAATTGCAGTTGGTCAATTGAAACATATTATTATGACACAATGTGTTATTGTTTAAAATTGTTTATTCAAAGATCATTTATTGTTTTGTTGCCAATTAATTGTGTAAAAGTGAAATCCATTATTCAGTGCTTCATACAAGTTCTTTCCTGGAGTTAGGCATTATAGAGAATTGAAACATGAAAAGCTTCACTTTAAACAATCCTTCTCTCTGGTAAGCTCACTGTTTTCTCAAAAAATATTCTTTTTCTCCTCATATTTGTTTGAAAATCATTATTCTTTGTACCATGAGACAAGAAACAGAAACAAATTTGCTTAAGAAGAATAAATAGATAATCTTGATGTGGTTTCTGTGCCCACTTGACATGGATGAGTGATTAATATATTTGATAATGTGCCAGTATTGCTTACATTGTGTGCATTTGACCACACAGTAAGCATAATTATTTTTCCTCAGTATAGCTATTATCTTCAAGGTTTTACGATCAATAATTCCTGTGATATTTGTGTAGCAGACATAGAATAATCAATAGCAGGTCATATAAAGTAAATTACATTTCTCACGAGTGATTCTTTTCTGTTGATGAGAAGGGTATTTTATTGGTTGATTAAAGTGTCCTATTCTGTTTTAACTCTGGGAATGCCAGAAGTGGATTACATTTTTAAAAACGTAAAGTAAAATTCCCATGTCCAGTTTAGCAACAATCTGCTGATTAATGTCAGTCTTATGTGGAATATAGTGGTTTGTGTGTTGAGGCACTCAGAAACTGCAAACATGCCAAACTGTGAACAACAGATGCCTTGATATTAACAAAACTATGAATAATTTTAAAAAAAGAAAAATTGGTTGAGCATTATCAATAACCTGTTTAGTTGCTGGTACTAAAGGTAGAATTGAATGCAAGACACATACAGGCACAGATTTTAGAACAGAGCTAATAATGAACATTTACTGACAATGCAGGCATCATGATATAGATCTATGTTCAAACTACTGGTGCTCTGAGCCAGAAACCCCATTGCTCATTTCCAACATTTTGATGTTTGCCACTTGCTTAGTTCATATGTCTTGCACTATCAATCACTAATTGCATCTATAAGCGTAGATACGAGGATTAAAAAGAGGTGGACACAGGGGAGTACTGGAGTACACTGATATTAGCTATTGATTTGTATATGAAAAGCAGCTGGCTCATTTTGGATCTGCACATCACTGGGTCACATGGAGGAGGTGAGTCTATAGCCTTGTAACACAATGTAAAAGCATGCACAGAGAGAATTTAAAAAAATAAAGCAATTTATAGAAGAAAATTTCAACCTGCAATACTCACTACAAAACTCAATCATTAAACATTGGACTTTTGAGACAAAAGTGTTAACCTAATTAATTTTATTTAATATTCTCAAACATACCTACCTTTGGAAAAGTAGGTTTTGCTTTGGTAGCTAATTCTGATGATAACCAGAAATGTTAGTTGTGTGCTTTTACCCAGATATTCAAGAGCAATTTTGTAAAATTTGTGGAAGATTCCAAGCAAGTGTTTTGCCATATAGAACTGAAGACAATAATTACTGAATATGAACAATGAAATGTGAAGGAATAAGAAATGTCGACTTCAAATAGAAGTCTCAATGTCTGCTGTGTTTTAGTAAATAAGCAGCAGCTTGAAAACTCCAGAGAGCATCTTTCCCTACTCTTTGGTAACAAACTTTGAATACTAGCCCGTTCATCATTATAAATTACTATGATATTGTCATAATCAATAATCATACTCTTATTAGAATGACTGTCAGTGTATGTTACTTTTGTACCAGCAGAGTTATTTAATTACTCTTGAAACAGGTTGCAACATTAAATGTGCTGAAAATCTATTGAACTACGCCTGTTATTACTATGTCAGCCTTGACAGAAGAATTACTTTAAAATGTTAGACCCAGAATAACCATGGCAGCTCACCTAGTACTCATGAAATGCACAGGAAAAAACATTTCCAATTATAGTATAGTAGATAATGGCTTCACTATGCCTTTGCCCTGTCAGTGCCATTTTAGGTGTTGCTTTATGAAAGATACCTGTATGAAAATGATGATTTCAAATGCTGTGTTCAGAGGTCAGAATTTCTCAAAATAATTGAAAACACTGTAGTGCAAATGAATTTACAGTTCCTGCCAAATGAGAACTATATCAGCAAACAGTGATTTCCAAATTATAAGGAAGAAACCACCATTGAATGAATTTTAGAACTTTATGCCAGTGATGTCCTAATTATTTGAGAGATTTAAACCCTGATTTTAACTGTGTGCAGGCTTTGGGCGGATGAATGGGTGACAGTGTGCATTGCTAAGTCTCCTGAGCATGCTGCTAGTCTACTGTGCATCCACTGGTAGTAGGTGAGATGGGAAATTATGGCAGAAAAGCTACCGTTCTTCAGAAAATAAGGCAATTTATGGTCACCTCTCATGTGCAGAAAAAGGGACTCATGGGGGGATTGTGGGGCAGTGTAAGCATTCTTATTCCTATTGGCTTCTCAATGATAAAAGAAAAAAATACTGTCACAATTATTTAAATAATGGTCCAACAATTTTAGGAAAAAGATGTATTATAGAGTAATATGGTGGCTCAGTGGTTGGCACTGCTGCCTCACAGCACCAGGGTCCCAGGTTCAATTCCAGCCTCAGTCGATTGTCTATATTGAGTTTGCACATTCTCCCCGTGTCTGCGTGGTTTCCTGCGGGTGCTCTGGTTGCCTCCCACGGTCCAAAGATGTGCAGGTCAGGTGAATTGGCCGTGCTAAATTGCCCATAGAGTTAGGTGCTTTAGTCAGTGGGAAATGGGTCTGGGTGGGTTGCTCTTTGGAGGGTTGGTGTGGACTGCTTGGGCCGAAGGGCCTGTTTCCACACTATAGGGAATCTAATCTAATCTAATCAGTAAAAAGTATCAACTACTTGAAAAAAGGAAGTTAGAAACATGGTTATCACAAGTCACCTGATTATAAAACTGAAAGTTCTACATTGGTTACAGAGACATTTGGCAACTCTTGCTCCTCAGAGAATAAAAATCCTTAACAATTTATTTTGAGAATATATGTTGGTTATTGAACAAAAAAAAAACAAAAGTCGGTGATGAGCTGAGCCTTGAATGGTGTATATGTATCATTATTTAGTTTTTGCATTGGTCGCATGGTAACAGTGGTTACCTTATCTTGCCGGTTAGGAGTGATTCAATAGAGCAAACTGCTTATACAAAGAGAGATTTCATCTTAAAGCTTCTTGGAAGAAACAACTCTCCAAGCAAAGATAGATAGAGTGAGAAAGAGAGTGAGACATTTCTAACACAGCATTTCTATTTGAAAAATAACAGCTGTCTGCTACAAAGTAAAGAGGCAATTGTAAAAACCATTCCTACAGAACCAGAAACCAGGAATCTTCTCTCCCAAAGTCTGATGTCTTGCTATCTAAGAAAACATCAATCTTTCAACCATTAAGCCATCACACTTTCTAGACCCAACTTCAGTGTTAGCCTTTCCACCTAAATATTGAGAACCTCAAGCAACACGCCCCAAATATTTACCACAAAGACTTATTGGGACTTTCTTCACACAGGTATACTTTTCTCAAATTTGAATTTGTTTTTAATCTTCATGTCTGCAATTGATTTTAACCCTTATCCATATAAGCAAAACCTTGGCTGTTGGTTTGCTTTAGCTTGAATCATTACAATTTAAAACAGGCAACATGAAATATATTCATTCATAGATCACTGACCATGTTGCCGAAATTTGGTGGTCATGACATTATGAGAAATCCATTATGATCCTTCAGTTGTTTGATTCTTCTGGAAAATAGCAGTGAGTTCCTCACTCAGATCAGAGTTCAAATCACAGCTAGGCCCTAGTGACACATCAGATATCAATTTGGGTACGCTGATGAGGAAGCTACTTGTTTTTGGAAAACACAAAGTCCAGTAGACCTTATCAAAGTTGTGGAAGGTGGTAACTGTCAGCTAAAGGACAATAAGTAGCCAAAATAATTTTAGCTGTCTGCCTGCTCAAGTGGAGAAAATCAAAATGGCCACCTACGTGTGGATTTTGAGTTCTATTTTTGGAATAACTTGAATAAATACAGAAGATATTAGAAAGACTCAACTGATCTGTCAGCATTTGCAAAGTGAGAAGTAGACAGTGGAATTTTCCCAGCCTTTGAGCACCATTGACATTGGTGAGAAATGTGGTAGAATGGAAAAAATCAGATTCTTGTTGTCGAACAAAATGTCTCTGTTTCACCCCTTAAGGTTTCAATAGCTAGTACAAGTCAAACACATGATTTCTAAGCATTTGAACCTCGTTATTACCTAATCTTGGCTCGTTTATATGCAGTTTGCAGTTCTCCCATGCAATGATAAGAAACTAAACAGCATCAGTTCCTGACTCGAATGTCTGAGCAGTTACCTGACAGTTATCAGCACACCAGTTGACTCTCCACACTTCTATGTTCATGTTTATTCAACAGCATCTCGTGACCCACTTAATGTGGCTACCTCCACTCTCCGTCCACAGACATTGACATTGGCAAAATACCAGACCGGTCACATAGTTAAGGCCAATCTGGGAATACCAGCCAGATGTTTTAGCACTTCACAAGCTTAGCTCAGAGCTCACTGGTGCCTTGCATTGCAGAGCTCCTGCCAGGTTGTTCTACATTCACAGACACCCACCTATCTTCAACATCAGCAGAGGATGCATCTCTGGGGGGGTTCTCATCTGACTTGCTTAGTGCTCAGTCACTTTGTCCAGATTTGGATGCTCTCAGAATCTCAACCTTGCTTTGCCTTTTTGCAATAGATCATTTCATTCAGAGCTTACAAGCTCACAGCCTTTCTGTCTTGACTTGCTTCTCAGGAAAGCCAGACAAGCTGTTATAATTGCCTGTGCTGAAAAGTCAAGGGGCCAGATATTGTTATCATGGTGGATTGGAACATCATGATACCAAAGATATTTTTACTCCTTAATTCCAAAATGTACTTTTAAAAAGAAGCTTGATGCAGACAAAATCATTGCAAGTGCAAAAAGCTTTCTATGTGGAACTGAAGGGTGTGACACCTAAAGGTGTCAAAGAAACTTCATACAGATTGGACTGAGATCTCTTGTGACTACAATGATAGTGAATGGCTGATGATTCATGTTCAAGAGCAAGTCACCGACTTTCGACAATGGCCTCATTCCCACAGCAAAACAGAAATTGTCAGGTTCTTGGGGATATTGTTCATTGCAAGCTTTAGTACAATAGCTGTGTTACTGACAGGCCTACTGCAGAGAAAAGCAAAGGTAGTAATGGGCTGAAATTTCCATGCTTCCTTTGAAATATTGAAGGTCATTTTAAAAAGAGAGCCTGTGCTTGCAGCTTAGAACTTTAACATAGCATTTAATACAGCTATTGGAAAGGAATCGGAGATAGATAGAGCAATTGGGTACATCAGACCCCCCAAAAATTAAACAAATAATGAGGGAAGGGAACCCTTGGTTATTGCGGCTCTCAGACACTTCGAGATACATGCCTGAAATAAGCACAGAGAGACACAATCTATTTCTAACCACAACTCACTAACTTCTGTGAAAAGTTTAAGACCAAGATATTTAATGGGAGCGTGTTCCTTCAAACGTACCACATAAAAATCACCCATATTGCTGGGAAATTCAATGTAACTGAAGGTGCTGTGTTCAGAATTTTAAGAGTGCTGGTTAGAATTGGAAAGTTAATGTTAACAGAAGTCTACTCATTTAAGTGGAGAATGACAGGTCAGAACTCTAAAACACCACAACATTATTAACCCATAATTCCAAAATGCGCTTCTTAAAAAAGGATTTTTACAGAGACAACACGTGAAGCGACAAGATGCAGGTGTGGATGGACTCTGTGTGGAAGCGATGAGATGTAACAACTAACAGTGTCAAAAAGACTTCAAACAAATTGGAATGTGATCTCTTTTGACTACAATGTTAATTAGGGTTTTTCCTTTTGAAGGATAAGCAAGGAAGGGAGTAGAAATGTCTTTGCAGTGAACTTGTGGGACTAAATGCTCTTGTGTGTGCAATGTTGGATTCACGTGTTACCATGCTGTGATTGTCACACTCAAAGTTCCCCCTACGTTGCACCTTCTCTCACTCCAAATGCTGCAAACCTGTTAAAAGGGGAATAGGATAATGGAACGTCAATCAGCCGTCAAAACCAGGAATCGTGAATCCACCGGTTCAACTACAAATTTCAACACTATCTCAATGCAATAGCCACAATATTCAACCTTCCACTCTTCACAAACAGTTCAGACATTGATCCATGTATCTATTTTTTATTAATTTTATCTTTTTGGATTTGCTTTTTATTCCTAATTTTTTGTATGTTTGTTGCACTAGTAAGTCTTCCCCTGTTTAGTAATTGATAAAATTTTTGGTTAATTTGGCTCCTTTTAAAAGATTCAGCTCTTAAACTGTGTTTCTTTCTCCCCAGATGCAACCTGATCTGTTGAGTACGACCAGCATTTCCTGTTTTTATTTCGGATTTCCAACATCAGAAGTTTTCTTTTGATTTTTGTTCTGAAATAACATTTGCTTTATACTGGAAACTGACTTGTATCTAAAAGCAGACCCTTATTTAAAACAGAATCATTAAATAGTTAAAATGTTCAAGAGGTATTTCAAAACAAATGTATGCAGTTCTTTCATGTTAATACCGAGCAGTGTAATTTCAGGGCCAGTAAGGTTTAATGCTTTATTCATAAGCACCATGTGTTGTGGAATTTAGAATGTTACTGCTGGTTGACTGCAATAAGTGAACTCATCACATATATCCAGTAGTTTTGTTTTATTGTTGCTTCAGACTCTAGTCGATTGAGAAAACATTTCCTGAATTGTAAGGCACATGGACCATTATATTTCTGTTCAAGTGGAAGGAAAATACTGTGGATGTTGGAGATCTGAAATAACCAGGGATTGCTGGAGAAACACAGCAGTTCTGACAGCATCTGTCGAGAGAGAAACAAAATTAAAATTGCAAGTCTAATGTGACACTTCTTCAGGACTGAAAGGGCCTGGAAAATGGAATTTTTAAAAAGAGAAGGGAAGGAGGAATGAGTAGAACAGGTTGTGTGTGTGTCCAGAGCAAAAGACAAAGGCAGAGAGATAGTGGTAAGGGTGTGATAGAAATGTTAAATGACAGGTGTGAAGATGGGATGACTTTGCTGAGAGCAAAGCCATCAAAAAATACAAATAATACATTGGAAGTGTGTGTTGTGTGTGTGTGTTTGTTATAATCAAAATGTAGAACAGAAATTAACTTTGAGTTCAACAACTTCAGACTTCTGTAACCTCATGACTCCTTAACTAATTGACTAATATGATCATAGAATCCCGACAGTGCTGAAGCAGGCCATTAGACCCATCAAGTCCACACCAACCCTCCAAAGAGTAACTGACCCTGACCCAATCCCCTACCCTATTACTGTACATTACCCCTGACTAATGCACCTACACACCCCTGAACACTATGGACAATTTCACCTGATCTGCACATCTTTGGAATGTGGGACGAAGCCAGAGTACCTAGAGGAAACCCACACAGACACAGGTAGAATGTGCAAATTCCACACAGACAGTCACCCGAGGCTGAAATCAAACCCAGGTCCCTGGCACTGTGAGGCAGCAGTACTAACCACTGAGCCAATATGCCACCTTTATTATGAGCAAAGTATTTCTTGTTGAAGAAGTTACCTGGTGCAGCTCAATTTTTTTTAAGGTAGACTTTTGTCCCATGCTCTAGTTAGCAGAAAGAGTTGTTGCCAATATTTGTTGGGAAGAGAAACATTGTATAAAGGGCCCAATTGTTTTAATATTATTTCAAATGGTAAACGCTATGAGGTAAATTTCTCCATCGTGTAACAAAATTATGTTTGGACCATTAAGCAAAAGATTTTTGGAAAATACTGAAATTGGCAAACAAAAAACTTCCCACTAAAATGGAAAACACCAATAATTTATTTAAGATATAAGTCTTCACATGCAGGATTGTGAGATGGTAGAATATTTGTGTCAAGGAAATTGACAATGTAATGAGGGGTGGCATGTTGGCTCAGTGGTTAGCACTGCTGCCTCACAGCACCAGGATCCCAGGATCCCAGGTTCGATTCCAGCCTTGGGCAAATGCCTGTGTGGAGTTTGCACATTCTCCCCGTGTCTGCGTGGGTTTCCTCTGGGTGCTCTGGTTTCCTCCCACAGTCCAAAGGTGTGCAGGTCAGGTGAATTGGCCATGCTAAATTGCCCATAATGTTAGGTGCATTAGTCAGAGGGAAATGGGTCTGGGTGGGTTACTCTTCGGAGGGTCGGTGTGGACTCGTTGGGCCGAAGGGCCTGTTTCCACACTGTAAGGAATCTAATCTAATAAGGAAAAGTGGAATTGATACATGTGTGGTTGTTATGACTGTTGAAAGTCACAAGAATTGATGAGGAGGTCTGGGGCAGCCCTGGAAAAACTTTCATTTATATAATGACTTTCGCAACCTTTGGACGTTCCAACCCACTTTTGAGCGAACAGATTATTTCTCTGTGCAATTATTGGTTGTGGCATAGCAACTGATTGATGCACAGCAGGGCCCCAAATAATTTATTTTTGCGGTGCAACCTTTGTAGTGTTTATTGATAGCTAAGCATTGGCCATAGTGTGAGAGAGAACTCCCAATCATAGCCACCACTAATCCCTCCTCATCTTTCTTCAAATACTGTCATGTTATCAAATGTTTACTGGAGATGGTAGACAAGTTTAATTCAACATACAACACATCCACCCTTTGTAATTCTCCCTTAATATTGCAATGAAGTACTGTATCATGCTAGATCCTAAGCTCAATTCTCAGAAGTGGGGTTTCTGAATCAGTGGCAAAGATGTGACAAATTGAGGCACAACTTACAGATAGATGGAAATATTTTCTCCTTGTCCTAGTTGGGGAGGATGGGACCATTATGAGATCAATTCATTTTCCTGCTCGTCGGATGCTGCCTGACCTGCTGTGCTTTTCCAGCATCTCTCTGATTTCTACTCTGGTTTCCGGCATCTGCAGTCCTCACTTTTGCCTATCTGATCAATTCATTATGTCTACCAATTCATTATGGGTAAGCAAGAGCTCCTGGGAATGATTTGAACGTCTTTGGGAGTCAAGAGAAACTTGCTGCAAATTCTCTTATTTTTTGACATTTAGGATTAAGCATTTCTAGTGGTTGGGTTGGGTAGTACATGGTGCAATGTTGTCCAATCAACAGCAAGCTGATCACTGGCCTTTTCTCACTCATCTTTACATATGCAAATCACTTGAGTTCCTTTTTAAAAGATTTTTAGCATGTTAACCTACCTAAGGTAGACACAGTGATACTTTGGAAGAGTAATTGTTGCCACATTTTGTAACATTTACTATTCTGGCTGCGTGCTAATTTTGCTTGCCAACGTGTAGATGATAATGACAAAGACCATTCGAAGTATTGGCATCAGATAACAACAAAAGCTGGAACAATTGCCAAAATGAAATCTGTCCAGTACAGGATAGGCACAAAGTTGAAGCTGAACCTTCAGCATTCTGTAGGTGAAAACAGGCTCCCATTTGAGCAGTGAAGATTACTCCCGTTTGATCACCACAACAGTAAAGTTTCTGGATTCAATGTCGCTGTACAATAATTCCTTTTTAATTCTTTTTCTCTCATTAATGCTTTCCTTTACTGTAAATGATATCCTACAACATTGTGCTGTCATAACTCCTTGTCAGAAAAGCATAAAACACCATCTGTACAGTACAATCACAGAAGCTTGCAATTCCACTGTGCAGAAATACTTTTGTTTTAACTCCTGCAGTTCCGGAATTAAGGTAGATGCAATTTAGATGTGGGGATGTGTGGGCGAAAGAAAATAGGACCAGATCTGTGATCTGGTGCCTATCCTGCAGCAACATTGCAATGAGCAGTGTCAGTGCACTCCAAAGTGCAACTTAAAATGCAGAAGCATACAGTAAGTATTTTGGAGATGTGCCTTCATGATGCAGAGAGGCTGGCACGTATCGGATGC
Organism: Chiloscyllium plagiosum; assembly: GCF_004010195.1. Lineage (NCBI taxonomy): Eukaryota > Metazoa > Chordata > Chondrichthyes > Orectolobiformes > Hemiscylliidae > Chiloscyllium > Chiloscyllium plagiosum. The sequence goes on along the minus strand of NC_057745.1, from coordinate 23,289,288 downwards.
CAGTGTCCATGGATTTGAGGTGCCGGGGCTGCTGTCCATGGAGCATTCCTTGATATGTTGATGCTGGATGTCCAAGCTGGACGTCTAGAGGAGGAACAATGGGCTGGAGTTACCAGGAATCTGCTCTGACTTTCATGTCAGGAATTCTCAGGATCTAGTTTCTATCCACTGGGTGGTAAAATGGGAACGTTCATATTAATGAGATGAGATTCAGTGGTAATGAGCATCATAATCTCCCTACAGTGTGGAGCATCAAGTCCATACCAATCCTCCGAACAGCATCACACCCAGACCCACTCTCCTACCATAGTACTGTGACCCTGCTTTTCTCATGACTGAACTACTTAGCCTGCATATCTTTGGACTATGGGAGTAAACCCACCGCAAACCCAGGGACAACATGAAAACTCTGTATAGACCCTTGCCCAAGGCGAGAATCGAACCTAGGTCTCTGATGCTGTGAGGCAGCAGTGCTAACCACTGAGCCACCGTGCTCAGTGCTGATGAATGATAACCCATGTTAATAGGCGCCTCACTGTTCACAAGCAGGAATCTGATCTCAACACTGAGAACTTAGTTGCCTGAGAAGATTCTACCCACAAAGGTGAAAACACTCAGTGCTTGCAATTTCAATAGCTATTCTTTGACACAAAACAAGGAACTTTCATTGTAGTACAATTGCTGCTCAACTGATTCTATAACATACAGTACGACAGACTGTAATTACAATCAGAGACTTGTCATCATTTGACTGATATAATCAAGATATTAATAAGGGATTAGCTGCCTTTGATGTGGGGCTATGATTCCAAATGTTTGATTTTATTAAGTATCAGTTACTTGAAGGGGTTTATATATATTGAATGGGCTGTTATTAATAATTACTTCTGCTTTATTTCAACTCAGCAGCACTCCTAAAGTTAGCCTATGGTGAATACTGAGAGAAAGTGAAGACTGCAGGTGTAGGAGGTCAAAATCGAGAAGAGTGGGAGGTCAAAATCGAAAAGTATAGCACTGGAAAAGCATAGCAGATCAGGCAGCATCCGAGGAGCAGGAGAATCGATGTTTCGAGCATAAGCCTACCAGTGGAGTTGACATAAAAGATTTAAGTGTAGAAGGACCACGTAGTATGCTTTGGCAAAGTTGGCAACAAGTTGGTGAAGAAACCATGAAGTGAGTCATGAGGGTCATGTGTTTCCATATGGGCTAAAATAGGCCATAGAATTTGGGTTCAGATACATTATTGCACATGCAGGTTATTAAGGGTCATGAGTGTGGATGGAGGGTAATAGTTTGGCATACAGGGTATGAGGACCCATGAGTCATAAAGTTCCAATGTCATGGAGTCATACAGTATGGAAATAGACCCTTCAGTCCAACTCATCCAGGCCAAAACTAAACTAATCCAACTTGCCTATATTAGGCCATAATCCCTCTAAACCTTTCCTACCATGTCCAAATGTCTTGTGTCTCCAGAAGTCATTGTTCTTGTCCCAGATAGTAATAAAAGCATATTTTATCCAAGACAAAGTGACTCCATACCTTGTAAGTTTCATGGTCCAGATTTTCTCCCACTCAGTCCTGTACCTACTACAGGATTCTAAGGAAACTTACTGCAAGCTTAAGAAATTCTTTAATCTTACTTTGCACTCAATATTCAAATCTTAGATTAGAATCTTAATCCCATCTTGTTTGGGGTTTCTTTGCTGATTGGATTTTCACTTTAATTTCCCTTTTATTTCCCTTACTTCATCTTCAGAAAGTAGCTACCATTGCCTTTCAGATCTTCTCTGAACATATTGTATGATTTTACTTAACCCATTACCATATCTTTTAGCCTTCTGCAGTAACTACATGATGGGTATAGCTGTGCAAGTTGGCATGGGATATAAGGAACCAGTGAGGTGAGTGGTGTTACATATATTTGGGTGGAGGTATGATCAGACAGGGTGATGATGGGTGCAAAAATTCACACGATTGAGTCACGAGAATAAATGGTGTGGAGAGAGGAATGTTGGAGATTCGAACTAGAACTAGATTCGAACTAGGGTGGCACGGTGGCTCAGTGGTTAGCACTGCTGCCTCACAGCGTCAGAGACCCGGATTCAATTCCCGCCTCGGGCAACTCTCTGTGTGGAGTTTGCACATTCTCCTCGTGTCTGCGTGGGTTTCCTCCGGGTGCTCCGGTTTCCTCCCACAGTCACAAAGATGTGCAGGTTAGGTGAATTGGCTATGCTAAATTGCACGTAGTGTTAGGTGTAGGGGAATGGGTCTTGGGTGGGTTGCTCTTCGGAGGATCGGTGTGGACCTGTTGAGCCAAAGGGCCTGTTTCCACACTGTAAGTAATCTGGAAACTCTACAGTATGAAAACAGGCCATTTGGCTGAACAAATCCACACCGACCCTCCAAAGAGCATCCCATCCTATCAGCTACACCTCCCATTGACTAATCCACCTAGCCTACACATCCCTGGACACTATGGGCAATTTAACATCGCCAATCCAACTAACACGCACATCGTTGGACTGTCGGAGGAAACCCAAGCAAACACAGACAGTTGCCCGAGGGTGGAATTGAACATAGGTCTCTAGTGCTGTGAGGTAGCAGTGCTAGCCACCGTGCCATCCCAAGCTTTTAATATGACTGTGCATTGTCCATGGAACAATGATACATGATTTCAAGCAAATCACTTCAGCATTCTGCAGTGCCTGTGACTGTCTCCTCATTGCTCCCCCCTCCCCTCCAACTCCAACTCCAGCACAGAACAGGTGAACTGAGCTTTGTGAGGTGAGCAGTCAGCAGCATCTAAAGGAGTTGATGAGAGGAGAAATCATGAATAGAGAGATCATAGGAAAGCCATAAAGTCACTGCATAAGGCGCCTCAGTCATGGTACACTGGAATTGGTAGATGATCTTGAGCTATGTCCTTAATGAGGAATGTATTTTGTTATTATTAAGACCATTATAATTGCTTTGAACAGAACAAGCTATAAGTTGAATTTCTCGCTAATATTGTAAAATTCAAGTGGAAATAATTTGTGATATATTTTTATAAATTTCATGAATAAAGTATACTTTTTGAAAAGAAAAGTGTTTTGGCCTCATGATTTATGCATAACACAGAATGCATTTTGCAAATGAATTAGAATCTTAGAATTAGGTTTATTGCTACATGTACTCAACTTATAAATGAACAGGGGTAGAGTGAAAAGGGTACAATGTTACCAACACATGGTACAAAGTACATAGATACAAATCATGGGTACAGAAAAAAGAGAAAATTTTTAAAAAGCTACACTACATTACAGATATTCATACTATAAGTTAGGAAAATACGAGATAAAGCTGAAAAGCTAGACATTACAGTCTATGTGACGTCTGCTGCAGTCATAAGATGGTTTAGTGGCATGATTGCTAGATTATTAACCCAGAGACCAAGGTAATATTCTGGGGACCTAGGTTTGAATCCTGTCATAGCAGATGGTAGAATTTGAGTTCAATTTTTTAAAAAATCTGGAATTAAGAATCTACTGATAGCCATGAAACTATTTTTGATTGTCAGGAAAAAAAAATCATCTGGTTCACTAATATCCTTCAGGGAAAGAAATCTGCCATCCTCCCCTGGTAGTTCAAGCAGATAGCTCACTACCACGGTCTCAATGGCAATTAGGGATGACCAATAAATATTGGGTCTGACAACAAGGCTCACATCATCTGGATGTATGTATATTGTTTTAAAACAATTTATCTTGAATGTATTGGCATCTTGCTGAGGCAATATTTTATGGTTGCTGACTGCAGTTTGGTATTTGATCCAAATAAAATTGTCGACACATCAATGTGGTTGGCAATGAGTTTGGATAACATCAAAGACAAATCTTATTTTTCCCAATGTCTAATGCAAACGCTGTATCACCATAGCCATGAGTTGAAACCTAGAGAGGAGACCTTGCTACTTTCCATTCCTAGATAGCACTGATCAAGTGGAAAATCAGTTCACTCAGCACAAACTGACAATCAAACCGCAGAATTTCTTAAACGGTTCAGCTACTCTCTTGAACAGTTGTTGAGTCAGCAAAGAAGCCAACTTTTATTCCTGTACTGAATAACATTAATGTGTAGGCATTTTGCAATTGTATAGCAATGTTCATGTTATGGAGCTATATATTAATGAATATAAAGCAATTTGAAGGAAATTTGAAATAGGAGTGATAAATGGACAATACGTCTCTTCTTCCTCAGGCAGTTGAGGAAAATTGGCATGACGGCAAATACCCTTGCCAACTTTTGTAGGTGTGCCATTGAGAGCATTCTTTCTGGATGTATCACTACCTGGTATGGCAACTGTATCATTCAAGATCAGAGATGGTTACAGAGAGTGGTGAACTTGGCCCGGACAATCACAAAGGCCAACCTCCCATCTATAGAAACCATCTACCAGGCCCACTGTCAAGGAAAAGCTACCAGCAATCTCAAAGATCCATCCCACCATAGCAATGCTTTTCTACAATGTCTACCATTGGGGAGAAGGTACAGAAATCTGAACATACGCACCAGCTGGTTTTGAAACAGTTTCTATCCTACTTTTGTTAGAATACTGAATGGGCTCACAAATTCTTAACATTAGCCTGTACTTGTGTTTTTGTTTTTGCTGCTGTTTATCTATTATTTACTTATCTATGTTACTTAACTCTGTGATCTGCCTGTATTGCTTGCAAGACAAAGCTTTTCACTGTGCCTCGGTACATGTGACAATAAATTCAATTCAATTCAATAGCGAATTAACCTTCCATTCTATGCCCCCAATAGTTTTCTTTAGCATTGACTTCAAAGAAAGGAAACCGGAGGTCTCTTGGATGGCTAATCCAATGTCACTTTAGGCTATCACACAAAGTTCACATGGCCTTTCTCTTTCTGCCAGTCAAATTGTTTAATTATCATACAACATCTGAATCAGAGGAGGCATTTCAAGTACAACGGAGGAAATATTCATCTCAGGGAATGATATGGAAATCGGAATGACTGCACACATATGAGGTACCTGATATTGCAGTCAATGGAATCAAATATTAGATACTGTATATAGTATAATGACTAGATGACCTGATATTGCCTCCTTGATACCACCATCTGAAATAAAAATGAGACTGTTTCACTATGTTGTCTGGTACTTAATTGTTCAAATGAAACATAGAAGAAAAAACAATTCATCCCACCCCTATTGCAATGTTCTTGACTTTCAAACAGAGTCTCTATTGAATTGGCTATATTGACATACATTATTTATACCTCCCAACCAGAGAGGGCAGCATCACAACATGATCAGCTCTCACAATATACCACAAACAAGTATTTCTGAATGCACTGACTTTAGTTCAAAATACCAACTAGGGGAAGAAATCTGTTGGACGGCTCTATAGCGATTGTGGGGTCCTATCCAAAATGTCGACTATCCTGCTCCTCTGATGCTGCTTGACCTGCTGTGCTTTTTCCAGCTCCACATGTTATTGGCAGTGATTGAAACAAAGTCAGCCAGCTAAATTTAATAGAATATGAGTTCCTGATTGGGGCTGTTAATCTGGTCCAATCAGGGAGCTCTGGTTGTCAGAAAAAAAGGGAAGTGTTCACTGTTTTGATCACACAGCATTGCCCTTCGATGTGAAGGGCAGTGTTTGTCACTGACCACCCAGGTGTTTTCCTATCTTCCTGGTGGTGGAAAAAAAAGAAAAAAGAAAAAAAAAGGAAGTGTTACAGCCCTGGTGTCTCTGGAAAAGGAGCACGTGGTGTCCACTGACACCCTGGAGTTGTTCAGGGAGAGGTGGGTGCCACAGGGAGTGGAGTACATTATTTCCCCCTCCAACTCTATTTTGATTTAATCCCTGCCCTCCCCTTCACTGTTTAATCACACAGCATTGCCCTTTGATGTGAAGGGCAGGGCTTGTCACTGGCCACTCGGGTGTTTCCTTTCTTCCTGGTGGTGGAAATTTGAATAAATATTCATGTACCTTGTGTCTTTCACTGTGTCTCATACCTGCACACACACACATGGTGCTGGGGAAAAAATAAGCACTACCGCAGTTAGGCAGTAGTGTGGGGTGGAAAAAAAACATAAAAGAGGAGTGTTTCTTAAAAACTTCCTCCTCTGCTTTTGATTGCACTTCAGTCCCACGTTCCTGATTTCGGGCACCCGGTGAGGAGGGAGGGCAGGTCTGAAGACCTCCTCGTGGGTCTGCTCCTGGGCCTGGCCGATCTGGCTATAAACAGGTCCAGGCAGCGGGCCGTGGAGGGGGTCATTAGGGCCAACTGTCTGCCCCTCTTCCGTGGTTATGTTAGAGCCCGGGTGTCTCTGGAAAAGGAGCACGCGGTTTCCACCAACACCCTGGAGTTGTTCAGGGAGAGGTGGGTGCCGCAGGGAGTGGAGTGTATTATTTCCCCCTCCAACTCTATTTTGATTTAGTCCCTACCGTCCCCTTCACTGTTTTGATCACAAAGCATTGCCCTTTGATGTGAAGGGTACTGCTTGTCACAGGCCACTTGGGTGTTTCCTTTCTTCCTGGTGGTGGAAATTTGAATAAAGATTCGTGCACCTTGTGTCTTTTTCCAAAAAGAGAAAAAAGGGGAGTGTAAGTGATACTGCCACCCTGTTAGCTGACTTGGACTGAAGGAATACTAATGTCAAGGATTATTCATGTGTAAATAAAGGGTGATTTGATTACCAGATACCAGCCTCTGTGGAGTCATTTCAGTCTCCATAAGGGAACGTCTAATCTTACATGTGTGCTTTCTAAAACCACAGTGATATATATTGTGGTCTACCTACACCACATGGACTGTAGTTGTTCAAGAAGGCAGTTCACCACCACTTTCTCAAGGGCAACAATGGATGGGCCAGCCAGCAACACCCATGTCCCTCCACTGAATTTAAAAAATTGAAAACCAAACAGATGTATGATGTCATGTTGTGATAATTCATATGCAAGAAGGAAACAAAATTTTATATGTTGCAATGTCTAGCCTTACTTATACTTTACCGATGAGAATGGCTAAGATCTGTGTCATGGTTAATCCTACATATAATGCATATATGTTACAGAATGTGATGAAACTTCTGCTCCACGTTTAAAAATGTCTTGTAGAGTCAGAAAGTCATACAGCACGGAAACAGACTCTTTGGTCCAACCAGTCCATGTCTGACATAATCCTTAACAAAACTAGTCCCACCTGCCTGCTCCTGGCCCATATCCCTCCAAGCATTTCCTAGTCATGTCCTTATCCAAATGTCTTTTAGACATTGTAATTGTACCCGTATGCACCACTTCCTCTGAATGTTCATTCCACACAACAGCTACCCTCTGCATAAAAAATTGCTCCTCATGTCTTTTTTAATCTCTCTCCTCTCACCTTAAAAATGTGCCTAAAAGGTTTTAGGATAAGTGAGATGGGTGTTTGTAAACCTGAACAAATTAAAACTTAATTTATTATTTTACTTATTTTATTGAACAATAGAGTGAGAAATTCTTTCTACTGATAGCACACACTAGGCATTCACAATACACTTTAAAGCATGAAATGACTTTCTTTTCTTCACAGCCAAAGAACAGCATACAAGCACTGGAACCCTCTTTGTTTTTGACTAACCCTTTGATTCAATTATTCCGGAATTTAGATCAAAGGCTGCAGTTGAACATCAAGGACACTGATGGCTTGATTTTGTTAGTATACACTTGACACCTAGCTTTGATTAACCCGACTCTCTAAACACAGAGATTTCATTACCCTCTTCCATCCACACCCCAATACCCCTCCCGCGCCCTCCTAGCCATCACTCTGCTGCCAAAGGGACATTTCTGGGAAGCAGCTTTGTATACTGTATTAGCTAAAAATAGCAGACAGGAATCCAAACCCACAGCATCTGCTGTGATCACATGATCTCATCCAGATGTTTAATTCCAGATGTTAGTACTCACCTGTATGCTGAGGACCTTGTCCTCCCTCAGATGCATGTCTGACCCCCTCCAACCCCCATCCCTGTGCCAATGAATTCAAAGGCTGGCACTAATCTCTAGTATTGATTGGCTATCTTTCGGACAAGAGCTGTAAATTCTCATCTCAGATCTAAGTCGATTTGTCATCAAATCACCCATCGACCGGCTGATTCATTGCCATTCAGTGGCGCTGATTTATATGCAGAATCTTAAACAGATGTAGTATGTGATACATATTTATGGTGAGTGCTGTTGGGAAGATTTATTACTGATTCTTTCATCAGGGGTGTGCATGAGTAAAGCGATGATGGCTTGTATTTCCTCTCAGCTGTCAATGCCAAACTCATTAGAAGAGGTGTGACTATTAATATACATTGTAATACTGACAGACACTAATTTATTATAGCATGGCCTGCTGTAGATTCTTGATGTGGAGATGTTTTGGGTTCCTTTTTTCTTATATTGCCGCTAAATGGTTCTTCTAATCCATTCTATTTAGAGACTCTAAGGAATATCAGTTTATAAAGAACAACAATTTCTGTCAACTGTGGCAGCCCTCCATCTTCGAAAATGATGGCTTGCACTGTGTTGGTCAGCTCCGTGTTAATCATTACCTGGTGTCGTTGAGCAGCACATCTCTGGCCTGGCAGTCTTGGGCACATTTGCTGCACTGAACAGATAAGATGCACACATTTTAATGCCTTTTGTTTTCTCGAGGCACTCTTTTCTACCAGCTGAACTTTTCTTCACCTCCCCCCTTACACTTCCAAACAGTCAGCCTCCTGATCGTGGCAATTAGTGACTACCTCCCAGCTGTCAATCCTTGTCATGTTCATCTCTCACATATAGACGGCCCAACAGCAGAGGTAAGGATACATCCCGCCAGTGACCCAGTGGCCAATGCCCCTAGCGGAAGGTTTGCAAAGACATAACTATCATCTATCTGATGAACATGGCTGAGCAAGCAGAACTGTTGTTGAGTTAATGATAACTGCACAGTGATGGAATTAATAAATTCTCAGACCTCTAAGATAGTTATCTGAGCCATCAAGAAAAGCTTAAATTTTTCAGGTCTTACCACTGTAGAGCAGTGTACTGAGGATACACGTTTGACATAGAGTGGGTGTGTGTGTGAAAGAAATTGCCAGTGACTGCGCTGAGCAGTGGAAGATATTTGATGTTGTCAGCTACACCAATGTCACATCATCAATGTTAATAGTTGGCAGTATGGCAACATTAGTGTTCCAGATGCTGATGGCCAGACCAAAGCCTTTACGGGCCAAGAGAGAGTCTATCCACTCATTAGTGAAGGAATTCGTCAGTATGGAATGTTAGTGTGATGTTGCCATCGAAAAGTAACTTGTTGATAAAGATTTTTAGTGAACCTTTGGCTTGGATCTCAGGTGACCTAGGCTAGCAAGTAAGCAAATAAACAACCTAGCACAGTTTTGTAACATTCTATGGATATTTTTATGACTGAACACTCTCCAAAATCACCACGTAAGTATCTTTATGACTAAAGTACTGTGATGATACTCACTTGCTTTGGGGCAAATCCACATAAATAATATCTTGCACAGGGAACGCACAAGAGCAGAAAATGCACTTCAGACCTCTGCTACTTTGCATTGCATACGTAATAATTTTCATTTTTTTGTGTGGGAACTGACCAACTGTTTTTTTCTAAATGGAAGGTAGGACTATCCAGATAATGGAAACAAATGGGTTGTGACACTAAGAAGTTCTATCACAATGATGAGTCAAATGATGACTAAATGGAAGCATTCTCATGAAAAGAAGACTATAAAAACACACTTAAACAAAATGGAACCTTTGCATAATGGAGGTTCTTGTATATGTTATGGAATATTAGCAGATAGATTAACCAAAAGAAGGAACCTGATTATCCAAGACAACAGACATTAATATACATTAATGTTTCCAATTCTTGGGTCAGAAGTCATAATGTACAAGTTTCTAAAGCCCCACATATTGTTGTATTTTGACCATGAATTTGAAATTTAAATCAGTTAAATCCCATCTATCTATTTAAGTCTATAATAAATGCTCCATCATGTCTAATGTTGTAATAGAGGACCCTGATCTGATTAAAACATGAGGTGTAGCTCTCTGCTCATTGGTTCAACATAAAACATGTTGAAACATTGTAAGTGTAATTATTATCCATTGCTTTCCATTGACCTTCTGGATTTCAGCCTGCATCATGAATAAGGTGAAACAAAATGAATTTCCTATGTTTGAAATTACCCATTTTATGGCATGACTCACTCCTACCACTTGGAACCACAAAACGGTGGCCATGTAGCCCATTGTGTCTGAGCAGAGCATTTCATCCCTACAAACTTTCCGCTATAGTTTTTTTTCAGATTTCTTTTAAAACATTTATTCAAGCCAGCTGGTATACTATATTTTTTTTTTGCTGTTAAGAATTATTCTTAAAAGATATTCTGGATTCATGAGTAAAGCCTCAATGTTAACTATTCCTTTGCTTACATGAGATGAACAGAGTGAGGAAGGCAAGGGACAGCGAAAGAGCAACAAATGGTAAAAATGAGCTGTAAAGAGATTTGTCAAAATTGTAATATTGACTTAGTTGGCAAATAGATTTCAAAGATATAAAATTACTGTGATCAGTTATGGCTAAGCTTGGGTTTCATGTGTTACAGAAAGTGCACAGACGATAATTTGGTCAATACAAGTGTGGACTGTGCTGCTCCAAGTGGATAGTGCTGATTCTTGGAAATAAATTTAGAAACAAGAGTTCAAGGAATCTTATCACGAAGAAGACTGATTTCCTGGGAACAGGATAAAACAGCAATAAATTCACTGTAGATCTATCATGGCTTTACTTGCATGCAATCCTCATCTGGGAAGAATATTGAAAATATGCTGAGCCTAAAGAAAACAAAAATAATTAAAGCAACAGAAAATGAAAATACACACGATAATAATGGATAACATGCTCAAAATTGTTGGAGAGAAACCCAAACACGTGGTTCAAACTATATCATTCAGTAGGGAATAAAGGTTGAGAAATATGCCAATACTCTGAACCTTGTACTGGAGTACTTCCTTAAATAACATCAGAAAATAGTAAAGACATAAAGACACTTTTTAAAAAAAGGTTCTCACTGTGGCAGTACTGTGCCTGACGCACAGACCACAATCAGTGAAGATGGGCCACTGCACCTCCTCATAACCCAGTCGACCACGCAAGCTAACCTTCCATCCATTGACTCAATCTGCATTTCTCAATGTTTGGAAAGGCAGCCAAAATCATCAAAGACCCCTCCTACCCAGGTTGTAATCTATTCCAATGTCTTCCATTAGGCAGAAGATCCAAAAACTCAAACACAAATACCAACAGTTTCATGAACAGCTTCTTCCCTGCTGTTGTTAGATTTCTGAATGGACCTCTCAAATTTCAAATCAAATATTGATCTTGCTTTTTGTGCATTTTCCTTGCAGCTGTAACTTTGTATTCCTTGCTCAGTTCTATCATCCTATGATATTTGTATCTTTTGTCTTCCTATCCTGCACACAATACAAAGATTTTCCCTGTACTTAGGTACACATGACAACAATAAATCAAATCAAATCAAATTTTGTATGGTACATTTCCCAAAACACCATCACAAATGTATGAAGAATCTACAACATAGGATGTGAGTGTCTATTGAATTGATAACATATGAGGCATGATAGTAGCAGAAACATTTTTCATTAATAAATTTCAGAAATTCACTGCCTTGCCAAGTTTATAACATGGGACTTACAGTTTTTGCAATAATTTAGGCCCAGATTTTCACGACCTTCTCAGCTACGATGAAAATAGTGGAAGACATTGGAAATTCACCCCAAATCAGGTGTTTTTCATTTATATTGGTTCAGGATTGGAGGCAATGCATGTTTATAATCACTTCATGGATGAAGCTGGCTGTTTAAATGATTAAGTACCTCACTGAAATGTGATTTTTGGAGTCCCTGGTGTCTAGAACATGGAAAATGGAAACTGGATCAAGCAAAAATAAGTCTGTTCTCAATACATTACTAAATGGATAACCAGGATTAGAGAGCTGAGTTACTCTTATGGACATAGTCCCAGGGCACCTTTGTAACAATGTGTGTCAGAGACACTTTGGGGATGGGTCAATTGCCCTGTGAAGATATCTGTGTTTTGGAAATATCCTACGTGTTCTGTCAAGAAGTGTCAGGATGTTTCAAGAAATGTCTGGACCTGTAGAGGTGTGTCAAAGCCTGTTGAGAAGTGTAAATACTGTCAAAAAAGTGTAAGACTAATAAGACCTGTCAAGTAGTGTCAAGAATGTATCAACCTCTCAAGAAGTGCCAAGTGGTGTTGACATATCAAGAGAAGTCCAAAACTTATCAAAAATGGCAAGAAGAATCAATCTATCAAGAATTATCAAGAACTATCAAGCACTGCCAATATGTATTGCCTTGGCAAGAAATGCCAACATCTGTCAATACTTGTGAACATGTCCTTTTATCAATATAAGTGTTTCTGAATAGTGTAGGCTGTAATCCAGAACTTTATTATTTCTCCTGTCTGCAGCTGGTATTTATGGACACTGGGTGAATTTCATGGTACCTGAATGGTAAAAATTGGTTGAAAGTGAGCACTAAGTTGACACAGGGGATATGAGTGCCTATGGGAATGAATGGAGGACATAAACTGGCTTGGGTTAGCACAGATGGGGCATAGGTAGTGGTTGGGTGTTAGAAAAATGAAGGAGGTGTGAGAGGCGATTACTGGAGGAATATTTAAATTCTGTTCTATTATTTTAATTTTAGGCCACACTACTGGAACTCTGAGGAAGACTTTTGTCTATATTAGCAACTCAAAGCAGCTTCTTTTGAGCAATCATGGTTATGCCATAAATGCTGGCCTAGCAAGTGACACCACAAGCTTGAGAGTGAATGGAAAAATACAGAAGTCATCCATAATCTCCTCTATCACCTCACCTAACCCAAAACACTTAATTACTTTGAATTTGAAATACTAAACACCTCCATAAAGCTTAGCAAGTTTGACATAAAGCACTTCACAAAGTTGATTGAATCTTCACTGATCAAGCTTACATAATTTTCAACAGCAAAAAAAGCCTGTTAGAAAAGATAAGGTAGAGTAGCATCTTTTGGGGCAGGGAAGACCAACTGGAAAGACACTCAGGAGCTGGTGAGAAGGCACACACCTCCACCTACCAAGCCACTCAGCCTTTGAGCTTTAACAGTTGTCCTACCATAGGGAAGACCATCACCTTCAAGTTTGTGGCCACAAGTGAGCTGTTCAGTTCCTGATCATCCTCTTACAGTTTAGTCATAATATTTTCTTTTTATTCATTCATGGGATGAGGGTGTCACTGACTAGATCAACATAATCAAGAGTCAACCACATTGCTGTGGGTCTGGAGTCACATGTAGGCCAGATCAGATAAGGATGGCAGTTTCCTTCCCTAAAGGACATTATTAAATTAAATGTTTTTTTCTGGATTCATGAACATCATTAGGCTCTTAATTCCACATTTTTATTGGATTCAAATTCTATCAACTGCCGTGTTAGGATTCGAACCCAAGTCCTCAAAATGCTACCTGGGTCTCTGAATTAACAGTCCAGTGTAACACCATTAGGCCATCACCTACCCACACAACCAGGTGGAAGAAGCCATGCAATATAGAAAACTTAATCAGCAGAGTGTAGCAAAAGTGGGTTATGCAGATACTGGAGATTAGAGTTGAGATTAGAGTGGTGCTAGAAAAGCACAGCAAGTCAGGCAGCATCCGAGGAGCAGGAAAATGTTTCGGCCAAAAGCCCTTCATCAGGAATTGATGATCCCTGATGAAGGGCTTTTGGCCGAAACGTTGATTTTCCTGCTCCTCGGATGCTGCCTGACCTGCTGTGCTTTTCCAGCACCACTCTATTGTTGACTCTAATCAACAGAATGCATCAAATGTAAATATTCATTATGCATATTTTCTGAAAAATACAACCAGCAGTGGGGAAGTAAAATTGCCTTTGAAAAATAAACAGCAAGGAGTCAAGTAGATTATTCCAAAACTTTATTTAATTTTATTGCGAAATTAAGCTCAATGAAGATTCTCCAGCAGTCCTACGCTTACAGGGTGGAACTACTACTGGAAAGAAGAAGCAGAATACCTGCTTTCCTTCATAATTAATGAGCTGTTAATGAAATCTCTGTCTCAGAAAAATGCATATTTCAATGCCGTGTGCTTTTGTTAGTGGGCGGTTAATTACAGATAGGCCTATTTTTCATTTAAAAATAAGATTTTTATTCCATGATGACAGATTTTCGATGGCCAGGACCTGCTTTATTCATGCAACTTCTTGCAGTCTCGAAACAAGCTGACCCGAGGTGGAAATTTCACGTTGTCTCGTGAAAACAAAGTTTTACACAGGATATCAACTAGATCATTTAGAAAATGCTAAACACTTGACATACCATCCAGATATTATTAACTGTATCAGAGAACAGGGGGATGTTAGATTAAAAAAAAACTTCCAGTTTAAAGATCAAAGCGGACTGTTAATTCTTCCAGCCAGCTGTCCTTTACCATAGAAAACACATTCAGCGATGCTTCCTGTCTGAAAAAAGGAGTTTTTACTTTCTAATTCAAGTTTGAGAAATAAAACTGATCTGTTGTTTATTCAATAAACCATTTTTTAAATCGAAGAAGCTGCAAATCTTTGCAAATTAGTTATGCTCTGTATTTAAAAACTGACAGAGATTTGGAGAGTTTGTTCAGAAGTCATCCTACCTGTGCAACATATTACACTGAAGGACACAAGCTAATTACCAAAATAATAGTCGCTGTGTTAGTTACGGTTACCTTGCTATATGAAAAATAATTTTCTATTTTTCAGCCTAATTAGATAATGTAATTACTAATAGTTCACAGGTTTGAATTTTCTTTAACTCATCTAGGGAAAATTAATTTTTTGCTTCGAATAGGAATGACACCTATCAAACAGCAGTGATAACCATTGAACATAATGTCTGGATGTTAATTTTTGTGTCAATGCATAAAATATTGATTTTCTAGCCAGTGCTATCAATTGTAACCATTAACTGTGTTGAGACAAGGTGATAGAGAGAGTTTTCTAAGTGTGTTGATGGTATCCATTTATTTTGCAAATGAAGAACTGCCTCCTTTTTCAGGCTGCCAAAAAGTTGCGGATGTTTATGAATAATCAATAAAAGGAACTCCACCCTTCTTATATAACTTTTCAACCAGATGCCACTTTCATCCAACAATATGACTTTGGATTTTTGCAAAAAATCTGCAAACTAGGGGTTTATTAACATCAGGTAGTCACTAATAAATCCAATAAAGAATTCAGGAGAAACCTCTTTATCCAGGTTATTGTTGGAATGTAATTGAGGCAAATAGCATTGGTGCTTTTAAAATGAAGCAAGGAAAGAACATGTTAAGAATGAAAGGTGTGGAGATATATGCAATTTGGATTAGATAAACTTGGGTTTGGAAAAGATTTACAAAAATCCTAAACTATTGGTGTGTTGGATTAATTGACCTGTTGCTTATATTTCCCACAAATTTTATGTGACATTTATGCTTCTTCAACATACAATTGCCCAAAGGGTCAAATCACAACATTAATATTTTGCTTTCAAGAACCAATGTACATTGAAATTTTCTTCTTGGAATGTGTTAAGTACAAACATACATAAGCATCATTCAATATAATCGTCATGATTGAGCCAATGAAGAACACATACACTCTACAAGGAATATTTCTCCCATCATCCTCCTGCTCTGATTAATGAACACAATTACGAGTCTGATTAATATTTACTTATATTTAGACAATATTTAGTCGCATGTTAACACGTAACTTCCATTGTTCCTTGTATTAATGTAAAAATGCAATTTTAGATTTCACAATGAAATCTGTAACAGGAGTCATTCACTTTACCACTTTGGTTTATTTTGGATCATGTGCACATTACCAATGCCATTTCATACAGCCCATCTCCAATGTACAGCAAAATGGTTTAAATTGATTTATTCGCCACCAATTTATGCAAAAGGTATCAACAGCACAGAAAATAAAAAGGCCAAGCTTCAGAAAATATCTGACATGATTCTGACTTGTATTTGCAATTCATTTTTCTGATGTAAGTCAACAACACTGCTGTTTTGTTTTGCACTGATATCGTAGATTTAACAAAAGTGATTACTTAAATCATAATGTCTGCACTTATGTTATCACAGCAGCAAGAGCTGCTGGTTAGTTAATAGTTGAAGCCACTACTCTCTGACCTGGAAAACAAAATAATGTTGTACAAATCCAGTTTTAGATAATGCAAAAAAGACTAACTATCTCATTGAAAAAGGAACTGCACTGTAGCATTGCAAACACCTTTTGAAATAGAATCGTTTTTGCACATTTACACAGCAAATATCTTCTGACTGGAGACCAGCATAAAAATATTGTTAGTTCAGAAGTTTTAGCACAGCTGAAAATATTCAAAACCTGACAAATGTCACTTTTGGTGGTTAGAGTGACAGGCACTTGTGGCCAAGCAGACTTTAAGAATCAAACTCTTCCATCTCTTGTCCTTTGCATTTGTGTTTGATATATTTCTTGTTATCATGTAGTACTGGTCGACCTACTCTTTACTCTTCTCCATTTGTCTCCATCTCCAGGCATTTCCATTTTCTTCTATCGTGTTCATTCATGGGGTAAGATTTATGCACAAGATCCTTTCACTGATGTGGCATTCTAAACACTGATATGTGTCATAAGCACAGCAAAGAAATATTCAGTCCATCAAAGCAATGCCAGCTGTCCATAGAACTATCCAGTAATTCCTTTTGTCTCCTTTCAAGATGCACAAACCTGCAAGCTTATTTTTTTTTCATCTTTGGAATTTCCTTTTGAAATCATTGATCAGCTCTACTTCCTCCATCCTTGTCAACAATGCTTTTCATCGCAATTACCACTTGCTGCTTATGGAAACTCTTCCTTGTATCTGTAGCTGTTGTCCAAAACCCTAAATCTATGTCCTATGGCACTCACGCCATCTGTGAATGCGATTCATATTTTATTTTTTCCTTATCTAAAACTGTCACTATTCTGTAAAACAAAATCCCTTCCCTCAACCTTCTTGATCTTAAGGGAATAGACCCAACATCTGCAGCCTAACCTAATAGGTAATTTGGCCCTAATTCTGAAAAGCATAAGGCCATTTTTAAAAAAAATTCAGCTCAAGATTGCATTAATTCTTTGCTGCTTATTTTTTGCACATGAAGCTTCTTTCTCTTCACTTTGTTCAATTTTTCAACCTGAAATAGGCACATGGAAACAAAAGAGCAGGAGAGTCAACTTTTTGAGTATAAGCCCTTCATTCCTGATGAAGGATTATTCCTGAAATGTCAACTCTCCTGCTCCTCGTATGCTGCCTCACCTGCTGTGCTTTTTCAGCGCCACACTTTTGACTCTGATCTCCAGCATCTGCAGCCCCAACTTTCTCCTCCTCCACATAGAAACATAGGAATAGGCCATTCAGTGGCTGATTGAACACTTCAATCCCTTTTACTGACCCATCTCCTTCATGCTGTACCTCACTGATAATCCAAAATCTAACAATCTTTACCTTAAACATCGAGACTCCAAAACCCTCTTTGTTAGCGAGTTCCAAACTCTCACAATCCTCTAAGTAAAATAATATCTCCACATCTTAGAGACTTCCCCATCATGGGAAACATTTTATTTGCATCTACCCTATCTGTCTCTTTCTAGATATTTTCTAATCAACCTGTTCAGAAATGTTGTTACATACCTCTGAAGCAAGTGGGACTTGAGGGGAAATGAGACCACTTCTGATTCTTTGAAAATCATGAGAATTCAGGCATTATTTGCTGATTATCTTTGCATAGGACAATCTAACAAGTCTAATGATTCTTTATTGCACTTTCTCTACGTCAATAATATATTATCTGAGTTAAGGAATCCTTAAGGGTCTTAGACTAGCAGAGCTCTAACCAAGCTGTTATACATTTGGAACAAGACATCACTATTTATTGTTACAAAAAATGCAAGAAAAAACTGTGCCGTCTTTAAAATGGTAAAAGAAAAGACCAAAAGGCACCTCCTCAATATCATTTATAAATGCATCATATTTGTGAACAACTACACACTTTTTTTCTGTTTTGCAGAACACTTTTGAGAGGCATCAATGAAAAGATAAATTCTTCTTCTGACATTTTCCTCTTTGTCAAACTTGTTGCTTTGATAACATATATTTTAATAATATTAGAATAATATTATTTTAATAATTATTAAAATAAGTTCAATGTATAAACAGGGTCACACTGATTTTAATACAGTTCTGGAAATTACATTGTGATACAATAGTGTAGGAACACAGTATTTTGTTCTATATTTAACTCATGTTGACCTCAAATCATAAGATTTTGCAGTACAGGAGATAATTTAGCTCACACTGCATGTGCTGAGCGATCTACATAGTCCACTCGCCATAAAGTATGCTGAGCACCAGTCCACATGAGGGTTCACCAGTCCACTGGGCAAAGGAGCGAGCGTTGGCGTTAAAGTGCTTGGCATCATTGTTGGGTTCGCACCATTGCAGCTTCACCATCCCCCATTGTTTAGGTGATTGCGGGCCAGCACTGACAGGACTGATGAAGAAATGTGCAGGAGGGGATGGACCCAGCCTCCCAGCTGCAGGGTGAAGTGTGCTATCAAGCAAGCTGAAAAGGGAAAGAATGAGAAGAAGAGTTAAAATAGAATGAACAATGTCACAGGTCTTTCTTGCCTTGATGACACTCACACACATCCGTTACAATTTATGAGATTTTAATTGTTTAGATTTACCTTTAAAATAATGCACATAGCTTGTTAAATAAATGTCAAGGATTATTTTCGTGCACTTAAAATAATTAATTGACTTCACAAAATTAAACTGCGTTGCCTTAGTATACTTGTAAGGGACCATAATTTACTTTTGGTGCAGACTCTTTTTCTTCCAATCTTACGACAAAAAGATAAATACTTGTATGATATCAACTCTATTCAACTTTCTTTTGCCCTCCACACGTTGAAAGCATCCCCCTCCTGACCAGAGCTCTTGTTCAAATCAAGACTGTGAACAATAGATTGACATCAATGTGTTCTATCTGGTGCATCTAATGAGATAAAGTGGGCAGATCAGCTCCACTGGTTAGTCATTCAAACCCAGGAGGAAGAAGTGAGGAGGAAAAAGAAACAATGGTGTTTTCAATATCGGAGTAAGTGATGTGTATCTCAGCCTCCCTGTGAAGGCTGAAGGGAGCCTTCAAACTGCTGAATATTGTTTCTTAACACAGCCCATCCTGTGCTATTATGCCTGCTGACAGTTGATTGGGAGAAGCCTCCTTACTCTCTTAGAATGTGCAGCCAAGCATTCCATTAACCCTCGAGGTTCCACATGAAATCCTCCCTTTAGATAAATTCATACTCAACAAATGTGATTAGCTTTACAGCCCTACAGCTTCTAATGTATAAAAGCAGGACATCCATGATCAATGCAGGCTATGGTTGTCTTCTTTTAAAGTCGGGTGCAATAGCCAGGGTCTGTGAAGATGTAACAAGCAGCAGTCCTTTTTGAAAATGACAAGCTGAGCTTGACAACCTAATTCTTCAGCTTCAGTTGCTGTCTTAGTTAGTGGCCGTCTTTAGAAAAGTCAGAAGTGCTCACTTGTAAGGGTTTTGGCTGCAAAAACAAGGAATATTAAAATTAATCCTTTCGTTTGCAATTTTGCAAATCATAATTTATTATAATTGATATCTAATTCCCAATAAAAATCACACAGGCACATGCATAACTCAAAGATGTACCATCACAAAAAAATGTATGCAGCATTGTTATTCATTCATCATTATTGGTTAATTGCAGATCTTTTACATGATTTTGTGATTATAGCATCCCTGTTGTGACATTTCATAAAATAAACATCTCCATTACCACATGCTACACCCAAACAGGATTATCTGAGCACCAACGTCTCGTATCTGTTTCATTCCCCTGCCAGGTACATGCAGAATGTATCCCTACTTCAGCAGACTTCAGTCTATTACAAGGGGCTATTTAGGAGGTTTTAATTTCTAAGCAGCGCAGCAGTCATAGAGTCCTTCATCTAAACAATCAAAAAGATCTTGAAACAACAGGACAGGTCATTTCAATGAGAGATCTCAGACCACTTATAGCATTATGCAACGGACAAAATCTAGGGACATTTTTCACCCCCCTGCCTGGCAAAGTGGCCAAGAAATGTTTACTAGCGAGAATTTAAATGAGTTCTCCATTCTACTATATGTCATTTTCCCACAGTTATATGATTTGGACTTGTTGCTGTTGACACTGAGTTGCGCAGAATGTGGAGAGAAAAAAAGGAGTGAAAGAATTCTTTTCAACTCTTTTCATGTTTCACTCATTTCGGCTTGGCACCACTTTAGCCTCTTTATGTTACACGATCAGTTGGAATTTGCACAGGAGGAGTTGAAGGAATGCATAGGTTCCCTGGGAGAAGAAACTACAAACATGCTTTAGACCAGATGTATAATGTTATATGGTCAAACAGTCAAACACAAAAGCTTAAAAACAAAGCTGTGAATTAGGGAGAAGCATTCAAAGAAATGTTTTCAAAACAGCCCAGCTGAGAGCTTGGATGCCTCTCCTGAGACTAAATGCTTAAAAAGGAATGAGAGAAAGAAAGAAAAAGCCCATTTTGCTAATTAGGTGAGGCCTGGCTGCTGAATTTAGCATCTACTTTTCATCAAGGGCTGGTCTGTGAAGCTAAAAATATGCTGAGAGACTTATAAAAGGAAACCTATAGAGGATCAATTTTAAAGAAAAAAACGGTAGATGATACAGGCATCTGGGTTACATCAAGGTCTGCACAAAGCTTTTGTACCTTTAAACAAGTCAAAACTAACATGGAGATCCAGTCCGTTAAAAGAAAATTTTCTACAAAATTAAAGAAAATCTATTTACTAAAAAATAAGATACATAATTTAGTTTTGAAGATTAAAGTCAAGTGGTTTTGAATTGGATCAAATGTATGTTATGCAATCTTAAAGGTTCCGTGAATGCTTTAATTTGTGAAGATGGTTGATAAAACTGTTTTTACGTATTTAAATTAATAGGTAAACACAAACTAATTTCTGACTTTAAAAATAATGAGAGTGAGAGAAAGGCCACATGCCCTTGGGGTTGTGTTACTTGGATAATTTTACATATTAAAAGTAGCAGAGGCAGGGATTAGGCACAGATTTTACTTCATTTCATAATAAAATAATAAAAACAAGTGAAAGTTGAAATCTGTACTTCTGTGTTATTGTCAAACTCGGTTGGCAAAATAAAACTTGAAAATTTCTTTCAAAGACATTTCAGATATAAAATAGCAATAAAGGCTATACACTTCAGAAAGACAATTATCATTGAGAGACAGTGAATACAAAAGAGGAACACTGAAACAGACAACCTTAGCCCTCCTGATTTACTAGAGAAAGTGCCTCAGAATTGCAGTGAATATTAACGAGTTACTGGTTATCTTCAGCGACACTATTTTGTTTTGAAGGTTGAAGATACAGAACATTTGGTGATGATTTACAAGGCAGTGCTCTCCTCATTGTGAAGGAGTTTTCTCTTACAAGATCAACTAAACCCAGGGATGGGGGCAGGGTTGTGGGGGGAGGTTTCTGCGTCTTTCGAGTCTCAGATTAATTCAGTAGCAGGACTGAGCCATGTGCCTGATGTTTAGCACTGTTCAAAGTAATATCCCCTCCACTACAAATGTAAAATAAACATCAACATAGGTACTCTCATGTTATAATGAAAAAGAAGTTCTGATAAGGTATCAACTCATCTGTGAACAGATGAGGATTCAGCGTTAACTGTAGGAAAACAAGTATTCAGTGAAGCGCACTTCTGAATTTTGATTGAAGGATTAATTTTATTCCTTTTTATCATATCAGTTCAAACAGACAAACATGGTTTTAAAAAAGTACCTCACTCGATAGAAGTTTTAAAGAATTTTGAACAGTCACAGGACAACCATATTTCCATCATTTAATCAGACTGTCTTGCTCTGTCTACCCAGCTTACCAATGTTTCAATATTTTCTGAAGTAACAGCCTCTTATCAGCCTATATCAATTTCCAAAAGAAGTCTTTAAAGATTATATCTTATTTCATGAAGTCGGCTTGAAGGAGCATCATCTGATCCTCAACTTCTCAAACCCATTCGGAAACGTTGCTAACTG
Organism: Chiloscyllium plagiosum; assembly: GCF_004010195.1. Classification (NCBI taxonomy): domain Eukaryota; kingdom Metazoa; phylum Chordata; class Chondrichthyes; order Orectolobiformes; family Hemiscylliidae; genus Chiloscyllium; species Chiloscyllium plagiosum. The sequence continues at coordinate 23,266,957 of NC_057745.1, read as the reverse complement.
TTTTTCAGAAACTGATTGACCTAAATATTACTAAGTGAATTTATAAGGATCCACTTAACATTGGTTATCATGACGTTTGTTATTAAGCTCCATCTCCCTGATTTAAGTGCTGACAAAACTATCTATAGTTTTCAGTATAATAGTGTAAAAGCAAATAGTGTGAAACACACCTGTGATTTGTCATTGAGACTGTAAAAGAGAGCAGCGAAATCCGAGGGGATTCTGAAGTTGTATGTGGAACTGGGTAAGAGGGCTCCCATATGTGGAAATGTGAGAAGCCAGTGATGTGTGAAAGGGGATGTAGTGTATACTGGATGTTGCAGTGCTCTGTCACACTATAATAAAGAATATTGAAAAGGGAGATACTGCAGCTTTCAGGAAAAGCAGAGTCATAACAATTAGAGAAAATTAAATGTGAGGAGGGAAATAGCCACCATCCGAACACCATCACTTAAAAATACCTCTATTGACAAAATTGGAACAATGACATCTTTTGGCTTAAGTTTGCCTGACTTGAAATGTTTTATCTCACTTTTAAAATATAAAGCATCTGTCAATCTGACAGTCAGCATACTTAATCCATTGGCCTGCTTGAAACAATGAGTCACTGTTTGGCTTTGGATGGAGGCTCTGAAAGAGAGCACAATTTCCACTGATAGGGCCGACTGTGAAATCACTCAAGAATGATTCATAAAGGCAGACCACTCTGGTCGAAGAATCCAGATTCCTCAATCAACTTGTCCACAGTTGTGGTTTTAAAGAGAGAGGGGACGGTGAAAGAGAGGTTTGTAAGGAGTAACTAAGATTAATGAAGTAACCAGCCTGCTAACATGCAATCATTCTACTAAATAGCTCCTCAAACGGCTTGTGTGAGGCAGACAAGAATATAGAAGACATTCTTTATTTTTTGGGTGGTACATACGATGAGGGCAGAGGGGGGGATGGTGGCGGGAGCCCACAACCAGAACCTCTGTGAGTAACTGTTTGTCAAATGCACCGATTGAGAAATTATGAGGTCAGCAGATCTGAGGGGTTAGCACCATATGCTTCAAATCCAGGCACGGACTGGCGTGACCTCCACAGCCATGTGCAGGAGGTGGGGGGGGGGGGGGGGGTGGAGGCTGAGGCATGGGGAATGCTGTTAAAAGGAAATGCACTAGGACCAGGGAAGAGAGATGCAAGGGAAGACTTGTTGAAGAGAAAAATGTTACACTCTGGCCAAAAAAAAGCAGTGAAACTGGCATTCCTTTAATTATCGACCGACAGAATCAAGCCTGAACATACAAAATCACAACTTGCATGCAGAACTGCTTCTTGCCTGCTTTGTACCTCAACATTTTACTTCCTTTGTATAGATTTATTTAAAGGGTTGGTTGCATTATCATTTGACGAGGTTGGGTTTACATTTGGGCAATTTTTTTCAGGATAAAACGGATTGAACAGAATTTGAAACTTTAACTCTTTCATGGTGGCAGGAATCTTCACAGGCTTCCCTCATGATCTCCAGGAGTGGAATATTCCAGTGTGAACGCACCCTGGGGTAGTGACATAGTGACAGAGGGAAAGCTTTCCCTTTCCAAAGACGGATGAGGCAAAGGTAGTCCACTTTACTTTGAAGAGAAATTTTAAAGAGGCAATTGGCAGCCACTCGTTCTCCACAGTCACCCACCAAACCCAGTGGGATGCAAAGCATCATTTTCCCTGCAAGCAAGAAGAAAACTACTTTTTTAAATGCTCTCCACATCCTTAGGGAAAGTCATTTCTAATGTAAACACAGCTTCAATTGGCAATGTTGCTGAGCAGGACTTGAACTCCACTCTGCTGATGCTCTAAAGCCCCATTCACATTATATCTGTTTGACCGACATTCTGGGGGTCAAACAGCAGCTTGTCCCTAGGATATAGGGAGCCACTTTCCAGAGTAAATGGGGCTTTGACTGAGGCAAAAGTGACTGCTCTGCTCTGCGGACAAGACCTACTGGAAAACCTTTAGAAATGTTTGCCATGCAGCAAACAAATTAACCAAGAGACACAAGGTCAAGTTGGTTCTTGTCACATTCTGGATACTGTGAATTTGTCTCTCTGATGATGTCAGGCCAAATATTGTCTGCAATTCACCACAGTCAATTTAAAATTGGGACAGAGCCCAATGTCATAAACAACAAAAACTTGCATGTAACTTTTGGTTCTTTGATTTATGCATACTTACTGAAGTTTTCCCTTCAAGAATTGCATTTCCTTTTGCAGTTTTCAAAATACACCACAATTTGCTCATGATATACAGAACTGATTCACAACCAGCTGTGAATACAGTTACTTCTAAATGAGAGAAATATGAGGGAATCAGAACTGAGTTTTTGCTTATATTGCCCATTGAGTAAGCAACAAAAAACCTGACCTTGTATATTTACAGTTCATCATGATGCCATATTTCTCAAGGGGTTAATTACACTGTGTTGTGGAAATGCATAAATCCATCAGGTGAATGTCTCCATTTAGGGCTCCAGCACAAAGAGCAGCAGGAAACAGGATACTCCTACTGCAAAACAAGACCCTCTACTTCAAATTATCTGCAGCCAATATTATATTTGTGAATCATAATGGAAATAAACAAATGGCTAATCATGAAGATCACGTCAAGATCCTGAGCCTGTGTGCTAGTGCCCTGCTCCCCCTGCTGGATAGAAGCTAACCTAGAGGCACTTTGAGGAATTTCACAATCAATTAAACTACATTTCGACTCACCAGCCTTACACTACATACCTATAGTAAACAATACTGTGCTGTTAGTTTCGGTTTAGTAGCTAAGTTCAAACAAGAATTCAAAGCATTTCTCATTTTTGCTAGATTTACACTGATGGCTGGATTTTTGTGAAGAAATGCTATAGTCAAAATGTATCTTATTTTTCTTGAATCCAGCCGTCTCTTATTTCTTTCAGGTTTGACGTTTAATGTAACAAGAGTTTTTAACCAATGTAAAGCAACCACTCTGTGTATGACACAGTTTATGTCTGGCAAAGTGTATGTTACTGACCCCGAGGGAGTATTCAAATATTGAAAAGACAGCAATATCAGACTTTAAAAGTTACAGAATTTAAGTTTTTATTTTGGCTTTCCACGCCTTTGTGCTCATATTTAAATAAACTTGATCCTGCTGTTATTTAATGATACTGGATCTGTTCAAACAGAATTACATAGTGCTGTTATTATTTAGCAGAAAGCTAGATAAAACAGTTTCTTACCGAAAAAAGCCTTTTTTTTAAGAAATAAGATGTAGAATTTCCATTGAGGTTTCAAAGATTTTTTAAAGATGCAGCACTTACTAATATTTCTATATTTGGTATCAGGACAAATGTTTCTCAGGAGAAATTCCTTTAGGCATGGCTCAGAGTCACACAAATGTTAGTTGTAATGTGCAATCAAAATTGTGCAAGCTCGTGATTGCAGTTCTTAGGTTTTATAAAATCTTACAAACAAATTCATAGGTTAAAAGTTTAAAGTAAACACTGAAAGTAAAATTTGCTTTTTAATTTTTTTTTAACTGTTTCTTTGAAAATATTATTGAGCTGAAATATCACGGGATGAAATTGTGGAAATGCGAGCCAAGATATTGAGTTAGATTCCTCCATATTCTGCACCATTCTTAGTACGAATATCCAAAAAGGGACTAGAGCATTAAACTACTTCAGTCTGCTCCACTTTTCAGCGAAATTGTAGCTGACCTTCACTTCAACTTCATTTTGTCCACTTTCTTTGCTCTTCTGGATGTGATTACTTCACAAAAATCCAGCAATCTATGTCCTACAAGCTCCATTTGTCTCAGGTTCCACAGGCATATGAGATAGAAAATTTTATTAAACTTGTTTGCAAAGAGGTATAAAATTAAAACTGAGAGTAACTGAAGAAACTCAGCAGATCTGACAACATCTGTGAAGTTAACATTTTGAGTCCAATATTACTCTCCTTTAGAACCACGTGGATTAACAAGTTCAACACGCGGCGAGACATCGAACAATTCTTCTGCCGCCTTCACCTCCGCGCCTACTTCTCCAACCAGGATTCTCGTCCACCCTCTGACGACCCCTTCTCCCGCCTCCAGCACACCCCATCCACCTGGACACCCCGTGCTGGCCTCTTACCCGCCCTCGATCTCTTCATAGCCAACTGCTGCCGCGACATTAACCACCTCAACCCCTCCACCCCTCTCACCCACTCCAACCTCTCACCCTCAGAACGTGCAGCCCTCCACTCCCTCCATTCCAACCCCAACCTCACTATCAAACTGGCAGACAAAGGAGGCGCGGTAGTTTGGCGCACCGACCTTTACACCGCTGAGGCTAAATGCCAGCTCGCGGACACCTCCTCCTACTGCCC
>NC_057745.1:23242770-23260416 GCF_004010195.1 Chiloscyllium plagiosum | reverse complement strand
ATGCCCGAAACGTCGATTCTCCTGCTCCTTGGATGCTGCCTGACCTGCTGTGCTTTTCCAGCAACACATTTTCAGCATGGAAAGGGCTCCCTGTTTCACTACTGATTTGTCCAATTCTAATTCTGAAATTATATTCACTTTTTTATTCACTCAGAGGAAACAGTTTCTCTGTATCTACTCTGTTAAAACCATTTAACATTTCGAACACTTCAATCTTCCCCTCAATAAAAGGAACATTTATGTAACCTGTCCTTATAACGTAACTCCACAATAATAAAGCAAAATACTGTGGATGGTGGGAATCTGAAACAATAGCAAAACGTTTTGGAGATACTCAACAGGATCTGTCTTGCAGAGAGAAACAGCATTAAAGTTTCAAGTTGAACGTGACGCTTCTCTCTTTACAGATGCCATCAGACCGTCTTCTAATTTTAAAATATACTTTATTCAGAAAAATATCATCACAAACATAGTTCGGTACCATCCAGTAGTAAAAGAAGAAAACAAACACTGGAGTTTGACTCTATCCAACAAACAAACCAAAGGCACCTCTTACTTGTACAAGATTATATTTACATGCTTTTGGTGCACCAGAAGAGTCTGATAACTGAATGGTTCCCCCATTTACCTTTGGCAGAAAGACCTTAGACATTGGTCTATCCCTAATATGCTTTGGGGATAGCTGCCCCAAGCTTTAGTGCATCCCTCAGCATGTAGCACTGGACCCTTGGAATGTGCCAGCCTGCAACATTCGGCTGGGGTCAACTCCTTATGCTGGAAGACCAACACATTTTCAATTAGATTAGATTACTTACAGTGTGGAAACAGGCACTTCAACCCAACAATTCCACACCGACCCTCCGAACAGCAATCGACCCAGACCCATTCCCTTACATTTACCCCTTCAACCAACACTACGGGCAATTTAGCATGGCCAATTCACCTAACCTGCACATCTTTGGACTGTGGGAGGAAACCGGAGCACCCGTAGGAAACCCACGCAGACACAGGGAGAATGTACAAACTCCACATAAACAGTTGCCCGAGGCGGGAATTGAACCCAAGTCTCTGGCACTGTGAGGCAGCAGTGCTAATAACTATGCCACCGTGCCATCCCTGGCCAAAGAACATCCTTCACCAAGTTGATGCTCCTCCAGGCACACTCAATGTTTGTCTCAGTGTCCCCCTGGAGAACAGGCCATAGAGAATAGAGTGCTGCATCACAGAGCAACACGGGATGAACATCACCAAAAATCACTGCTTCTCTCTCCAGACTTCTTTTGCAAGATGCTGTCAGGCCTGCTGAATATTTGGAGCTGTTTCTGTCTATCTTTAGGGCCAGTGCTGTTATCCATCTAGTGAATCTGTACTGCATTCCCTCCAAGGTCAGTGTGCCTTTCTTGAGGTGTACCAAACGTAGTGATCCAAATGCCACTGAGAAGTCTCCCATCTCCAATTGATCACTGCTTTTGTAGTTAGATGAGAACCAATTGCTGGCCCACTAGCTGGGAACCAATGGCCAGAAATGGACCATGTACTATGCAAAAACATGGTACCTGCCCTGTCAATATGTATCCAAACTAACCCATGTCTGCAGTACATTCTAATTCACCAAGAAATGTGTTTGGTGCTGCTCATTACACAATCCTAATAACCTCTTAACAAATTCACTACTTAAAAAATCTTGGCTTGCAAGAAAATAAAACGTCATGGTTTTTTTTTGTGAAAAGTTTACTTGATATATCTAAAAGTATCATTTATGAAGGAAATGTTTCTGGCCAGTGAAATAATGCTTTGAAAGTCGAGGTCTTACATTCTGCAATTCCCTGACCATTTTGCCTGTCCAATTCTCAGTTTTAAAAAATCTATCTCTTTGACAAAATATTTAGCCAGCTCCTTCACATGCCTCATTCTCCCCCCAGTTTCTGATTACTGTAAACACTTTGGTATTCTAATCTTCATGTACATTCATGATTAAGTGACTTTTCTGTGTTTCTAGAATGCAATAGATACTTACACTGTACAAGCTGCACAGGAGGTTTGGTAATGAAGTGGTTAATGCTTGAATCAGTTTGGAATGCTGAACCTTCCATAAACTTTGCCGGACACATTTCCCATAAATGTCACTGAAAGAGGAGACAAGAAAGAAGTGACTGATTACAACGCACTGATCTGTTTTGTTAGTTTAGACATTTGCCAAATAATCCTAACCATTTTGACTATGTTCTATTTTCTGACAACATGTAAACCTATGGACGCTTTGATAATTAATAAAGCTGCCTGCATGTCCATGAAAGTAAACGGATCGGCGTTTGACAGCCTCGCCTCATGGAGATGGCTCAAAGACATGCTGAGGTTTCGGGTCTGTCAGCAACTAGGTCCTGACCTGCAGGTCTAGGAGTGTCAGTGTAACATGACCTGACACCAGGTGCATGCCCAAAGGGCTTTGGGTTGGGAAACTAGCTCACTCTAACCCACTCTCCCCAACCACCCAGATCCCATTAGCTGCTCAGCATTCAAATTCTTTGTTTTGATAGGTGTTTGGTATTTTGAGTGAACCACACACAAATGCCTTTTTGTTTCACTTCAATGTATCAATTCATTGGGGGAGGAAATGAGGCTGCATGTAAAGTACAGTTTGATTTGCCACACAGCAATAATCTACATTTGATTATCTTGTGACATTACATGATGCATGTCTTGCATATTCAGGATAAAATAGTCGGGAAAATTTGTTCATAGAATATTTCAGAGTCACTTCTAAGATAGTGCTGGTGAAGTATTCTTAGAAATCAGGCCTGCTTTTCATCAGCAAGATTAACTTTTATAACCTATAGAACTAGTGTTAACTAGCTACTGATAGAAGGTAGGGTCTTGTAATAGTTATAAGGGGATGTAATATTGCTGATATATTACAGAGTCAGATACTGACACGATTTCTACTGGCCTGCAATCTTGTTTCCATCAGGTTGGTAACAGACTTTTCATATAAAACCGTCTCCTGCTGTGATATCACCAGCAGGAGGTTGGGGGCAACACCCTGACCCGAGAAGTTTCAAAGCAGAAAAGAAACCATGAACAGGGAGATGGCTGAAAGATATCAGTAAGTGTACAGAGAGCTCCCTCTATATTCAGGAGCATGGGAAGCTTATAATGAATACAATTCTCCGTTAACATGTCGGATTGATTGAATTACAACATATTGCAGATTACATCACAACACGCAGATACAATTTTCTTTTATCAGGATATTTGACAATAAAATTATTCATGATTGAATAATTATTAAAGTCACCGCACTCCAGTATGAAATACAAAAAATAATTGAATTTGAATACAATTTTCAAACTTTTAAAGTTAAAGTTCAGGTTTTAAATAAGACAGGCACTACTGAGTAGATGCCAATGACAAGAGTTATATTCATTTATGAGGAGATCACAATAATGAAAGGCTGTAGAATATTTAATATTCTGCATGATTAATCCTTGTAAATGTAATGATGATACAAGTGAATAATAGGAATAGGGCAAAGGTTGCAAACTGTACAATAGATGGCTCCTGTCACAACTGATCAAAACCATCCCATCATCAAGGCTCATGTCAGAAATATTATGAAATATTCACCATGTGCTTGAATGTATTTAATCAGAAAAACACTTAGAGAGCTTGATACCAGATAAAGCTAAAAGATTTGATAGGATAAAAAAGCAAATGATTTCCTATGAATGAGGTGATTCAGAAGTGGGCACATATCCTTAAAATTAGACCGAAGCCCCCAATCAAGATTTTTAAAAATTCTTTCACAAGATCATTGGCCAGGGCAGAATTTGTTTCCCATCGTGATTCACCCTTAAGAAGTTTATGGTGAACCACTCTCCTGAACTATTCGTGTTCTTGCAGTGCAGATACACCTACATTATTGTTAGGGAGAGAGTTCTAGGACTTTGAACCATCAACAGTGAAGAAACAGCAGTAACGTTCCAATTCAGGATATTGTGTGGCTTCAAGGGGACTTTCAAGGCAGTGGTAATAGTCACACGTATCGTTGACTCATGCTCTTTTAGGAATAGGTCGTAGTCCTTCACACATTGGGGGTGGAAATCTGTAACTCCTACCTCCAAAGGTCTGTAGAGCTTAATTAAAAAATGTCAAACTCAGAGCAATTGACATCCCTAGAAAAGCAGAAAGAGCAACCATTTTATAGAGGAACCATCTTCTCAAATTCCCCTACGAGCATCTTGAACATCCTTCAGTGTCACTGGATTCAAAATCCTGAAAAGTCTCCCGCACTTGAAGCCATTGTGGTAAACCATGGTAAACCATTTAGGTAAAGAAACATGCTTTGACTTCTGGTCCAGGCTGATAGGAATGGGCAGTAGCTGCAGCTTGCCTGACTCATGAAAATAGGTAGCAACTGTTAAATACATCAACAGTGACACCTCCCATTCTCCATGTGCATCAAATCCTGTCACTTGCTTCCACTATTTGATCAGTAGAAATACTAGGACTCAAATCTGTCAGGGTGATAGAGTCACTGACAATGGGCCGGAGCTGAAGACAACACAACGCTGCTCAGTCATTTTCTAAGTGCTCTGGTCATACTTTCGACCCAACCAGCAGCAAATTAGATGCACAGCTCCTTTCAAAAAGGCAAGCAAGCTCCTGAACTTTAGTCTTAGTAGCGCCACTGGGATAGTGGACATTGCTGGAACTCGTCCAGTAGTTGATTCAGTGAAGAACATCATCTTTGGAACAAGGTGAGTGGGGTTAAAGATTGCCGGGTGTGGCAAAGGCTGGAGTTTGGGGAAGAGGATGCCATGAGAGAGAAAAAGGAATTGTTTTCATGAGGGTGACCAATAGTCTCAGAGCGCCTGCTTATAGGGCTTCATACTCACTAAGTCTACAGCAAGATCACCAGGGTTCACCAGACAGCTACAGACAACTGGTAAAATATCCACCATTAATGCCTTTAAACACTTTGAAAGCAGTTCTGAATGTCTCCTAGAAAAGGACAGCTGAAGTTCTGCTGGCTGCTATTATCACTCAACTAACCCTGCAACTCGACAGAACAAGATTGAGTTGCCACTCATCTTATGGCTATTTTTAAGATGGCGCTTGTTTGAAAATGACTGCCATATTTTCCTGCAACAACTGCATTTCAAAGAAACCATGCTTCGACCTAGCTTACTGCTCAAGTAGTGGAAGCAGAGATGGGGAAATGCTGCATGTGGAGAACCGAAGAGAACACTTGATCCATTTAGAAATAATTATTTGTTCTGGATAATTCTGGAAAGCCAAACCTACTGCCCACTGCTATTAACCTGGGTCATGTAATTCTTCTTAATCTTCAGTGAACCTAGTTGTGGTAGTTTGTTAATGACATTAAGTGCATGGCGTATTTCAGGACTTCTTCGCCTGTCAAAATGTAAGCCCTTGTCCTTACTGTGCACATGTAAACAAAAATCTTCCTACTTATGTGGTGATTTATATAAATCTGAGCATGTCTAATTTAAACAATTTTATTATTCCCCAGTTAGAATCCCCTCAGTTCAGGTGACTGCCTCTGAGCTGGCTGGCTGGCCACAGCCAGTGTACTGTGAGGAGGAAGAGAGGTCCCTTGGCTAGGGAGATGTTTGCTTTCTGTTTATCTTGAAAAAAAAATAACTGTCCTGGTTGATGGCTGACCCACACTGGGAAACTCCTTCACATCCCTGATTGATTCCTGTTACCCTACTTTCACAAAGCACGTAACACTAGGTTTAGATTGGTACAGACTTCCTTCATTGCTAAAGAAGGGCTTATGCCTGAAACGTCGATTCTCCTGTTCCCTAGATGCTGCCTGACCTGCTGCGCTTTTCCAGCAACACATTTTCAGCACAGACTTCCTTCACATAATTCAATTGAAAACATCATCCAGGCCCATGTGTCACTCAGTTATTGCTGGCAGCTTCACATTTGTAACATGTTTTTGTTCCTACTCACAGCTTTTCTTTATTGGCGCCTTCTTGTTGCAGGTAAGTTGCATTGTAATAACAAGCTGCATGCCTCCTCAGTTGCAAGTTAAACCAAAAAATTATTTACACTGCCAAATTTGGGATGGTTCCTAAAATACTGATGTAAGTAGACATAACTGCACTTTGGAGTCAAAGCTCTTTGAAGCTGTCTTTAGTAAAGCCATGGGGTGGCATAGTGGCTCAGTGGCTAGCATTGCTGCCTCAGAGTGCCAGGGACCTGCGTTAGATTCTCACCTTGTCTGTGAGGAGTTTGCACATTCTCCCCATATCTGTGCAGGTTTCCTCCTACAATCTAAAGAAGTGCAGGTTAGGTGAATAGGCCATACTAAATTGCCAAGTCAGGGATAAAAATAGGGTAGGGAAATGGGTCTGGGTGGGTTACTCTTCAGAGGTTCAGTGTGGACCTGTTGGGCCAAAAGGCCTGTTTCCATACTGTAGGGATTCTAATCTATTTATAATGCTTTGTGACTGGAAGATTGTTGTCCAGGATTGAAAGTTTGTTATTTTAAGTCTGGTTTACTGATGAATCTTGGACAATGTGGGTCTGCAATTTGAATAAGATTTCAATACAACTGACAGGAATCAGATCTCCCAGGGTCTAAACTGAAATTCTGAAAATAAAACTTGCAGCTCAAGTGATTTCTACAGGTCATAATAAGAGATGATGTAAATACAGGGCAGGTTGGCTGAAAACAAAAAGGAAACTAAAACTTCCAACAATATTTATGAAGTTCAAAGCACCAGGAGAAAGAAACTTAGTTGAGTGTCATCCCATCTTAAACATTCACCACCTTAAACATTCATTCCACTCATTAATGGTAAATAGTAGCTGTGGTGTGTATCTACTACATTACAGACTTACCAAGGCTCTTACACCAGCACATTAAAAACCAATGATCTCTATCTTTATTGGTGGCATGGCAGCTCAGTAGCTCAGTGGTTCACACTTCTGCTTCATAGTGCCAGGGACCCAGGTTCAATTTCATCTTCTGTCTGGGTGAAGTTTGCACATTCTCCCCGTTTCCTCCCACAGTCCAAAGATGTGCAAGTTAGGTGGATTGGCCAAGCTGAATTGCCCATAGTGTTCATGGATGTGCAGACTAGGTGCATCAGCCATGGGAAATGCTGGGTTACAAGGAGAGGGTGGCAATGGGTATAGGTGGGATACTCTTTGGAGGCCTATGTGAACTCAATGGGCTGAATGGCCTACTTCCACACTGTAGGGATTCTATGACCACCTAGGATAAGAGCAACAGATACTTGGAAACACCACCCTTTGAACGTTCTTCTCTAAGCCACTCCCCACCCTGATCTAGAACTATATTGTCACCCTTTCAGCGTCCATCGGGTCAAATCCTAGAACTCACTCTCCAACAGCACTGTGGGCACACCTACACCACATTGGCTATTGCACTTCAAATGGCAGCTAAAGACCACCTTCTCAACGACAATTAGGAATGGGCAATAAATGTTGGTCCAGCCAGCGATGCCTGCATCGTAGGAACAAGTAAATAAAAAACAAACTTGTGAATAGCACAACTGGATCTGCAAATCCCTTGCTGACAATGGCAATGTGCATGAGCTGGGAAAACCCATTCCTTACATTTTTACATTCCATCCTTTTAATTTTTTATAGCATTATTTAAAGGGAGTTAGCAATACCGTTTAGGTTCGGTTGAGTGAGATCCCATCATGGAATGGCTCATTGACACTCTTTCAACAGGAGGTGGGAATAGCTCTTGGAATGCACTGCAGTACACCTGACTGTGAGAAGAAGGGTTACATGTCCTGACTTTTTCAGCCTCGCCCTTGTTTTCGTACCAAGGTGTTGTATGAAATCTGGTCATGCATGTGAGCAGCACCTATAGCCTCCAGGGCAAACCTGCCTTCGAGCCCTAATATAAGCTGACATGGAAATATGTGCAGGCCAGCACAGAAAGTAAGCTTCCCTGCCTTTAATACTCAGACCTCCAGAGTTGTTTTACTGTAATAATTCAAAGAAGGAAAAGTCCCAGTGAAAGCATAATAACATTTCACTTGATTCTAAAGTAAAATAAAGCAGATAATTTATGACTAGACCCTTGCCTCAAGGAACCACAACAGTATCGCGTGTAAGCATTCAACAGATCATACTCTACATCACCTCTTCAAAAACGGCTCCAAAACTTCGAAAGTCAACATTGCACCAAAGTTAAATATACTTTTTTTTAAAATTCGTATGTTTTAAGCAAAAGAAAAGTGAATTGGCTCATAATATTTTTGAAGAAAAGTGTGACCTTTTTTTAAACTCGACTTTCTTGTCAGTTTGAACTTCCCCTCAAATGATTCACTTTGCGTGAACTTGCGGCTGAGAAAGATTTGTGATTCGGTGAGGCAATTTACAGGCCACATTTGTTCCACAAACCATGGACAAATTGCTTCTTGCGATAAATGTTCAACCAGCTGCAGAGGTCCAGTTCCCATCCCTTAAGGGTGGATAATGCAGATAAATTCATTTTTGTTATAAAGAAAAAAAATTGGGAAATGATGTGAGGGATTTTCCAGATTTATAAGATGAGGAAACACATGACCTGGTAAACACACAGACTCGAGACAGACATCTGTGTAAACTTGCTTCAACCACAATCCTAGTGGAAGTACTCATTTAAAATGAAGAGGGAAGAACGTTTACATAAATCCTTTCAGTATCTCTATATAAAAACAATCATTTTCATTTGCATAGCACCTTTCTCAACCTCAGAACTTCCCAAAATGTTTTACAGCCAGTGAAGTCCGAATGACAATACTCATCAGTGTCATATCATAACTACAGCAGATAATTTACACACAGCATGTTCCCGATAAAAAGCAATGAGATGCAGGACTAGATCTGGTGATGGTACTGGGCAGGAATACTGGGCAGAACACCAGAGAGAATTCCCCTGCCCTTTTCAGAAATAATGCAACAAATTGCTGATGTGCACATCAGACCTTAGTATAACATCTCAGATGAAGGATGGTTTCTCTATCACTGTTGCATTCTCTCAGCACTGCACTGGAGTATTAGTCCAGATTAAGGGCACAAATCCTTAAAATGGGGTTTGATCCCTCAACCTACAGCTTCAGAGGCAAAAGTATTGTCATAGCTGCAATTTGATCTACTCTGCATGTATTCTGCCTCTGGATGAACTATTTCATGCTTCCAGATATACTTATTCAGTTCTCCAATAATAATCATGGGCTAATCTCTTCATTATTTTGCTGTCAGATTTACCACAATCACTTTCAGCATACTCATCAAATGTTCTTTTAATTCTGTGACATTATTGAACCAGGTAACACCCAGGTCAACAGGATAACAAGTCTAGATTTCTCTCCATTAAAGTAAGTGATTTTTTTTTGTTCATGCTCCTGGTGCTGTGGGGAGGGATTAGGGAGCAGAAGTATGTTGTGTGGTTACTGATGAATAAATGCAGAGTAATCACTTGGACTTACGACCCCAGAAGTTCACCTAATTCAGTCATATAAATTTTGCACCAGCAGAATCGAAATAATTCAAACAATGCTACTTAATATCAAGGACACAGCCACTCATCTGATAATGATGTACCGTTATTTTGTCCTGATCAAAGAGAAGTGCATTTTAGAGAGAAAGGCTTTCATATTACACCAAGAAAAATAACATACTTACAAGAGAAAATGGTAGGATTCTGCAGGTGAGAACTGACAGCAAATCTAAACTAGCCACAGGTACACATTGCTATCATGCTGCCCAGGTAATACAAGTTAAGACCATAAGAGAGAGGAACAGGATCTAGCCATTCAGCCCCTCGAGCCTGTTCCATCATCATTCAATAGGCTCATGGCTGATCTTGTGTTCCTCACATGCGCTTTCCTGCCCATGTCCTGCATACCTTGATTCCCTTGTTGCTCACGAATCTAACTATCTCATTCTTAAATATATACAACAACTCTACTCCCACAGCTCACTTTGGCAAGGACTTCCAAAGATTCACAACTGGTTAGTCTGATCTGGGTTGTTGGCAAGATTTGAGAGTCCATTATGAAGGATGAGTTTGCAGAGTATTTGGGAGTGCCTGGTAAAATAGGGCAGCGACAAAGGGGCATCACACGTGACAAATCTCTTAGAATTCTTTAAGGAATTAATGAGCAAATTAGACAAAGGAGAGCCAGTGGATGTGATATATTTGGATTTCCAGAAGGCCTTTGACAAGGTGCCACACAAGAGGCTACATAAGAGCCCATGATGTTAGGGGCAAGTTACTGGTATGGATAAAGGATTGGCTGAATGACAGAAGGAAGAAAGTGGGGAGAAAGGGGTATTTTTCAGGATGGCAGTTGGTGACTGGTGGAGTTCCACAGGGGTCCATGTTGGGACCATAAGTATTTATGTTATACATTAACAAACTGGACGAAGGAACTAAAGGAATCGTTGCTAAGTTTACAGATGGCACAAAGGCAGGTGGAGGAGCAGGTAATGTTAAGGAAGTGGGGAGGCTGCAGAAGGACTTGGACAGGCTGGGAGAGTGGGCAAAGAAGTTGCAATCACACATCAAAGACCTTGGGAAAGTGTGAGGTTATGCATTTTGGTAGGAAGAATAGAGGCATGGACTATTTTCTAATTAGGGAAAGGCTTCAGAAATCTGAAGCACAAAGGGACTTGGGAGTCCTAACTCAGGATTCTCTCAACATCAACATGCAGGTTCAGTTGGCAGTTAGGAAGGCAAATGCAATATTAGCTTATATTTCAAGAGGGCTAGATTACAAGAGCAGAAAGGTACTGCTGAGGGTTATAAGGCTCTGGTCAGACTGCACTTGAAATATTGTGAGCAGTTTTGGGTCGCATATCAAAGGAAGGAAATGTTGGCTTTGGAGGGGATGCAGAGGAGCTTTATAAGAAGGATCCTGGTGATGAAGGGCTTGTCATAAGGGATGTTTCACATTTCGATGAAGTTTAGAAGGATGAGGGGGATCTGATTGAAGTTTACAGAATAATGAGAGACTGATCATGGAAAAGATGTTTCCACTAGCAGGAGGGACTAGTGAAGGGGTGACCCTTTAGAAATGAGATATGGACGAATTTTGGCAGTTGGGGGCAGGGAATCTGTGGAACTCATTGCCACAGAGGCTGTGGGAGCCAAGCCATTGAACGTATTTAAGATTGGGATATTCTTGATTGGTAAGGGGATCAAGGGCTACAGGGAGAAGGCAGGAGAATGAGGTTGAGAAACAAATCTATCATGTTGAAATGGCAGAGTATATTCAATGGACTGAATGGCCTAATTATGTCTTATGGTCATTTGGTCAATCCTCTGAGAGAAGAAATTGCTCCGCATCTTGGTCTTAAATTAGTGACCCTTTATTCAGAGACTATGCCCTCTGGTCCTACATGCCAGGAAACATCATTTCAACATTTACCCTGTCAAGCTCCTTAAGAATCCTATATGTTTCAATGAGATCACCTCTCATTCTTCTGAACTCCAATGAGTAGAGTCCCAAACTGTTTAGCCTTCGCTTATAAGAAAATCACTCCATACCAGGGATCATCTTAATGAACCTTTTCTGAACTGCCTCAATGAAATGACATATTTCCATCAATAAGGGGAACAAAACTGCTCACAGTACTCCACACAAGGCCTCACCAGGACCTTGTACAGGAGCAGTAGGACTTCCCTACTGTTATACATCAACCCCCTTGAAATAAGGGCCAACATTCCATTAGCCTTCTTGATTACCTGCTGCATCAGGGGGCTGGCTTTCTGTATTTCTGTATTTTCCCCCAAGTTTAAGGTATTTTTCTTTATAATTCTTTATAGTTGGTTTACATCACTTCTGTTTCGAAAATCTAACACCTCACCAGAAGTCAGATTCACATTATCAAAATTAATCAAAAGAGAAAGAATATGAGGGCTGCACTTTGAGGTTCTGAAATCTGCAGATCAAATTTGTCATTGAACATTTTCTAGATATTCATTTCATTCCTGGTCCCATGTTGAAACCAACTTTCCCAATCAATTAATTGAGTGCGTATAGAGGTGAAATTTCCCACGTACAGATGAACCTCAATTATTCGAAGGGCACAGGCAGGCAGTATTTCATTCGGTTAATCAAATTCCGGATAATTGAATGCCAGATAACGTGGTTTAGCCGAGCATTGGGACCTTGCGATCTTGCTGGATAATCTGATATTCGGATAATCAAATTCCGGATAATCGAGGTTCCTCTGTATATGGAATTGCCTCATTAAATGAATCATGTTTTAGATCTTACCATTAAAATTAGTTGGCTTACCTACTTAAAACTGCCAGAACAACTTTAGTGCATCACAGTTAATGATGCTGAATGATAAATTGGATAGTAAGAAGCCATTGCCCACAAACAGCAGTAGCCATCTCTCTCCATTGGACAGAGACAATTGGTTAGATGTAGCTTGAGGACAATACTTCACAAGGATAGGGTAAGGTGAGGATGCAGGCCTCCATGAACACTGCAGCTAACACAGGGACTGAACTACTCACTCTATTTTACACCACACACTAGTCTTCTAGCTGAAAGAGCTAAGTAACCCATGATAAATTACATAAACAATGACTTTGTATGCATTAGAATGCAAGTTTATGGCTTCGTGTTCCTCCAAACCAGGGGAGATTTTAAAAACATTAAAATGCAGCCCATATGGAAAGGAAAGGAATACTGCCTTTTTTCTGTCAGGATTGCTCTGCGGTAATTATTTTAGCCCTCAAGTGTGGTAACGTGCTTGTCCTGTGATTAACCAACTACAAGTTTGTATGACAACCTTTAAAAAATGTTCCAGTAACATAACTATTAATAACTATTCCATTAAGGCTATGATTACAGACTGCAGATTTGTCCCACTTATACATAAGTGGGAATGTATACTGTAACCTTACCTGACTATAAATTCGATGTCTGTAAACACCAACTGTCTGGAAAATTTTTGAGAAGACAGAAGTAACTCAGGGTACCATTTTAGTTACAGTCTTTTGCAGTGGAAACATGGAATTTGCAATATTTGGATAAGTAAAACTATTTTTTGTTGCATTTTTATAATATTTTCTCACAGTTTCATGCTTCAGCTAAATATTTATATCTACGTTTTTTCCATTTCACACACTTGCAATCTGGCATTCTATCATTCAGAATGTTGTGAAGTCCAGAAATGACTTGGTTTCTAGCATTTCAGAATGGAGAGGCTACAGTGTATTGCTGCATATTGTTTATGGCAGCAGTTAAATTAACTGCTGCACATACACCAACAAAATTCAGTCAAAGTTTATGCATCCTCAAAATTAAATACTCACTTAAGTGACTATGAGTGAAATACTTGGCATGGTGCTTAACAATACACTCTTCCATATGCATGTTGTGACTGTACAGGACACCAGTGAGGCCACTTTTGGGATACTGCGTGCAATTCTGGTCTCCCTGCTATAGGAAGGATGTTGTGAAACTTGAAAGGATTCAGAAAAGATTTACAAGAATGTTGCCTGTTTTGGAGGGTTTTTGCTTTAGGGACAGGCTGAATAGGCTGGGCCTGTTTTTCCTAGAGCATCGGAGGCTGAGGGGTGACCTTATGGACGTTTAGAAAATCATGAGGAGTATGGATAGGATAAATAGATAAGGTCTTTTTCCTGAGGTGTGGGGAGTCCAGAACTAGAGGGCATAAGCTTCAGGTGAGTGGAGAAAGATTTAAAAAGGACCTAAGGGGCAAATTTTTCACACAGAGGGTGGTGCCTGTATGGAATGAGCTGCCAGAGGAAGTGGTGGAGGCTGGTATAATTGCAACATTTAAAAGGCATATGGATGGGTATATGAATGGGAAGGGTTTAGAGGGATGTGTGCCAAATGATGACAAATGGAGTCTAGATTAATTTAGGATATCTGGTCGACATGGACATGTTGGACTGAAGGTTCTGTTTCCATGCTGTATATCTCTATGACTCTATGATGTTCTATCATAACATAAGCACATTGTTGCGCGTCTGCAAAGTGCTATTTTTGTCAATCGTCTTTGAACAGTTTCCCACAAAGATTCTATGCTCCACAATTGGATTGGTGAATGTTCTGACATTGATACCTGTTAAATTACTTGCTAACTCTGCGAAAAGTGCTGTAACACCACTATTATTGGCCCCTTGTGATTGGCTGCTTTTGTGTTTCATCATCACTGACAAATCGGAGTCAGAAAGAAAATGTTCAAAAAGTTCAAAATTTCAAGCTATTGTGTTACAGGATATTAATTACAATGAAATATAAGTTTTTCTTTGACCTAGAATTAAAAGCATAGCCCAATTCAGCTCCATACTACAATGGTTTAATTGGCTGAAAAACTAAGTAACTGAAGTGAGAACGATGGTATTTCTTTGTGGCTGCAGTAAGTTTGAATTTACTTGGTAACTTTCTGTTCGTCTGAACATTTCTGCTCAATATGTTTAATTATGGCACTAGCAACAGTTGGTTTCCTTCGGGCACTGTCAATGGTGGTTATCTGTCTCTATTTGAATATGTCTTTTTTACAAGAAAAATTTATATCTTTGCTTAGACAATGTTTAAGAACATTCTGTAAGCAATAAATTAAACTTCTGATGAGCATTATATAAAAACATTCTCTGCAAAGTCTGTGATAATGAATCACTGACAATGCCAAAGGCTGTCACTGTTAAGTTTCTCGTGCAAGGACAACAAAAGGTGCATTGAACAGTTGTTCCCAATATGATTTTATGAAAGTAAATTAAATCTGACACTGCTGCTGCGCAGGAAATGGAACTATTTCAAAGACTTGGTCAGCTCAATCCATGAAAATCATGTAAATCTCATAATGTCTGTTTGGCTTTTTTTTGTCGCGTTGAACATATCACATGCTTTATTTAATTCAGTTCACTTTGGCATGCTCACAATTGAACACAGACAAAAGAAAAAAATTACACTGGAAAGTAATGTTGTTTTTGAGCAGTCCAGAAATTGGGTAGGGAGATGAAAGCCAGCTGCAAAAATGTTGCAAAAAGAAAGGAAGGATAAGAGAAAGAAAACAAAACACTTACAGATCTCAAACTTCATTCACAAGATGAGCTGCAGGCTGGCATCTGATGATTCAGTTACTATGAGTGGAGCCTAGAGAAACAATGAGGAGCTCATCAGCCTCTTGTGGCCGATACATTTACACAGTGAGTGCTGAGGTGAGACTGTACTGATGCAAAGTTAATAAGGTCTGCATGTCTTTACTGTGCAGAATGCGAAAAAATTTATTGTGGAAACTAAGAGAATGAACAACTAAAGGATAAAAACAGAAAATAAACCAAAACATGGGAATGTCGATGAACAAAGTATTAATAAAGAACACGTTAGGGTAACTATTTTTAAGTGCATGAACAAGTGTATTATTTATACATAAAAAGTGATGCTTCTTTTTGAGAGGAACTGACTTGGCAGACTAGAAAATCATTTGGATTTCCATATGAAACTCCTGCAATTTATTTTCTCATACAAAAGGGTTTATCTGAGGTCATATTCTATTGGGCGAGAAGCTGGGAATATATGTTTGGAAACTTTATTCAAAAGCAAAGTTTGAAATTTGTTGCTTGCAATAGGTTGGAAAATGTGCTGTCAATAGGAATAGGCCAGCAAAGCTGTGGGACAAACAACAAACAATCAGCACTGACTTAAAATGGTTGAATAAATCACACTCAATCTTAATACATAAAGTGCTATACCTTCTCCAATTTTGTTTCTTGGTTTTCTCTTTCTCTGAACTTACCTCTATTTTCTCTTTCTATCTACTGCTGCTTCTTGGTGTTACCATAACTTTTTCTATGCTCTTAAATATGAGGATCCCAGGGAGGTTCCTTGATTGAAAATTGCAATGTTTTTACTGTAAAGTTCCGAAGGTGCAGGCTATCATGGGATGTTTTTGTTGAAGGACAATAGGGCAAAGAAGGTGGGGATCAGGAGAGGAGCCGTATGAGGGGATTAAATCCCTCCCCTCAACCTCACCCTCAACAGAAACAGTCTAAGGGGTTGACATTAGAAGAACTCCAAAACAACTCTGATTATTAAGCAACTTTTAGGTCTTGCCATTTTATCATAAAATAACCTAACAATATTTTCTCAATATTAATATTTTTAGAAGGGCAAAGGAAATAACTGATGAAGCTGAGAAAGGCTTTGAGGACCTTTTGAAATGAGTGTCAGGAACTGTGTTCACCTGATGAAGGAGCGTCGCTCCAAAAGCTAGTGTGCTTCCAATTAAACCTGTTGGGCTACAACCTGGTGTTGTGTGATTTTTAACTTTGTACACCCCAGTCCAACACCGGCATCTCCAAATCGTGATAGGAATAGTATGACAAAAACACTTGATGGAAACGAACATGACAGAATACAGTTGTGAAATAAGTGTTATCACAACAATGTACGCATACACATTTAATTTTAAATATAAAATATAATTTAATGTGGACCTTGCTTTCCGGAAGTGAGCATGTTAAACTATAATAGAGAAGATTCCATATAACAATGTACACAACACTTAATACTGAAGTTGCCCATTCTGATTGTTGAACCCATGCACTTACTTATTTAAGCTCTCTAAACTCATCTTATCATTTTAATAATATTCACATGGTCCTTGTGCCTTCTTTTTATTTTGGCTTTCGGCCTATCACTCACTTTATGATCATCTCTGGAGAACTACATAACTTTTAAGAATTCCTAAAATCCAACAGAAAGGAAACTGCTGAGCAACATTTCACTTCTTAAATATTCCAATGCAGAAAACAACTAAAATAATCATAGATCAAATATGAATTAACAAGTGAAGACCTTTACCCTGGAGCATCAGAACTGAAGAAGTTTATAAACTCATGAGGGGCACGGCTAAGGTAAATGGTCAAAGTCTTCTTCTCAGCTTAGGGGAATGAAGAATAGAGGGCACAGGTTTAAGGTGAGAGGGGAAAGATTTAAAAGGGACAGAAGGGGCAACTTTTTCACATAAAGTGTAGTATGTGTATGGTAACACGCCCAAGGAGGTGGTAAAGGTTGGTACAATTCCAACATTTAAAAAGCATTTGGATGGGAGTATGAATAGAAAGTATTTAGAGGGATATGGGCCAAATGCTGACCAATGGGATTAGATTTATTTCGGATGTCTGGTTGGACAAGTTGGACTGAAGGGTCTGCTTCTGTGCTGTATGTCTCTATGACTCTAGTAGAAAATCACACAACACCATGTTATAGTCCAACAGGTTTAATTGGAAGCACACTAGCTTTCGGAGCGACGCTCCTTCATCAGGTGATTGTGGAGGGCTCGATCGTAACACAGAATTTATAGCAAAAATTTGCAGTGCAATGTAACTGAAATTATACATTAAAAATTGATTGTCTGTTAAGCCTTTCATCTGTTAGAATACAGTGATAGTTTCACTTCTTTCATGTGTAAATCACAAAACCCTATTTTTTTAAAGTTGCATTCTCGGGTTAGCTGTTAACAATGGTGATAGCTAGACAATATGTTGAAGGTGTTAGCCCCCTGTGTTCTCTGTCTATGACCTAATGTTTAGATTGATTCCAATCTAAAAAGTAAGATAACAGAGTTTTACATAAATTCATGCAGCTTTTG
>NC_057745.1:23120775-23242752 GCF_004010195.1 Chiloscyllium plagiosum | reverse complement strand
GTCTGTGTGTGTATGTCTGTCTGGGGTGGGGGTTGTGAGTGTGAGAAAGTGTGTGTGTGTAGTGAGTGCAGAGTGCCTTAAGTCTGTGAGGGGGTGCATGTGTGGGAGTGTGTGTGTCTAGAAGGGTGTGTGTGGGTGTCTGTGTGCGCGTCTGTGTGTACCTGTGTCCATGTGTATGTGAGAGTGTGTGTGTGTAGGAATATCTGTGTGTGTGTGTGTGTAGTGCAATGGTGATCACCTGTAATGTGACATGAACCCAAGGTCCCGGTTGAGGCCTTCCCTAAGGGTACCGAACTTAGCAATCAGCCTCTGCTCGGCCACTTTCCTCTGCTGTCTGTCTAAGAAGACAAAGTTCACTTTAAACAGTTGATATGATAATGATACATTTCATCATTGCAAGCACTCACATTATTTCCATGTAAATGTACCATCATGCCGAATCTCATAGCTTTTTCCAACTTGGCCTCTGATAATTAGGATCTCTTATTTTCCAACCAAATTGTTTCATCACTTGAGTTGCATTCACCAGCAACCATGTTCCATTCAAAGTTCCCAGGTATTATTCTCACTGATAAGGTAAGTATATCTTTATGAACAGTCTTTCACTGGCATCAAGACAATATTCATGCTACAGAAACCCCAAACTTTCTAACCCCTTTTAGTCGATTTGCTGGTCTCTGGCAAAATTAAAACATCAGTAAAGGAACCAATTAACCCTCTTTCAGCATACTCTCAAAACAGTCATAAGTTTGCAGGCTGAACTGGAATAGTTCATCATCTTTGCCCACAACTTCCAGCCCGCCCTCAAATTCACTTGGTCCATCTTGGACACCTCTTTCCCCTTTCTTCACCTCTCCATTTCCATCTCCAGCAGCAGTCTCCAGGTGAACGTTTACTACAAACCTACAGACTCCCATAACTACCTGGACTACACCTCCTCCCACCCAGTATCCTGCAAGAACTCCATCCTGTTCTCCCAATTCCTCTGCATCTGCTGCATCTGCTCAGATGCGAAGACACTCCACTCCCAAGCATCCCAGATGTCCACTTCTTTCAAACAAAGTGCTTTTCCTCGCTCTATCATCCAGACAGCCCTCTACCACACCACCTCCATTCCCCGTTCCACTGCTCTAACTCCCCCAACCCAAGGAAGACAGAGTCCTCACCTTGTCCTCACCTACCACCCCACCAGTCTCCACATCCAATGCATTATCCTTAAACACTTTCACCAACTCCAACTTGACCCCTTTCCAACATGACCATCTTTGGCCTCCTCCATTACCGCAATGAACCAAATCACAAACTGGAGGAACAACACTTCATCTTCCGCCTGGGCAGGCTACAGACCGGAGGACTCAACATTGAGTTTTCCAATTTCAAACAACCTCCCTTCCGATCCCCCGATTGGTTTCCTAGCCTCTCCCCCTCCCTTCCACTCTTCCCTGTCACCAACCGGATTCATTCCTCCCATTGACCAACCAGGTCATACCCTCTAGCTGTCTTCACCTATCCCCAATTCACCACCCTGCCCCCACAACCCCCTTTATCTGCAGCTCTCCCTACACCCACCACCAGTCTATAAGAAACGACCTCTCCACCTCCTGATGCTGCCTGGCCTGCTGTGTTCTTCCAACCTCCTACCTGTCTGCATAAAAAGTTTGAACCTGCCCAAACGTCACACTGTTTGCAGTGGTGCTATCCAACTGAATGTTAGCACTGCCGTATACTTATGATAAGCATCCAGCATTTCAAACCAATGTAGTCACTCTTTAACCATCAAAACAATTTTCCTACTTATTGTAACTGTTAAGTTTGTATTTCTTTCCAAGCAGTAGAGCAGCCAGCTTCAGTCACTATGCACAAACAGAGAAGCACAAAAAAAGTCAGAGCAGCTAAGTGATGAATTCTTTCACGTCTTGTCATGCTGGAATTAACTTGCAGAAATGGAAATCTACAAAAAAATTGCATGCGAGTACATTTGAGAGAGTAATATATTTTGCCTGCAAAGAATTCAGCAGACTGTCACATGTGGTACGGTGGCTCAGTGGTCAGCACTGCTGCCTCACAGCACCAGGCACCTGGGTTTGATTCTAGCCTCAGGTGACTGTCTGTGTGGAGTTTGTGCGTTCTCCCTGTATCTGTGTGGGTTTCCTCCCACAATCCAAAGATGCACAGGTCGGGCTAATTGGCCATGCTAAATTCCCCATAGTGTTAGGTGCATTAGTCAAGGGTGAATGAGGTGGAATGAATCTAGGTGGGTTACCCTTCGGAGGGTCAGTGTGGACTTGTTGGGCTGAAGGGTCTGTTTCCAGACTGTAGGGAATCTATTCTAATCCGCAGTAAGATAACACCTGTATAAATTTTACTGGGGGTTAAATAAAACCAATGCTGTTTTTACCGTAAGTTCAAATTGTTTTTCTTGAAAATAGCAAGTGATCAGTTTGGAAGAATGGATGCTTCTATCAACGCAGGTTTGCAAAACAATGGAGCAAGTTGAGTTTCATGAATCATAATGCAGGCCTCCAGCACTGTTTGTGGCTTGTTGTTCCTTTCAATGCAAATTGTTAACATAAGTGAGAAATCCATCCAGGAATCTGCGATGATATAATTTATCCAATCCCTTTTTAAGCAACATAACTAAACTGCTAGGATTCTCCACAGGCATGTTTAATCCCTGCTGTTATCTGAAAAATGCATGAGATCACAATAGTTGGTTAAATCAGCAAGCCTGTGTTTAAATGTTCCTCAATACATTGTAGCAGCACATCCTCTGGAGTTTGATATTTTACTGTGTTTTACCGATTTAAGGATTTTTAAAAATGTGTGTGCATTTCATGTTGCCTTTCTCAAGAGCAATTAGGGATGTGCTACAAATTCTGGGCTTGCAAGTGATGAAAGATTATATATAAATTAAAAGTGCCAAAAATAGAAATTTGGTACAAATGTTAAATTTAACTTCTCCCTCAAAGGTGTTGCTTATTTCTTTTGTTTCCAAATTTATTTGTGAAATCATCATGAATTATTTATGCATGAGGAAAATGGGGCGTTTGAACACAGAGACTAATTATGGGTTCGTAAAGTCCTCCAGTAGGACTTAACAGACCACTTTCTTCAATGTAATTGTGCAGCGTTGAAAAAGTATGTTGTGCTTTTCCAGCAACTTCTGTTTTTGTTACATCATGGTACTGATCTAGTGATTCCACTGTCTCACATCATGAATATATAAAAACAACAAGTAAACTTAACAATGCTGTGTGCTTAAACTTTGTGGGCAAAATGATTTGCATATGCAATGATGGTGAGGAATCTCAGCAGCCATCAACACTTAGTGGTCATGCAGTCTGTGATTAACCAATATATGCCACTAAAAGGTCCAGGTTCCTCATTGCTTGTAAGCATTTGAGAAAGCATCCTCAATTTTAAGAGGAGAAAGAATGAATTTTTAATTTATATGGTGCTTTTCATCCTTCAGACAGGTCAAAGCACTTCACAGTCATTTTTGTAAAATGAAATTATAAATTAAAACATATAGTCCAGGAGTTGAATATCTTATAAAATAATACGCTTTTGGAGTAGCAAAGTGCGTGCAAAAGTTGAAGAATTTGTTTGCCCTGGAAATTAAAGCACAAAGAAGGCAAGCTGAACAACTTTGCATCAAAATTTTAAAAATAATTTCTTGTGGATGCTTATAAATATATGCACACGTGAACATTACTCTCAGGCTTTCTGAGATAATTGGTATTCATTCATATATTTGCTGGACTTTACAAATACTAGAACAATCCTTGGGGAAAGCTCTTTCAATGTCCCTTTAAAAAGACAGGTAGGCTTGTGTTTATCAGAATCCTAATTAACTGATCCATAATTAATTATTTGCAGAACCATCTAGTTTCAAACATATGTCATTGTATTTTTCCTGGATTGTAGACTTTGTTGTGAGCAGTTTATTTGTGTAGGTTAAGTCCTCAACTACACTCCACAGATATCTAATTTCCTGTTTCCTCTTTGCTTTGACAAAAGTGTTTGGTTACTGAACTCACTGAGGCTCTTCATGGGGAGAAAGCAATCCAATCCAAAGAACCAGAGCTCACATAATGTGTTTTCCAATGTGCTTCAATGGGCTGCAACCTAGCCACTGAATGTCACTACATTGGCTATTAATATAAAATTACACTGTGCACTATCCAGTTTTGCTAAGGTCGCAATGTAGGAGGTATTTTACCAAGTGGTCTCCTAGGGCTGAAGGAGTTTGCTCACTGTCAATGTTTGCAAGCAGAGGCTGAAACATTATCAAGGTTATTTTACAGAACTCAGGGTCTAAAAGGATGCGGTTGTGAATGTGAACTTATATAAACCTGTGAAGAAAGCAGCTTTGTTGAGACTTTGGGAGCCTTTTTGTCTGGGAAAGTCCAAGCTGTTTCATGCCAGCTTCTCACACACATTTCCTATCTTCAGTTTTAAGCAATTCACGACATAGCTGACTGGCACAATTTAACCTCTTCACCACTTTATACATTGTATGAGAAAGAAAAATATCTTCATTTAACTTTACAATAGTCCGCTTACTTCACCAAAGCTTTGCAAAATTAATTCAGAATTAGGTAAGGATTTGTATGTTAGTGGTAGTTCTGCAGCTAAACGTAAATACAAATAGATATACTAGCTGCATGATTAAAGTAAGTAGGGAGTATAAAATAAATTATATTGTGGAAGTACATACAATGTAGCAGTGAAATATCCACATTTCTCCGACACACACTGTGAAACGACAGTACATGCAATTCCATGGGTGATCATCATCTTACAAATAATTTTCGGAACATGACAGGTTGAATTTGCAACTTCAGTTCCACAATAAGACAAAGCATAACGGATTTACTAATTACAGCATATTCCAGCCAGATTTCATCTTCATGAAGTCAATGCTTTACCACCTAGTATTCAGGGAAGCCACACAGCAGAGGTTCAAGCTAAGCATGTGACAAAAGAAAAGAAAATGCACAAAGCTTTTTTACTTATTTCAAAATCATACTAAATCCAACCTTTTATTTATAGTATTTAGTAGTGAGCAAAGCTATTACATTTTACACTGAACACAAAACTGCTGGAAATCACAGTAAGTCAGGCATCATCCATGGAGAGAGAGGAAGTTTAATGCTTCGAGTCTAGATGACTCTACACCAGAGTTGACTGTGAAGGGTGTTGCTTCAATCAAACTATTTTTGGCTTTTGTGTTTCAAGCTACTCATGTAGGATAGGGTTAGCATTAGGATTAAGCCCTAGTTCAATATGTCACAAAAAGGTAGAGTCTACATTTGCTCAGTTATCTGGTTAAATAAGTGGTGAGTACAATGATTAAGCATTGAGATCTCTTCAGTTTATCTCAACTACTGGCCCATATCATTTGTGCTTTGGAATGTGCCAGAATAGCAACACTTTGTGCTACACTATAATTCGGCTTGCTAAACAGAAGGGTAGCAATGAGAAAAAGGAAAAGGCTTACATTTAATGAGTGCATTTATGATGACCATAAATCTCAAAATATTTACAGCCACTAGGACAATTTAATTTTTTAATAGTTGCTAAAGTCAGACAGTCACATATGCAGTAGAAAATATTAACTGCTTTGTCACTGCCATACTAAATTATATTGTACGAAATATTCTTCCTCACGTTTCCTTCCTGATCATATACAAAAAAACTACCAGGCTGTTATATAACTATATGTCTACCTTTATATTTATTTGGTGGTTATCAAGTGTCTTTCTGATTTGGCAAAGTGACTTTCTATTTTGGGGCAGCACGGTGGCTCAGTGGTTAGCACTGCTGCCTCACAGCACGAGAGACCTGGGTTTGATTCCAGCCTCCAGTGACTGCCGTGTGGAGTTTGCACATTCTCCCTGTGTCTGCATGGGTTTCCTCTGGGTGCTCTGGTTCCTCTTGCAGTCTAAAGATGTGCAGGTTAGGTGAATTGGCAATGCTAATTGTCCTTTGTTTTCAGGGATGTGTAGGTTAAGAGCATTAGGCAAATAGAGGGTAGAGGAATGGGTTTCGGTGGGTTACTCTTTGGAAGGTTGGTGTGGATTTGTTGGGCTGAAGGGCTTGTTTCCACACTGTAGGGATTCTAATTCTAATTCTTCTAATTGATAGATAGCTTCAAAGAGTGATAAGGACCAAACAAAGTTAAACAACTTATGCGTTAATTTTTAAAAAGAAAGCTGTCAATCAAACATATCAAGTTATACAATGTTCATGTGTACACATATTTACAAACATACCAGAAATTAGCAACATGTAATTTTTGGCAAGTTTCTAGAAGGTTTTCTCTCTGCGAGGACGAGTGAGGTTTCTCATGTTATCATTCCAAACACCAAATTAACCATGCACCACACCCTTGATGACACCCAGTTCATCATATTCTCCCAGTCGTGTCGATGGAAAAGCTCACCACAGCTGGGCCATCCTGAGATTCCTGGCATGGCCATCCCTATTGAAAAGGTCTTTGTACAGCTGATCAAGTGCTGTCAGTCCAGAGCTGCTCTGCATGACTCACACCCTGGATATGGCAGAAAAGGAAAACATTGGCTCCATGCTTGGCGAACAGAGTCATGGAGGTCCACTTTCTTTCTTGATGGGCATAGGAAGACACAACATCAACACAGCCAGCTTGGTCTGAGATCACCACTTAGATTAGTGTGCTCTCTACAGACTAGAGAAGTCCTGCAGTGTAGGAAGAAGGTCAATGACCTTCTCCACCACACCAAGGTAAGTGTCATGAGCTTCAGCTACCTCACCCTCACGCTATGTTTAATCCTGTCCTGACCTGCCATTCAAGCTCATGGTCTACCATTCTCGCTATAGCCTGCAACAACTTTCCTCACTCACTCTGACACACACACATTATTAATCTTTTGTGGTTTTGTTAATTATTTTGGACACTGCACTACCTATTCTCTTACCTACACTAGCACCGACAGCTGTGCCACACACATTCATCTCCTTCAACTGCTCCCTTTGTCTCATTACAGGAGAAAGTGGCCCAGAATGGGGAGGACATGATGGGTGCCCAACATTCAGCTCCTATAAAGACAGGTTCCTGGCTTCCTCTGGCAAGGGTTGGAATCATTGCTGTGGGCATGCTAAAACTTCATGTCCCAGCAACCAACTATGAAGCAATGTCCAGTGCTGCACTACGGTGCTACTGAAACATCACGGGAGGGAAAGGAAGAATGAGATCTTCTGAAGGCACATAGATGACTCAGATGACACCTTAGTGTAAATATATTCTCACATTTGTTAACATATATTCACTATCTATCATCAGCTTTGTGAGCAATTGGCTGTCAATCCAAAATTACTACCTGGAAGGTACAGATATTAGCCTCCTTTGTCCTATTCAATGGTCCAAGTTACGGAGCGAGCAGGTCCTGCCTCATGTGCAGGTTGTGGGAACTTGGAAGGGGCTTGTTACTTTGGCAACTAGCGGGAATCTTTCCAGCCTGTAACACATTGGTTTTACATCACAGCCATCCAGAGCATTCATTCCTGCTGCTGTGTGATGTGGTCCAGAGTCCATCAGGCCAGAGTGTGGACTTCTCACCTTCGCTTAATGCTTAAGCTTCATGTACACCATGTAGTGCTGGTGCGTATGTTTCACTTGTACTGCACAGGGGGCTGTGTAATACTGTCGTCCTATCAAAGGCCTCACATTGCTCCAAAGTATAACACGGCCACTCACAAAACACTTCACCCTGCCACTTTCAGCTCCACTGCCCACTTGCAATTTGCAGCACAATGGAAGGAAGCAGCAGTAACACTTCACAATGTGAGTCTCAGACTCAGCATCTAAACCTTGGTAAAGTTCCCAAATCTACACATTCCCTCTTGGTTGTCTTCCCCATTGACTTTGATGTTCCCAATATTCCCATGCGACCTATCTAACACCATCTCATTACTATAGAGCCCAAGGACCAAGCATGTAGAGACAACATTTGAGATATAGTAGTCCCTTCATCAAAGCCAGGGTGTTGCTGACTATTGGTGATCCTCCCGCTACATTACCCTTCCTCTTCTATTCTCTATTGTCTTCCACTCTTATACATTGAGTTGAACTCCTTTACAATTGTTGTCCCCTTTGCACCTCAGCTCCAATATCATTCCCCTACTTCCCTCTCACAGTAGTGTCCTCAACAATCCCCCCTGCATCATTGATCTTTAGTGGGCAAAACCACAGGGCTGCCTGTGGGCTAATCCTTGACCAACTTACATAACCTGAACAAGTACTGACCGGATCCCTTTTGGGTCTCTAAGCAGTTCCCTAACTGACTTCCCGTGACTCTGCAGACAATTGCAATGGATCCATCGGACCCATTCCCTGGACAGTACAGTGACCATCCCCTCACCCTAAACATACCAAGTGTCCAACTAACCATGCTCATGCCCCTGGATTAATATCAGAGTCAACCCTTGACGTACTGAGCTGGTACCCCATGACTAAAAGTGTCTCCCTTGACTGAACACTGCATTCTTTAGACTTTGAGGCATGACCATTTTCTTGAAGCACATGCAATGTGTTTATCACTTACGTGGCTTGTCCTTGATGTAGCTATGAGAATGATGTAGTTCAGTGCCCTTCAGCAACATGCCCACTTCCCTGCCTATTCACTGTGAAAAATGATGACAAGCTTCCAGTCCTTGTGACTGCACTAAAAGGCAAGTCAGGACAGATGTACTGGGAGTCTGAAAGCTCTGGCTGAGGTTGCAAGACATGAAAAGGCAAGGCAAGGCCAAGATTCTGGGAGCATCCAGCAATGTAGAAAGTGAATGATGGCAAAGACAGCAAGCAAGGAGCAATGAGATGAACTCAGGTCCAATCCATCCATCCTTGAATGCAAATGTTCAGGGAGCAGCATTCCAATGAAAGGCACCCATCACACTCTAAAGCATAGCATTGAAGTGCAGAACTGTACTGTACATGTGTCGGTGAGGTGCTATAGAAGTGTGGTGGGGCTGGTATGTGCTGGATGCCAATAACCAATGACAAGGTGGTGCCTGCGAGTGCTGCCCTGAGCCATTGGTGCTTGCTGTCCATGTGGGAGACCAGAAGAGCACGCACAAAGCTAGGATCCGCTTTGACGTCCATGTTGGGAATTATCACTATCTGGGAGTAGGAGAAATGAAAACTGCACATTAATGAAGCTAGATTAAATAATAATAAGATATTAGTGCAAATGAATGCATGCAAATAGGTCTCTCATCATTCATTAGTGAGAATCTTGTCTCGCCATTGAACACTTGGTTGGAAAATGAGACTTTTAGGGTTCAATGACTCCTCAGTGGCCATCTCAAACAATTTTCCCAATTTGTTCATCATTGCCTAGTAATTCAGCAGCTGAGAAAATTCTGCCAGAAATTGAACAAAATGTCAAAAGTGATTCCATTTGAATTGAATGCATTGAATCACCTTTCTCATGCAATAGATCAATCTAGTAAAATCTGTAATAATTTACATTAAGCTGCAATATGATTCCTATGCATAAAACCTGTCCCATATTGTGACAAAATGAAATAAATCAATACCATGCTACATATTATACAGAAATATTCCTTGTTTGTCACAACGGCATTTTTGTTTACACACAATCATTATGTAAGTATGGAAATTTAAGGAGACCATAAATGTCCGTCTCTCTCACGACAGCAGCACCCCCACCGCATCCCCACCAATACTCCATCCCATACCCCCCCAACTCCAACCTCACTCAGTGTCAAATACACCATTCCTGATGAAGGGCTTTTGCCCGAAACATCGATTCTCCTGCTCCTCGGATGCTGCCTGACCTGCTGTGCTTTTCCAGCACCACACTCTTGATCACAAACATCAAGGCAAAGTATAATTTTAATTTCAATTTTTAATATCAATGTTTAATTAAGTTGGTTATCTGGTCAGTACAAAGATGTGAGGTGTAATATCGGGGAAAGTACTGTCTCTTTCTTGAGTGCTACAGGGACCATTTGGGGACACATTCCGGCTGCAAATCCCACTGGACAGTGTCCTTCCAAAGGAGATGACTAATACCCACAACCGAAACAGATTTTAGTCCATTTCCATGTGAGGTCCTGGTGCTGGCTGTTGGTTTGGTTTGCCTTGTGCAGTCAGGTCTATTGCTGTTTGCTTCCAGGATACCAATGCCACATAACACCCAAGCAAGAAAAGGGAAGTACTTATCATAATCACTGCTGCCCCCAGTCCTGTAAATTCCAGCTCCACGCCTGACACCAATCTTCACGCAGCTCCTCCCCCATCCTTTACTCCAACCTCCTGAGGGAGCAGTCCTGACCTCCTACACCCCCCCAACAGAATTCCTTTATCCTGAATATTACTCCTCGGGACTGAGATTTTCTTGCCTGATTTCCCCAGTACCATTTTAGAGCCTGCAGTCTTTTGATCCATTCTCTGACTGTTGTCTGTCTGACCAACTCTACTAATTGGTCCTGCTTAATTCCGGACACCTTTCCCTTGTTCCCCAAGATTTCATCTTTCTATCCAACTGCTGATAGTTGGCACTGCCAGTTCTGCGAGCTCCCTAACCAAACCCCTAGTGAAGTGTGTCCACAGACTCTGAGACTCTGACAGATCCTGTAGTCCATCCCAGTCATCTACCTGGAAATTAGAGCACCAACCTGTGTTAACTCCTGAAGAAAACGATTTACTTTTTGATGACACTTGAGGCCAAAGATTGGGCCATTCTTGGACATGATCAACGCAACATGGGATGCTAACACAATGTGTTAAAGAAGCCCAAAAATACATAAGCTCATATTAGAGGCCAGAACATAGCCAACTTGAGTACTTATCATTTATTATTCTATTTGAAACAGAGTTGAGAGACTCTGCCTTTGTCTGCCTTATTCTCTTTACCTGGTCTGAAACACATCAATTTTCTATTTTTTGACTTGTGCTTCTCTCTGGGATGTACACTCAGTTCCTTCTCCCCATTGATCTGCCCCTTTCTCACTAATCCTATGGCCTGACTGCTGGTATATTTCAAACTAAAAACCAAAAGAACTGCTGATGCTGTAAATCAGAAACAAAAGTAGAAATTGCTGAAAAAGCTCAGCGGATTGGCAGCGAGTGTGGAGAGTAATCAGAGTTAGCATTTCAGGTCAAGTGACCCTTCCTCAGCACTCCTGAGGAAGTTAATGTTAACTGTTATTTCTCTCCACAGATGCTGTCAGACCTGCTGAGCTTTTCCAGCAATATCTGCTTGTATATTCCTCTTGCCTTCCTCTCTGCAGCAAGTGTAAGTATTTACCATGATTGCAATTTACCTTAGATTCTGTTGATGGTGCCTAGTCCCTTGGTGCTTTGAAGTAACAATGTTGTCCTGTATCAGCACATTATGGTACTGTATTTTATCCTTGTAGAGTCAAAGATGACTTGCCAAAAACATGCAAGTACTATATTCAGTTACTTGTGCACCTTCTGCAATAGATATCCATTGTTCTTCATATTTTGTCACATCCCTATTGTACTTAATAACTGATTGCATCCTTCCTGAATACCTTTCTCACCTTAGACTATTTTTCAACAGCAGAAACAAGAGAGAGACAATATGCACCACAGTCTGTTGAATATCGCCACCAACAAAGAGTTACACCCAACAAGAGAATGATTGAATTATGGTTATTTTATTGGCCTTGTAATGTAGAAACCTGAGTTTAAATCTCACCATAGCACTAGAGGATTTAAATTCAGTGATTGAGCTAAAGCTAGAACCAGCAATGACAACCATAGAATTACTGGATCATCACAAAAAACAGTCTGCTTCCTTGGCTTCCATGAAGTAAGGAAACCCTCAAACCTTACCAGATTTGGCCCGTATATGACCCCAAACCTACAACGATGCATGTGATTTGAAACTGTCTTCTGCAATGACCTGATTACCCACTCAATTGGCTCAAAGACTGTTAGGGAATCCATTGTCGATTGTCAGAAAAGACTATATGGTTTGCTAATATCCTTTAGAGAAGGAAACTGCTATCTTTACCTGATCTGGCCTACATGTGACTCTAGGCCTACAGCAAAGTCATTGACTCTTAACTGCCCTCTGGGCAATTAGGGATGGACAATAAGTGTTGGTCTAGCCAGTGATGTGACAACCCATGAATTAATCAAACAAAAGTAAATTAAAACTAAAGGAATATCTTATCACGTTGAACTTGAATGTGTGTCAGTGAATTGGGATCGCATATTGGAGAGGAGCAATCCAATTAGTTCAGCTTTAGGTTCATATTACAATTGTTTTGCTAGGTCAGTTATTCTGGACACAAAGTCAGGAAGCTTGTTGTGGTTGTCAGCATGTATTAGCCAAGTCAAGGCATAGCCTTCGTCCAGGGGAACCTGCCACTGTGAGTCCAGGGTAATGTCTGATACCAGTCCAGTTCCTGCTCAGAATGGTTAGAACCAGGTTCCTCTCCTCACATGGAGTTAGGGGCTGAATCAGATATGGTACGCTACTCATCCTGACTCTTCCTGTCCTATTTTGGGCTGTTTGCTACTGGAACAAGAGAGAAGCAGATATTACAGAAGATTGGAATTAGAATTAATTGTCATGTGCATTCAAATACAGGGATACTGGAGTACAGTGAACAGTTTACAATGTCACCATTCACAGCGCCATCTACAATACCTTGGCACAAAAGCTTAAATGGGTGACACAACTGTTGGTGCTAATGGGAAGGTTTTTCAAGTGAGTGAGTAGGCAGCACAGAGGGCATGTAGCGTTAATGGCATCACAGATTGGGGTTGGTGAGGGCATGTGGAAAAGATGTTACATGAATTAATAAGAGTGGTAGAGTATGAACTTTAGTGGGAGATGACTACAGTGGCAGGAATGGAGTATGAGGTTCGAAGAATAGATAGCGGCACTTACCCTAACAGAGTGGAGAAGGACACTGACCTCCAGATGGCATTACTACAGACTGCACTGACTTAGATGGCAACCATGCACTAAACTGGCATGGTCTGGTGTCAAGACTGCCACTGCTGGCACTGGGGGAAGAGAAAGTCCTGCTTGTGCACCACTCCATCCAACAGGAGCTCCAGGATGCTGACCACAAAATAGGTCACCGATTTCCCCCATTTGCCATGTCTAGAGCAAATGTCAGAACTGTGGGGCAGCTCCAGACTGGCAATGCTAGTACAGGTGCACAACAGTCTTTTAATGATAGCACTGATGTCAGGGTTTCTGATCAATTCCAGATGATTGGTGAGTTGCTGTGGGGATGGCGTATGGTAAGGTAAGATGGAATTCTGATGTGATACTCGCTGTAAGGGATGAAATGCAAATGAACGTAACAGTGCTGGCAAGATACAGTTAGAAAACTCTCTTAGCCTTGCAACAAAAATTACTCCAGCATACCTGACATGACTTACACTTAGCCAAAAAAAAAAGATTTAGCCCTATATTGCTGTTTCTTCAGACTTGCTGGGTTCAAATCCTGGAACACCT
This sequence comes from Chiloscyllium plagiosum, assembly GCF_004010195.1. NCBI lineage: Eukaryota > Metazoa > Chordata > Chondrichthyes > Orectolobiformes > Hemiscylliidae > Chiloscyllium > Chiloscyllium plagiosum. The sequence goes on along the minus strand of NC_057745.1, from coordinate 23,229,238 downwards.
TCCCTAATGGCTTTGTGGGTGTGCCTACACCAAACAGAGTGGAGTGATTCAACGAGGCAACTCACCAGCACCTTCTCAAGGGCAATTAGGAATGGGCTACAAATTCTGGATCAGCTGAAGCTTCCATCCTGAGAATAATTAGAAAGAAAGAATGACCGAGTGATCTACATTAACCCAAACCATGTTTTTTTCTCATGAAGATAGTAGTTTTGAAATGAGAGTTTGGAATACCATGTAATCTATTGTTGAAATTAATGCCACCTGGTACCAAAACGTGGTAGAAGATTTCTGAGGAAGGGTCACTCAAGCTGAAACGTTAACTGGTTTCTCTCCACAGATGCTGCTAGACCTGCTGAACTTTTCCAGCAATTTCTACTTTTGTTGCTGATTTACAGCATCCACAGTTCTTTCAGCTTTTATTTGGTACAGGATTTGTTCTGAAGTTCAAATTGTACTGGCAGGCTTACACACTGGATTTTGTGTCAGCCTAAGATGGGATAAGTCATGTTTTGCTGTCTAAATCTGTTTACAAAATTGCCATATTTAAGTCCTGTAGAAAATATTTCTTTTTAAATATTAGAAATCCACACAGACAATTACAAATGACAAAGACAACAAAGAAATTTCCAGGAGACACATTTTGTGCAGAACCAAGCATATCCTGTTGCTCTTCCTCCTCTGGCTAATGCTACAGCACAAGATTGGTAACTATATACTGCACTTTCCAATCCCTTTGCTTTGTGTGATCCCTGCTACATGACTGTATGCTGCATAACAAACTCACAAAGTGCCGAAGCCCATGCCATGCTTGGTGCATTACCTGTACAGCTTGGTCTCCCCACATTATTTTGCTACCTTTGTGCTATTGGCAATGTTGTGTCATGAAGAAATAAATTGTAGAACTTCAGTGCTTTCACTGTTCATTAACTTTTACAAAATTATAAAATGCACTCTACGAAATTAATTTTGGAATAACTCCTGTAAATAGATATCCAATTAAAACTCACACAGATAAAATTGTTGTTAATCTCCTGGCATCTGTCTGACTTCTGCCTAGGCTGGTGTGGGGGTGGATCAGAAAACATCAGCCAGCTGCAAACAAGACAAAGAGTGAAAATTAAGCAGCAACTTCCTTATGACAGGATAAACACCAGGTGAAATAGGAGCACTTAACTCAATTTTTAGCAGAAGGTAAGGATTTTCTGTTGTGTAAGGGTAAGAGGACTGTGAAGGAGCCTAGCCATGATATCATGGAGCTGCACATCACTGGCTATAAAAATCACACTGTGGGCAGGGTTTGAACAGTTTCTGAAAGAACACTCTGTAAGACATAATAGAGTGAGATGCTCTAAATGAAATATACAGCGCACATGGACATAAACATTTGAAGAAGGTTGATTAGTCATTACCAAATCTAAGTATAAATTAGAACCTGACATAAGATCATCATACCTTAGAGTATTTAATATGCCAGTTTCACAAGTATTGTTGCTTTGAAGTATGAGCCTTGATGTGCCTTCCCTTGGATCCCGTTATTTCAAACCCAAAACTCATCATGTGATTTAAAAAACACATGACAAAAGAGGAATGTGAGTGTGCTGATGGCGACAACATCCTCAGAATATAGAACAATACAGCGCAGAACAGGCCCTTCGGCCCTCGATGTTGCGCCGATCTGTGAACTATTCTCAGCTCATCTCCTTTCACTATCCATCATCCATGCACTTAGCCAAGGATTGTTTTAATCTCCCTAATGGGGCTGAGTTGACTAGATTGGCAGGTAGGGCACTCCATGCCCTTACCACTCTGAGTAAAGAACCTGCCTCTGACATCTGTCTTAAATCTATCACCCCTTATTTACTATTGGCTGCCAACATTGCAGAAAAGCAAACAGCCCCAGAGCAAGTTTATTTAAAAGCATCAGGAGTTTGATATCTGATTATCATTTCTACTCAAAAGAATATAGGCTTACAGTGAGAGAATGACCAGCATTCCTCCAAGTCTACACTCCCATGGTGCATGGTTTTGCTGCCAAGTCAAAGCATTTGCTCAATTCCCAAGAAATGTGGTAAGGTGCAAATAAAAGGTTCATTGTCAATGCAGGGGACCCACATATTATGCATTCAAAAATTTGCATTAGGCAAGGAACAGTCCTGGAGGCTTCCTTACTCTCCTCATTCCAACATGTGGTCCTATCCTATTCATTTGCAAAGGAAGTGTTTATATAATTGATGCTTGTATCCTGGAAAATGGATGGAATAGCAAGACAATTGCCCCTTTGTTGGGAGAAAGCTGCACACATGCAGGTTCTGGAAGTAATTGCTGGAGAAGGGAAGGATCAGGATTGGGATCCAAAAAGCTTAGGGCTAAAACCAAGTTTTGTTCATTATTCTCCCACTGTTCACCTACACTCACCCAATCATTGAAGCAGTGTTATGGAGAAATGCCATGCTATTTATGGATGTTGTAAGGCATTGACGATCTCATTACCTGGACATGCAACACCAAAGAGACTCATCGGCAACTTGAAACATGTAATTGGTCCGTTCAGCCATGATGAGCCAGAATCCAGAAGGACCTCATTTGTTGACTGTAGTGCAAGCCTGGTGCAGAACAGCAGCATATCATATGTGTTCACATTATTCCTTACAATGTACAGAAAGCACGCACTGGCTAAACAGAGTTGTTTGTATGTAAGTTACAGCATTGAGCACTGCAACATCATCATCCTCTTCTCCTCCAAATTGCAAAATACCATACAATGTATTCCTAATGTTTATCATTGTCCAAAGAATATGTTGAAAAGTGCCCTGGGGTGATGCCCTTCACACTGTAATGCTCATTGTTGTAGGATTTTAGATGCGCTGCATTGTCACATAACAACTCCCTGTTCAATTGGAGTTTCTCAATGAGTGAACACATCAGTATTTACAAACACTTGTTATTTCTCTTCACTCTGCGGAAGCTCAGCGTATGAATATAGATTTTCATTATTGATATCTTATTCATGTATACTTTCTTACACGTGTGTCTCATTAGCTGCTGAAAAATACCATCAGTGCTTTCAGTTGCAAACTGGAGGGGAAAAGCTACAGTTCCGAACCAGAACAGAAATTTGGCAGTGATCACATTGGTCTGCTGCCAAGCTGACGAGTGGTGCCAGGAAAAGGGGAAGGGGGAGGTTGCTGGAAACATCAAGGTTATTGTCTCAATGATTTTTTTTCTCCATATAAGCTACAGTTTAGATTTCAGCAAAACATCCAAATGAATGTCCATTCTAATCTCAACTATTGATCCAGGTGTGTTACCAAGCGTTGGGACCCAAATACATCATTCTTTATTCACAATACCTTTAACAATGGATCTGTTTGGGTTTTCATTACAGAGAGTATTTGTCACTGTCATATTTCCAAGCAAAGTTTCAGATTTACTGCAGTAGATTGTTGAGGAATGAGATGTCTCGCCAGAGAGCCCGATGGAAAATCTGAAAAAATGTATCTGAAAAATTCAAGTTTAAAAGGTACATGAAAGGGCAGGGAAATGAGACTAAAATGTTAAAATGTGCAATGAAATGTGATGTACGCTGTCTGTGTCCATCTCCTAGTCTTATCCCAAGGCAGCGGTTAGCAGGAAATCTCCCACAGAGATTTAGCACAGGTTTGGTGAGCAGAATAGCCCCCATATTGTAACAAACTATGATTGTGATTCATTCAGTACAAGCAATAGTCGTAATGGGGACACAGGCATGCAAAAGTGCTGGTAACCATTTAAACTGAGAACTGGAGCAGTTAATGACTTTGCATGAACTACAAATAATATCTCATCAGAAGTCAAATGAAAGGCACTTCAGGTTCCTGCTAATGACCCACACCAAGTAGTAAAACAGAAGGTTATTGTGTACAATTGCATTTCATTCAGGTCTCATCCTTCCTTACTGCCCATGTGACACCCATTCTACTGCCTGGGCAAGGATTTCCAACAGTGAATGTTTTCCCAAATTAAGACAGGCACATAAAAATGGTCATTTGTGACAAATGCTTAATGGGTTAAAGTGACATTCACCTCTCCACAATTTTACTAAAATGAAATAATGCCTTTCTTAAAACAGTGAGCCGATCAATGACGTACAAAATAAGTTCAAAGTTCAGACAATCACAACTGCCATATTTACCCATGTGAACGTCGATCTCATAAAATAAGTGACCCATGACTTTTGGATAATTTTCAAACATCACATGTAAAAGTCAACCTTAGATTTTCATGCATCAAAAACTAAAAATGTCTGAAATAATCTTGGAGATGTTGAAGATGCCACATTCATGAAATTATTCAGTAACTGAGACAGTGGCGTGAGTTACTAATATAAATACCTCTGAATTTCAGGCACACCACATAATATATCACAATATCTTTGAAAAAGAAGAATAAGTAGGCAGCTCAATTTAAAATGAAAGAAGCAGCATTTGCCAAAAAGGCAAATAATTGTGTAACATGAGAATTTAATTTATTTGAGGAAACAGTGAGAGGCTGTTAGAAACGAGAAAGGAGGCTGAAGGATAAATGATTTTTATTTTATTCCCTTATTTAAAAGCTGAAAATCAATGATGGGATCTTATCAAATAGACCAGGAAAGTAATGACTGCCAACAACTGGAAGTAAGACTTTGCACTTCTTGATTTGGACGTGCCGGTGTTAGACTGGGGTGAACAAAGTTAAAAATCACACAACACCAGATTATAGTCCCGCAGGTTTCTTTGGAAGCACTAGCTTTCAGAATGCTGCTCCTTCATCAGTTGGTTATCACAACCACCTGATGAAGGAGCGGCGCTCCGAAAGCTTCCAAATAAACCTGTTGGACTATAACCTGGTCTTGTGTGATTTTTAACTTTGTACTTCTTAATTGACAGACCAATGGCCTTTTTTGGATTTCACTCAAGATTTCGGTTTGGTCTTCCCTTCATGCTGTGTGAGCCCAAATTAAGCATGCACATCAACAGTATTCTCTGAATGAAAGACAGCCCTTAAAGTTTTTAAAATTAGTATCAAATTATCGACTTTCCTCAGCACACGTGGAAATTTACAACCATTAGATATCTTGGAAAGCTCCGTAATCAATATATCTATGTCATCACCTTAAAGTGGATCAAGGGACATTATCACAGTAGGTATTGTTTTACCTAACCCAGCAGAACAGTTTATTTTCCTGTTTACAAAAGACACTGTCTATCATCTTTTTCCTTAATATCCTGCTTTAGGTCATTCACATTTCCTCAGTGTCTATATGGGAGCCCTGAGCTGGGTGAATGCCATGAGTTTTGGCAAGGTATCCTGTTGATACTAATCTGGGGACTATTTTGTTAATCCCTGATGACTCTCTCTCAGCAATTGGACTGAGCTGGGGGGGGGAAACAAGAGAGAAAAAAAACACTGCAGCAATTATAAAGTACAGAGATTCCGATGCTCCCAGTGTTCAGAAACAGCATGCTGGCAACTAGTATGCCTGACATAAATTAGTTCTCAAAAAAGCAATTTTCACAGCCTTTGCAGTAGAGGAATATTTAAATCATATTAAAATGAAAGAGGAGTATTTGAGGCTCCTTGGTGTTTCCTTGTTTGTTGCACAAAAGTACAATGTCAGCATGCAGCAAACAAAAGAAAAATTGAGTAATCATTCATTTTTTTTTAATCTCTGCTCTTCAGATCTAACAGCAACTCAATTTTCTACTCTTCGCTCTGCCAATCTTATTAAAGCTTGAAATGTGTAGGCCTTTGGAAACTAGAGAAGCGGGGACAAAATTGTGCAAAGATCCATGAACCTTGTCCCATTTTGACAAAACCTTCCAAAAGAAATTTGGGGACTTGCTGCCTGAATTGTTTCCATTTTGCTGCCTGTTTTGAAAAAAAGGAAATGTGATTCTATTGTGCACCATTGTTGGCACCATTATAGGAAAGATGTCAACATGTTGAAGAGAGTGCAGAAGCGATGGACAAGATAGGTTCCAGGACTCAGAAAGTTCAGTGGTGAGGAGAGGGAGGAAAGTTGGGAATGCTGGTGCCACTATTTAAGAGAGGTGGTAAGGAAAATCCAGGGAATCTAAATCCCACAAAGTCAACCAATATGTCCCTTATTTGTTGAGTGTAAACTGGTAAATCTGTCCCTTTGCCTGTAGAGGGGACATTCCTTGGTATTGTGCAACATTGTTTGTGCCTCTCCATAATGCCTAAGAGATTTATATTGAGAGGTGGAAGTTAGCTGCACTGGGGCCCTGGCTAATCCTGAACCTGAATAGCAAGACCCAGTTACAATGTGGTCATTTTTGATAAATGTTTTTCTGATAAGTTCAAAACTTGCTAATGACGTTGTGATCACGTAGCTGTAAGAGATACGAGTGAAACCACTGAAGGTAAAGGAAATGGAAAAGTGGAAGTAAATGGCTGATGGAGAAATGGCACTTTTAGAAAAAATTTCCAAGATCCACATGCCACATTAGCTGTCTGTTGTTAGTCAGCATGTTGGTCCATCTATGGTCATTGAGGGGTTTTGTACCTTCTTGAGCTTTCCTCTTACCATTTCATAATTGACAGTACAGTCTACTAGACTGTCCTTAATGGTGAGTCATGCCTTAACAATGTATAGCCAGATTGGAAGTAGGGAAGATAATGAAGATTGAAGACTTGAGTGCAAGATGAAAGCTCAAGAAGACAGAAAACCTAACATTCCATTGTGTCAATGAAGTATATTTTAATTGCAGTCACTATCATTCTATAGGAATTATTTCAGTGAACGTATACACAACTAAATTGGACAAACTTCAATGAGATAATATTTCAATTAAGTTTACTGAGTGATAAATATGGCGAGGACTCCCTGCTCAAAGTCTTTTATTTAACAAATATTGCTCATGGAATGTGGACGTTCCTGGCTAGGCCAACGTGTCTTGTTCATTTCTAAGAGCCCAAAGGCCAATTAAGACTCAACCCTACTGGAGTCACATGTAGGCTAGACCAGGTAAAGAGAACAGATTTTTCTCTTCCTTAAAGCACAATAATGAGCACAATGGATTTTTAAATTGCCATCTACAATCATGAGAAGGCTGCCAGTGGACAATAGGCCATTGTGCTTGCATCAGTTAACCAAGATTTGAGTACACTAATCAAATTGTACATTTTTGGGCCTACACCTTGGAGGTATTGGCAATGCAAGTGAATATCTAAGTACCGCTTAAATGTTATGAGCATTTCTGACTCAATCATCCTTTCAAGCAATGACTTCTAGACCCTCACAAGCTTCTGAGTGAAGATTTTCTCCTCAGAGTATTAACTCAAGATTCAGAATTACTGGTGCATTATTTTTAGGATGGCACCATCTCCCCATTGCCATAAGATCATTCACATCAATGAGAAGAGGGAGAGGATCTCAGTTTCACCTGAAAGGCAGCATTTGCAACAGTGCAGCACCCATCTCAATTCTGTACTTGATTGCCAACATGATTCAGAAACCAAAATTTTATTTATTGAGCAATAACTACACATATACCCCAGTAATGTTGGGTGATACCACAACTTAATTGCATCTATAGTTCAATTTTACTACAGTCTTGATTACATTCATGGAGAAAGCTATTTTTCTCTTACAATAATTCACTCCAGAATATGAGGCAAAGGCAATTTTATCTGTTTTCCATTTCCCTCTTTACTCAGCTAAGTGTTCAATCTAGTTGAAAGATGGAAACATGTCACGGTGCTGATCTGAACAGCTAAACTTAAAAATAATCACGGACATGCAAGAGTTAAATCACAGCACTGTCACAAAGTGTCCTTGTGATGTGTAGGCAAAAAGTCAAAGCGTCCTTGGGTTCAATTGTTCCTTCAGCACTTCACTGTTCAAAAGACTACCTGGCATACTCTACATTATTAATGACACTCTCTAAGGTCTCTTTTGCACAGAGCCTTGGCAGAGTGCCATTTATAACACCAGAGAACTTGATGTTTCTGTACAGTGTATGGTAATGGACAAAAAAAAAAATCCGTTTGCAGAACAATAATAATCTGCCAATTTGAATTGATTTTCAGAGTCCTCAGATCAATTGTGTTGGCAGATGGTATCTGTTACATTGGCCCAATAATCTCGGCTGTGTGGTATATTTTTATAGCTGTCAATCTGTTAAATTAGTTAGGCATGCTGTTACTTAATGTAACAATATTAAAAGTCATAATGATGATTCCTTTGTGGCGTATGTTTCCGAGACCAAACTGGGGGGAAAAAAAAATTTCTTGAAGAATTAAAAGATGCAGGATGATAATAATGGACTTCAGTTATTTGGAGGTGAACTGGATAGGTTATTAAAGTATTGCTTTTATCTCTGGAGCAATGATATTTGAACAGATGTAAATGTCAGACAACATATTACCTTTCCAATTAAAATTAATAATTAATGTTTCAAATAAATAGAATAAATATGCACTCATCGTGGATTATTTAACTTTGAAGTCATGATCACTGTTAACCTCTGCAAAGAAGGGTCTAAATGCTTATTGGTGATGTGAAATGAAAATTATCTTGCCAACAACTTATCAGCTTTGTGATTAAAAGAGGTTATTGACATTCTATGTACCAATCAACACATCTTTTAGCAATCTTATACCCCCGTCTCATATCCACATTTGAATTGACACTAAGGTTACAGAAGTGAAAAATAGTCAAGGAATATTAAGATGATATCATTGTCATTTAATCATTAAGGTAGAGTTTAATGAACAAGTTTATAACTCCCTCAGTAAACTGGGTGCACATGGCCTTCAATTATTAGGGAATCTAAAAAATAATTCTTATGAATGTAATTGGGATAAATAACGATCTGATTAAAATAATAGAAATTGGTATGAATGAATTCCAAAATAATTGTCCAAATTCCTTAGGCAACTTCCTTCATTGTACATTTATAGCAAGGAGAAGTCCAAAAACATGAACTGATATAGCCACATTAGTTGCAGTGCAGTAGTTTTGAAACAGTGAGCGATATGACAACTGCTTTTGGCTTCTGGGGTAATGGAATGGTTTCATCCAAAAAGCAATAAAATGTAGACAGATCATCCATAATGAGGCTCTTAGAGGCAAGAACTATATTGGGGAGGGATTAGTATTAAAGTAAATAATGATCAGACATACAGTTCACTGGATAATGTATTAAATCTATTTATAACATAAAGCAAATGTGCTAAGTTGCACCAAGAGTGTATATGTTTTCTCTTTTATCTAGGTCTGTTCCACAATACTATGTAGCGCTTGGAAAAGACATCATCATATCATAATTGCTTGTGACGACATTGGCATTACAAGCTCATCATCAACACTGAAAACTGCACCAATGGGAATTCCACCAGAATAAGTGCTTCATCTTCTACTTAGCAAACTAACATATTATTATGCTTTCTACTGTGATGAATAGATTTTGTTTCTGGATCACATCTCTGGAGTAGACCTGTACAATTGATGATGACGATCCTCCCCATTATTAGCTGCACTACTGTTATGCAAAAGTAACACAAAATGCTGTGTAACCACAGGCAAACAGCAGTGCAGACTATGAATCGAGTTTAACTATTCATTTGGGTGTCCAATTGATCCAGTATATTTCTATCTGTTCATTGACAGTATCTAGGAGATTGTGGGAGTGGTTGCCATCAATACTATCGGACAATAATTTATCATCCAGGTAGAAAATGTGGGGTTCTTGGCTAAGTGTGATACTCTTCGAATTGGAACTAGCTAGAGACAAATCAGGATTTAATATCACATGAGAAAATAAATGAATCCTTTTTTAACCAATTACTTCATACTTTCTTCTTGCTTCTCCTTACATTTCTATCTGTTGTTGTTCTGTATGGTAGTGACAAGTGAATAAATTAATCTTCAAAACAAAATATCAAAACATTCCTTCTTAGTTTGTCTCTGTAGTCTCAACAATAAGCTGAAGCATGACCTTGCTATTCAATGTATATATTATATTCTAACTTGCATATTAATTTACTAATGCACTCTATTACATACAGTGAGATGAAAGACTTGTTCGTCAACTGAAAATAGTTCATGAGATCATATAAGTTGTCTTCTCTGTCACTGAAGATATCATCTAATATTGGGTGTCATCTTAATTGACTCATGCTCTTCACCTGCAATGAGGTGTTTGAATCAGATACAATGCTTAGGATTAGCTTTTCAGCACATTGAAGAATGTTGCGTTCTGTGTGATGATTTGTGGACCATGATTAGCAGTGATCTTTAATCCTTTTGCGTCAATGACAACACATGATTGGATGCATTCCAACATGGCCATTATTTTTCCCCGAGTACTTTATCCTCTGGCCTTAAAGACGCAACATTGAATTTAATGTTTCATTCTGCATTTTTGCTCATTTAATTTGAGTATCTTTGACAGGCCCAGGTCTAAAGTGTAAAGGGACCAAGTGGAAACAATGGAAAGACTGGGTAAAATTTTGAGCATCCCACCCACTTCCTTCAGTGTACACCATCCATTCCACGTGTGGCAAGGTTTGTGGTTCCAGTATTGAAAACTACATCATCTCAGAACTCACAACTCTGGACTGGAAGAAAATTATCCTTGATACCAGAAGACAGCCAAAGAAAAATAAGAAAATCATTTGATTCTTTGTTTTGCATTTTGCTTGTGCACATATTGATCATTCGTTCCACTGAGTTACAGAGTCATAGAGATGTACAGCACGAAAACAGATCCTTCGGTCAAACTCATCCATGCTGACCAGCTATCCCAATCTAATCTAGTCCCATTTGCCAGCACTTGGCTCATATTCTAAACCCTTCCTATTCATATACCCATCCAGATGCTGTTTAATATTGTAATTGTACTAGCCTCAACCACTTCCTTTGGCAGCTCATTCCATATACATATCACCCTCTGTGTGAAAAGTTTGCCCCACTGGTCGCAGGCCTCCGGTCTGAAAAACAACCCTCCACCACTACTCTCTGTCTTCTATCTTTGAGCCAGTTCTGTATCCAAATGGCTAGTTCCCCCTGTATTCCATGATACCTAACCTTGCTAACCAGTCTCCCATGGGGAACCTTATCGAATGCCTTATAGATCATGTCCACACTCTGCCCTCATCAATCCTCTAAGTTACTTTTTTGAAAACCTCCATCAAGTTCGTGAGACATCATTTCCCACGCACAAAGCCATGTTGACTATCCCTAATCAGCCCTTCCCTTTCCAAATACATGTAAATCCCATCCCGCAGGATTCCCTCCAACAACTTGCCCACCACTGACATCAGGCTCACCAGTCTATAGTTCCCTGGCTTGGACTTACCACTTTTTTAAAATGATGGCACCACATTAGCCAATCTCCAGTCTTCTGGCACCTCACCTGTGAGTATCAATGATACAAATATCTCTGCAAGGGGCCCACCAATCACTTCCCTAGCTTCCCACAGAGATCTCGGGTACACCTGATCAGGTCCTGGGGATTTATCCACTTTCTGCGTTTCAAGACATGCAGCACTTCCTCCTCTGCAATATGGACATTTTTCAAGATGTCACCATCTATTTCCCTATATTCTATATCTTCCATGTTCTTTTCCACAGTAAATACTGATGCAAAATACTCTCTTCGTACCTCCCCCATTTTCTGCAGCTCCACACAAATGCTGCCTTGTTGATCTTTGAGGGGCCCCATTCGCTCCCTAGTTACCCTTTTGTCCTTAATGTATTTGTAAAATCCCTTTGGATTCTCCTTAACCCTATTTGCCAAAGCTATCTCATGTTCCCTTTTTGCCCTCCTGAGTTCTCTCTTAAGTATACTTCTACTGTCTTTGTACTCTTCTAAGGATTCACTCAATCTCTTCTGTCTATACTTGACATATGCTTCCTTCTCTTTCTTAACCAAAACCATAATTTCTCGAGTCATCCAGCATTCCCTACACCTAACAGCCTTTCTTTTCAGCCTCACAGGAATATATTGTCTCTGGACTCTCTTTATCTCATTTCTGAAGGCTTTCCATTTTCCAACCGTCCCTTTACCTGTGAACATCTGCCCTGAGTCAGTTTTTGAAAGTTCTTGCTTAATACTGTCAAAATTGGCCTTTCTCCAATTTAGAACATTAACTGTTAGATCTGGTCTATCTTTTTCCATTTCTTTGAAAAGTAATAAAATTATGGTCACTGGCCCAAAAGTGCTCATCCACTGACACCTCAGTCACCTGCCCTTCCTTATTTCCCAAGAGTAGGTCAAGTTTAGCACCTTCTTTAGTAGCTACATCCACATATTGACACCAAAAATTTTCTTGTACACTCTTAACAAATTCCTCTCCATCTAAACCCTTAATACTATGTCCCAGTCTATGTTTGGAAAGTTAAAATCCCCTACCATAACTACCCTATTATTCTTACAGATATCTGAAATCCCCTTTCAAATTTGTTTCTCAATTTCCCGCTTACTATTAAAGGGTCTATAATACAATTCCAATAAGGTGAACATCCCTTTCTTATCTCTCAGTTCCACCCAAATAACTTCCCTGAGTGAATTTCTGGAATATCCTCCCTCAGTACAGCTGTAATGCTATCCCTTATCAAAAATGCCATTCCCACTCTTCTCTCGCCTTCCTTCCGATAGCATTTGTATCCTGGAACATTAAGATGCCAACCCTGTCCATCCCTGAGCCATGTTTCTGTAATTGCTATGATATTCCAGTCCCATATTCCTAACCATGCCCTGAGTTCATCTGCCTTTCCTGTTAGGCTTCTTGTATTGAAATAAATGCAGTTTAATTTATCAGTCCTACCTTGTTCTCTTCTTTGTTCCTGCCTGCCCTGACTGCTTGACTCGCTTCTTTTCTCAACCTACCAGTCTCAGATTGATCTCTTTCTTCAGTATCTCCCTGAACAGCTCCAGCAAATCTCCCTGCCAGTATGTTAGTCCCTTCCAGTTCAGGTGCAATCCATCCTTCTTGTATAGTTCACTTCTACCCCAGAGAGATTCCAATGATCCAAAAATGTGATTCCTTCTCCCATACACCAGCTTCTCAGTCATACATTCACCTGCTCTATTCTTCTATTCCTACCCTCGCTAGCTTGTAGCACCTGGTGCAGTCTGGATATTGCCACCCTCAAGGACTACATTTTTAAATTCCTGCTTAACTCTGAATCTCATCCTTTTCTCTTCCTATGTTGTTGGTTCCAATGGGTACAATGATCTCCTGCTGGTGCCTCTCCCTTTTGAGAACAATCTGCACCCTCTCTGAGACATCATTGATCGTAGCACCAAGGAAGCAACACACCATTCTGAATGTTCACTGCTAGCCATAGAAACATCTGTCTCCGTCCCAACTAGACAGTCCCCTAACACAATCCATTGCTTGTGACGTATCCCTCATTGTATTAGAGCCAATCTCGGTACCTGAAACTTGGCTGTTCATGCTACATTGCCTTGAAAGTCCATCACCCCTACATTTTCCAAAACAGCATACTTGTTTGAAATAGGAATAGCCATAGAAGACTCCTGCGCTACCTGCCTACCCCTCCCACCTTTCTTGGAGTTAACCCATCTATCTGACCATATCTGTACCTTTTCTCCCTTCCTATAATTGCCATCCATCACACCCCCTAGGTCCTGTAAATTCCTCATGCCTCTAACTGTTGCTCTAACCAATCCATTTGATCTGAAAGGATTTGCAACCAATGACATTTATTGCAGATAATCCTTAAACTCTCCCAAAACTCCTACATTTGACATGAGAAATGTGTTTGTACAGAATATGCAAAAATGAAAGATTTAACATAAGAGTTAGAATATGTAATCATATGTAAAAATATGAGGCTTTCCAATAGTCAAAACAAATTGCCCTCGAATTATGAAGAGAGCAACAAGTTTTGTGTTTTTAGCTGTAGCTTTGCTCTTTTTCATGCAAGCATCTCTCAATTTCTCTGTTAGCTATTGACCTATAAGGTGTGATGTTTTCATAAGTGAAACTCAAGTAGTTTACAAATTTGCTGAAGTCATTGCTGTTGAATGGAAGTCCATTGTCATTTCTCATCGCGTATACAATTCCACACAAAATGAAGATCTGCGATGATTGTTTTCATTGAAGTGAACATGCTATTTTGGCAACAGTCTTCAGTGACAACAAGTAGGTATGCACCAGTGTGCATGTCTGTGAAATCAACACTGATTTCGATCCATGGTCTTGGAGATAGATCAGACAGCTAGAGGGAATCACAAAGATTTGACAAACACTGATTGACTTTATGCTCTACTAGACGGTCAATTTCTGCCAACCACTCCATTTCCCTGAGGACTTGCTTGGTTTTAACAGTTCCCTGGTGACCTACATGTATTAAATTCTCTGTGCATTCTCTTAATGCATATGGAATGAGAATATAGTTAATGCATAATAAATTGCAGTTGCAATGGTGCAAGTTGATTATTAAGGCAATGAAAAATGATCAGGAGTATGTAGTAATGTCGAGTTGAGGTTAAAATCAGATCAGGCATGATCTTATTGAAAGGCGGAGCAGGCTCAAAGAGTCTTAGTCCTTGTTTGCATGACAGTTTGTTGTAAATTGTAGTGGTAATGGTGAACTCAGACTGAATGTTGTGAAGACAGTGTGAGAGCGATTTCGTTTGTAGACATTCCATTAATCACATCTTTCCAATTTTGAGATTCCATTGCCATTATAAATAATTACAATGTTTCATCTTATTTTACTGTTGCCTTCGTGCCAGCTGGGTTTAGCAACTTTGACACTGCATTAACATTTATGTTATATAGATATAATTTCTTGATGGTTTAGAATTGCATATCTGTGACAATAATCGTGTAGATCTGTGGCGGTGTGAAAGTGGATGACTATGTCTATTCTCCAGATATCGAAATAAAATACAACCTTCATTTTGGCATTTTTGAATGAGACAGGTATTTTAAAAGTCCCGAGAATTTTTTGTGGCTTTTCATGATTAGAAGGGATTATTGTGTTGCATTATCTGATTTATAGAGTGTAAGCCTGAAATTTCTTTGAATGTTTTGTCTCCATGACAGTGACAGAAGATTCTGTACCTGTGGGAGCTTCTACATCACTGCAGCTAATGGTCTCTGTGACTTGTAGTTTGTTTCTGTTCAGGGTCATCTACCTGTACTTTGGCTGCATTCTGTCCCCCTTTTGCTCTGGTAGGCGTAGACTGAACCCTTCTGCTGATGGTAGTCTTAGTAGTCGAAGAATCGCAAACATGAGAGTGGTGATAGGTTTTCCATAGGGTTTTCACTGCTAGAGACTCTGTGTAGTGTGGATAAATACCGCACCAATGGAAGCATTGATAGGACATATCACATATCCACACAATGGCAGCTGCCTTTGTTTTCTAGTACAAGAGTGATGACCAGTGTTTACAGGTGTTTAACTTGCAGTGCAGTTTTGGGTAGCTTCAAATTAAATGGCTATAGATTCAGGCAGTGATGACTAACTTAAAGTCTCCAGTAGCTCGGATGATTTTCTATTCTTCTTCACTGTTTTCTGGTATGCTTGGAAGATTTGTACTTTTATCTCACTTCTTAAATCATAAAAAATTATATTTGACTGCTCAGACACGGACATGCAAACAAGGAATGGGAGTAGGCCACTCAGCCCTACCAACCTGCTTCTGCCCTTCAATAAGATCATGGTTGATCTGATTTTAACCTCAACTCTATATTCTTACCCACTTCTGATCACTTCTCATCCCATTGATAATCACAAATCTATCAATCTTTGCCTTAAAATTATTTTAAGATTCTGTATGCACTGCCTTAAGGCAGGGAATTCTACAGACTCACAGCTCTTCAAGAGAAAAGAAATCTTCACCTCCCTTTCTTTATTCAGAAGTTACATGACACCAGGTTATAGTCCAATAGGTTCATTTAAAATCACAAGCTTTTGGAGCGCTGCTCCTTCATCAAGTGAAGACACCTGACAAAGGAGCAGTGCTTCAAAACTTGTGATTTTAAATAAACCTGTTTGATTTGGTGGTGTGTGATTTCTGACTTTGCCCACCCCAGTCCAACACCTGCACCACCACATCTGACTTTACTGGATGATCCGTGATTTTTTAATCATGGGCCCTATTCTAGATTCTCTCACAGGAGGAAATATCTTTTCCACATTCTCCCGATGAAGTCCTCTCATTTTCTTGGAAAATCTTAGGATGTCTGGTAGTATCCATGGAGAGAAAGTGAAGTTAACATTTTGGGTCGAGTGACCCTCCTCAGAACTGATTGCAGCTGTGAAATGATTAGTATATGTGCTGAAGGTGGGGTAGGGGAGGGGAGGGAACAAGAGGAAACCCAGAGGAAGAGAGAACAATACTTGGGCAGACAAAGGAATAGGTAAAGGTCAGTCTGGGAGAATCAATAGCTGCTAATAGTGACCATTAGTGGCTGACAATGGTTTATTTAAAGTAACAGCCGATGTGATGTCAAGGTCTGGTGTTTGGGGGTTGAGGAAATGATATAGGAGGAGGAGGATTGAGGTTTCCTGATGAAGGGCTTTTGCCAGAAATGTCAATTTTCATGCTCCTCGGATGCTGCCTGACCTGCTGTGCTTTTCCAGCACCACACTCTCAACTCTAATCTCCAGCATGTGCAGTCCTCACTTTCACCTGTGGGAGGAGGAGTTCATAGCCTAAAATTATTGAACTTGATATTGAGTCCTGAAGGCTGCAGGCTCCCCAAGTGAAACTGACATTTTGTTCTTCCAGCTTGTGCTGAGCTTCGCTAGAGCACTACAGCAAAAACAAGACAGAGGTGTTGATAAGGGAACACAGTGATCTGCCAGGCAACAGGAAGCTAAGGATCATTTTTGGACTCAGAAAGTAGGTGTTCTGCAAAGTGGTTACCCAGTCTGCATTTCTTCTTCCCAGTGTAGGGGACACCACATTGTGAGCAGTGAATACAGTAGACCAGATTGAATGAAGTACAGGTAAATCACTGTTTCAACTGGAAGGTGTATCGGGGATCTTGGATAATGAGGACGAAGTGAGTAAACAGGCGGATGTTACACCTTTTGCAGTTGCACGGGAATATGCCGTGAAAGGTTTTGGGAATGGAAGAGGAATGGACCAAGGTATCCTGGAGGAAACAGTCCCTGTAGAATGTTGTTAAAAGAGGGGCGGGGAATATGGTAGCATCCTACTAGAGGTGGTGGAATTGGCAGCTTCCGATCTTTTGGATATGGATGCTGAGGTGTAAGAAGTGAGGACCAGGGGACAGGTGAGAGCAGAAGTGCAGGAGATGGGCCGGACGCAAGTTGAGGAAGAAGGTGGGCATTTCAAACAGCCCTAGTAGAAGGTGGCATCACCATAACAGATGCGACAGAGTTAGAGGAACTGCAAAAATGGGAGTCTTTACAGGAAGCAGGGTGTGAGGATATACAGTCTCAGTAAGTGTGTGATGCAGTGGATTAGCAGTGGCTAGCCTATCCCCAGAATTTAAAATGGAGATGTCGAGGAAGGGAAGGGAGGAATCAGAGATGGACCAGGTAAAGATGAGATAAGTGTGGAAATTGGAGGTGAAATAGATAAATTTTACAATTCCAAACAAGAGAAGGAAGCAACATGGAAGATGTCATTGATGCACCAAGAAAAGAGTCGTGGGTGGGGACCTGAGTGGACTGGAACAAGGAATATTCCTTGTACCCCACAAAGAGACAGACACAACTATTTCCTCACTGATAATCCCAGCAGTATTCACATCCAGAGGATCATTAACTGCCATTTCCGCCACCTCCCTCAGGATGCTACCACCAGACATATATTTTCCTCCGCTCCCTTGTCAGCCTTCTGCAGGACTGTAACCAACAGAACAACTCCTTTTCCACCCCCAACATCTCTGCACAGCCTCACAGCACGTTCCATGCAATCACGGAAGGGACAACAACTGCCGGTTTACTTCCTCCATCTTCACTATCCAAGACCCCAGACACACTGTCCAGCCGAAGCAGTGATGTACCTGTACTTCATTCAATCCAGTCTCCTGTATTCACTGCTCACAATGTCGTCTCCTCTACCTTGGTCGGAGGGAGAAACGCAGACCGGGAGACCGCTTTGCAGAACATCTACTTTCTGTCTGTAAAAGTAACCCTTAGCTTCCTGTTGCCTGCCACTTCACCACTTCAATAGACCACTGTGTTCCGTTGTCAACACCTCTGTCTCGTTCTTGGTATTGTACTCCAGCAAAGCTCAGCACAAGCTGGAAGAACAAAACATCAGTTTCACTTGGGCAGCCTGCAGCCTTCAGGACTCAATATCAAGTTCAATACTTTTAGGCCTGAACACCTTCTCCCATGTCCTTATCTCAACCCCCACACACCAGACCTTGTCATCACAAAGCCTGCTACCACAATCAACCCATTGTC
The DNA here is from genome assembly GCF_004010195.1 of Chiloscyllium plagiosum. NCBI lineage: Eukaryota > Metazoa > Chordata > Chondrichthyes > Orectolobiformes > Hemiscylliidae > Chiloscyllium > Chiloscyllium plagiosum. Next base: position 23,210,823 of record NC_057745.1, on the reverse strand, counting down.
AGCCACGAATGGTCCCTATTCGCAGCAATTGATTCCCCCAGGCTGACTTGTACTTAACCTGCCCAACTGTTTTTCTCTCCCTCTGGGCTCCTTCTCTACCTACCATGTATTCCTTGCCCCTCCCACAATTCTATCTTCAGCATATATACCAACATTTTCCTAGCTGCAATCAGTTCTGAAGAAGGGTCATTGGACTCAAAATGTCAGCTCTGTCTTCTCTCCACAAATACTGCCAGACCTGATAAGCTTCTTCAGCAATTTTGAGCATCCACAGTTCTTTTGAGTTTTTTTAAACCCTCAGAATCTTATGTGTTTCAATTAAGTAATCTCTTCTGAATTCCAAAGGATACTGACCTGTACTGTCCAGTCCTTCCTCATCAGACAATCTGCTGATTCCAGGTATTAGTCCAGTAAACCTTCTCTGAATTGTTTCCAATGCACTAACATCCTTCTGTAAGTATGGTGACCAGTACAGTATATATGCAGTCTCACCAATGCCTTGCCCAACTGAAATATAACTTCTCTATCTTAATATTCAATTCCCTTCACAATAAAATGTTACATTCCAACAGCTTTCCTGATTATTTGCTGTTCCTGCATACTAACCTTCTGCAATTCATGCTCTAGCATTATTCAGAGAGCTTCACACCATTTAGATATTGTGATTCTTTTGTTATTCTTTCTGCCATAATGGACAATTTCACACATTCTATACTATTGGTCAGATTTTTGCACACTCATTTAACCTTTCACCATCCCTTTGTTGCCTGCTTATGTGTGCTTCACGACCCACTTACAAGGCTATGCTGTACTATTTAATTGTCTCATTGTTGCGTTGTGCATCTGAAAATGATCATCTCATATATTGTATTTTCTTTCACTTGAAGAGGGCTGACATGACGTAATCATAGTGTCCCTAGCATGAGAGCAGGCAATCTGGGTTCAAGTCCCACCTGTTCCAGAGGCATGTAATAACAACTCTGAAAATGTTGCAGAGAAAATCTGCACTTCTCTTTGGTTTGAAACAAAATGTACATGCCTTGGTATTTGAATTATAACCATTTTGCTCAAATGCTTCAGAAAGGTCTCCTGATTCTTCACTGGTATATGCCCTTCATGTTCTGTTCTCTCTAATGACAAAACCTTCCATGTCTTCTTCAAAATGTCAATATGGGAATATGAAGAACAGCTCCAGAACTTCTTCATCATGGAGCAAATTGGGCATTTACAATGCTTTTGTTATCAGCCGTTTCAAGAATTGTTGTCTACAAAACTCTCCTGCTCGCTAACTCTGTTCAGATTTTGTGCTTTGAATATGGGATGTAGCATGCTATTTGAAATACTGCATATGGCACGAATGAATTTTCTCTGCAAAAGGTAGACAAAATGACCAAAATTGTTCATACATTCTTATTTTGCATTACCTTCATCGTTAGCATGGTGCCCAAGCGTGAGGTTCTGGAACTTAGAAAGAAATAGAGATATATTATGTTGTAGTATTGCATTAGCAAACAATGTGAGTCTTTTATTAAATTACTACTCTGTGCTTTCTCCTTCATTCATCTCACAACTCTATTTATTGGCGTTATTCTGGATAGCAGCTACAAGTGAACAATATTATTAATTACAGTTCGAATCAACCCAGCACTTGAAGAAGGTAAATGAGACATTCATTTGGGAAGGATCACATGCCTATAACAAAGCAATTTCAGTTTTCTTTCCATTCTACTGCTTGGCCTTGCAGCCCAATTAGATTATACTTTGTACCCAATTTTTCAGCAAGCTAAGTGGAAAGTGTTTTGAAGGTGGTGGTGGTAAGGGGTGTGGTATTGTTCCCCATTTAATTACAAAACACTCAAAAGTTCCCATCCCTTTATATATTGTCCTCACCCTTGAATGGCCAATTAGATCCTCAGACACCAGTCCAACACCACTGTCAGCTCCTGAAAACCTGCTTTTTTTTTTCCTTTTCTAAGCATAAAATGTCTAATCCCTGAAGTGATATTCTCTATGAGGGTTACCTTGGAGAGGCATCTCTCTGGTCAAAGGTAGATAAATCTTTCAAACTCACTACAAGTCCTCATAATCTTAGTGTCCTGTTCACCATGGTCATAGAATCCCAACAATGTGGAAGCAAGCCATTTGTCCCACTGAGTCCACACTGACCCTCCAAAGAGCATCCCAGCCAGACCTACCCAATCCCTGTATCCCTGCATTTCCCACGGCTAATCCACCCAGCCTGTACATCCTTGGACACTCTGGACAATTTAGCATAACTAATTCATTTCAACTACATATGGTTACACTGTGGGAGGAAACCAGAACATCCAGAGAAACCCACAGAGACACAGGAAGTACATACCAACTCCACACAGACTGTCACCTAAGAGTGGAAATGAACCCAGATCCCTGACATTGTGAGGCAGTAGTGTAGCCACCTAGTCTATATGATAACCAATAGATACTGGCTGCCTTCAGTTCTCTGTTCTCTCAGGATGGCCTGTCTGTGTAGTTCAGGGATACTTTTTGGAAAACCCTATGAATGGACTCTTATCCTCTCGAAGTCTATCTCCATGACAACATGAATCACATGAGCCTTGTATCCAGTTGGAAATGCTAATTAGCTATCTTCTCAAACATAACTCTACCTTATTTTGGAATTAAATAGACAGTTTAAAATATAGATGTTTGCAAAATCTGACAACCTAAACACCTCGTTATGACTTGGAGTTTAGCAGTTGCTCCTCTGTCTGAGTATCGTGCATTTTTTCCCCACTACGACAAACTATCCCCTCCATGCACTTTAAACTGTAGTAACCAAGCCACCAAAGTTTGCTGTCAAGATAAATTAAGAACATGTATCATTAGCCCCTTTATTTCTTCATTTTTCCTGAAAGAAGCAGTCCCAAAACAAACCAATCTTACAAACTTCACATCCATGATATAATGAATGTAATGCTTATGTCCTCAGAATAAATGGATGATTTGGTACATATCATGTCAAATAAACAGCCCAAGATTTCTTGTGTTTTCATTCCGAACTTATCCTGACCTCTTCATCACAAACATTGGTTATTTTCATTACTTACATTTTAGAACCACAAAATTATCTTAATATGTTTTGCATGTTAGAATGCATTAAGTTAAAAACTAATAGACACCGATATCTTCCTAAATGTATTTCTGAGAATATAGTTTGACAAAGGAATTATAAATTAATGTCACCTCTGCAATCACTCTGCAGGTTGCTACAGTAAATGAAGGTGATTCAGTACTTTACTGCTCCAGTTAAGGATCCCAAAATAATGCCAGGTTATTCTTCTGATCTAGATTCAACCCCTGAGACAATTGCGTTATTTTCAGTAGTTTATTTTAAAACTATCATAGCCTTGTGCTATAACTCTCCCTGAAATAGCCTGACCTCTGATACAACACATTGTATTTAAGATTGCTCACAGTAACACAGTAACTAATACAAAATTTAAGATGCAGTCACTAGCACATTTTTGTCTGGGTGTATAGTGTAATTATTTTATCTGTTGTTATGAAATTCATCTATTTCCCTTTCTCATTCCCTTTCCTTGCCACTCTTATAATTTTTCTATGCTTGCTTCTGTTTTGCTAAGGTTCAAATACATTTTTTTTCCAGTGAATCTTTATTTGCTAGCGCAAACATTGCAATGTTTGGTGAGTTGGCCATTCAACTATTTTGCAAAAATGTGACGTGGAGGGTGCTTGCTACTTTGGCGACGAAGGTGAATCTTTCCAGGACACAATGCATTGCTTGTGAATCTCAGCCATTACTGGCATCGATTTGATGCTGCATGATGTGGTCAATAATACTGGGTCCCAGGATTTGCACTCCGCACTGTAAGTTAATGCCTAGGATTCACACAGCCCTTGTAGATGTCTTCACAGAATGGGTGTCTGTGCAATGCTGTTGCCATTTGAAAGGCCTCACATTGCTTGAAATGGAAGCCCCCTTCCCTCACAGAATGACACACTCACTTGCCCATTCCAGGTTTGGGGGCTGCTGTTTTCATCTCCGCTGTACATGATCATGATGGAAGGAAACAGCATTCGCTCTTCAAGCAGCGAGTCTCAGGCTTAGCCTTGAACTCCCCCAAGCTGTAAAATTTCCCTTTCAGGTAGTCCTCCCCTAGCTTTGACTGCCCCACATTTCCAAGCAATCTGTTCTATCTGAGTCTCCATCTTCCCTCTGTACCCACCCCACCCATTGGCATATCGAGTCAACGTGCCAGATACATTGACGTACTGACTCCCCCATGGAAATCAGGGTTGCCACTTACTGTCGATAACACCAACCTTGTGTGCAAAGTGTTCTGGCAGCAGAATTGTAATGAATGCTGCCAGTACACTTCAAAAAGAAGAACTGATGTGTAGAACCATATTGTAAGTGGATTGGAAATGTGCCATGAGTGTGCAGTGTACATATCAGATGCCAAAGTCTAGTGGATGGCTGATTCAGGTAGTTACTGCCCATGCAGTATACTCTGTGACGTGTCCCTGATGACCAATATGGAAATATTAAGTATTGGGTATTTTTCACTTTCACGTTGGGAATTGGTATAGTGTAGTTTCTTCAGGTGGGGGGAAGAATGGGATACTGTATATCAATGATGAGGTAATAATGAGATGTTAATGCATGCTAACAAATGCAAATAGATCTCTTGCTGTTCACTACCCAGAATCTTGTCTCACTACTCAGTATTTGGTTGGAAATTAGGACTTTTGACCTTGAAACCAAGAAACTCCTTGCTGGCCACCTCACACAGTTCTCCCTGGTGTCGCACCATGGCCCGTATTGTTCCGAGGCTGAGAAGATCCTGCCTGATATTCTCACACTAAAAGCATTATCTTCATTCATTTTTCTTTTCAATACCCTATTTCCCAAAATACCTGGGGGCCTGTTAGCTGAGATGGCTGGATGGCTAGTTTACATTGCAGAGTGATGCCAACAGCACAGGTACAATTCCTAAACTCACTGAGGTTACCATGAAGGACTGTCCTTCTCAACCTTGCACCTTGGCTGAGGTGTAGCGACCCTCAGATTCAACTATACCAGTTGCCTCTCTTTAATGAGAGCAGTCTTGTGGTCTGGTAAGACTATGGTGAGTTTACCTTATCGTTATGAAATACCATTTACCCTGTAATAGAATTCTTCAAATGCTACTGATAGGTACCTCGACCAGTTTAGTCAACCTATCAGACGATTGCACTTCCTTTCACCAGTCAGTTTACATCTGTGCTTTATAAATTGTCAAGACTGAACAATATTTTATGTCGCCACATCCTATGTTCTGTTGATAAGACACGAACTTGGGATTATTCTAAATATGAGACAATATCACATGGTCTAAATGTATCACCAGCCAATGATTTATTTTCCAAGACTAAAACGTGATTTAAATCTTCACTGTTATGAGAAAAAACACAGCAATGGTTAGCCTTAAGTTGCACAGATATATTATTCCTCGTGGGTGTGGATAGGACAATATGTCCTTCTGCATTCCCAAATATCAGAAAGAATAATGGCATATCACTGTGTGTCTATTATGCATATGTGCAAGTTAATTATCTTCCATGTTTGGCTGTGTTGAGCTGTTTGTAATATCTGTTTCTTTTCACTATGGACACACAAAAATGCTGGGTATTTTTTGGAAAATAACCCACCCTAGATAAGTGTAAAATGCCTGACTAAAGCCATCCAGACAATACAGAGTACTCAAACTCAAAACATTGATGTCCTACACCAGAATATTGTCCATACAAATGAACCTTTTAATTAAACCTTACTTGCAATGGTTTCTGAGTTAAGTAATGAGCCAAGTTCAGATCAAACACAGAACTACTATTTAAACTTAATAATAAATCATCACACACAGATATACACAAATCCACAGTGCATCAGTCAGAACATTAATCTTTGGCATTGAAATTATGCTGTGCAGGGATTAGCATACAAATGATTAGTGCAGTCTACTGAAATTCCACTGTCCACTGAAGAAAATCCAAATGGGTTAATGCCCCCATTAAAGTGGAGCCCAAGCTGTATCAGATGAACACATCTAGGATTTGGGCCTAGAATTGACACAACCTAGTTTCAAGGTCTTGTGGCTTAGTCTTTGACACTATCCAGACATACACACAGCCTCTACCCCTCATTTGTCATGGTCAATTACAATGCGTATTTTGGCTTTCCAAAGGAAATTTAAATGGCCTCTGAAAATATTGGCTGGGTACTCCAGGAATTTTAGTTATCTGTCCGGTGTTGTTTAAGAAAGACTTCAACCTAAGCTACTCAAGTTCAATAAAGGTCACAACAAATCTTATAAACAAAGCCTTGAGTATAAATTTTATGCATTAATTTGCAACTCTTGTCCTAAAATAAAGCTATAACTCACACTCCCAGATGGTTTTGATTGTTGGAAAAATAATAAATAGCAAAGCACTTTATAGTATCTGTACTTATATTTTACAATGGATTATAGAGGTCAGATATTACTGGCCATCTTCGCACTTATATCAGAGTTATAAATGAATGAATGATGAGCTTGCCTGAAGGCAGATCCTTGGCTCATTGTCTGCTGATTCTTCTTCCTCAGCTGTTTCCTGGGTGTTTTTTTGTTCTCGGTGGTTTACCATGACTTTTTGCCATCAGGAGCAGGACAATGAGACAGGTTCCAAGTGTAACTCAGTCATTATAAAAGCCAATCTTGCGCTGTTTTTCAGAACACACACTGGCTAATTGAGTCAACTGACTAACCATCGGAATATGTCCAACTCAAAAGGTCAGACTGCATTTTGTCAATCAGATGGTCAGCACAAATAGCGGGAAGTGTAGGCTGCTGTCACGTACAGGTACACGGCAGGTCCTCCATGTCAGTTTTACAGTCAGCAGGCAATCAAGTGGCTGTCTCTGTACTAAAGATGACGTTACAAGAGGGCTGGTAGCTCTGGAGTTTCAGGAGCATCACCAGAATTAAAGGTTGCATCTGAGACAGACTGAAGGCCAGGGACCTAAAGTATGCAAGCCAATAAAAAGATACAAATGGAAAGAAGTTCCTTCTCAACTTTGTCTTTAATGTATGATCCCTTGTTCTGAGATTACACACTCTGGCCTTAGCCTCACCCAGAAGAGGAAAGAACCTTTCTGCATCCACTCTGTCAAGTGCCCTAAGAACTTTATAGGTTTCAATAAGGTCTCCTCTCATTTGTCTGTACTTCAGCAAGTATATGCTCAACCTACTCTTTATAGGGAAATCCCTCCATATCCAAAATCAGCTGAATGAACCTCCCTGGGATGCCAATACATTATTGCTTATTTAAGGAGATGAAGACAGTATTGGAGGTGTGGTCTGATTAGTGCCTTGCATCAATTTTGTAAGACCTCCCTATTTTTGTGGTTCATTATCTTTGAAACCAAGGTCAACATTCCATTTGCCTTCCCTACTACCTGCTCAAATTGGATGCTAGCTTTTTATGTAATCTGTGCATGAAACCACAAACTTCCTTTGTGCTGCAGCTTTCTGCAGTCTTTCCCCAGTTCAATAATATTCAGCTCTTGTACTATTCCTGCCAAAGTGCATAGCCTCACATCATCCCACATTGTGTTCCATTTTTCAAGTTTTTGCTCATTCATTTAACCTGTTTATATCTCTCTATCGATTCTTTGTGTCATCCTCACTGCTTGCCTTCTAACCTATTTTGTGTTATTCTCAAGCTTGGTGATAATACTTTCACTCCTTTTTTCATGTCATTAATATGTATTGTAAATAATTATGGCTGTGGCAATAATACCAGTGCATTGTGATGGTTGCAAGATCCCATCCTAATAATGCCCTCCTTTATCCCAACTCTCTGTTTTCTCTTATCTTGTCAATCCTCTATCCATATGAATATACTCCCTCTATGAATTTTAATCATATTAAATACTCTTATGTGTCGTACCTTATCAAAAACGTTTTGGAAATCTAAATATGCTACATCTACTAGGTTCCCTTTATTTATTCAGCTTGTTACTTTCTCAAAGAACTCACTCAAATTTCTCAAGTATGATGTCTCTTTTTTGAACCCATGCTGAATCTGATTGATTATGTTACACATTTCAGATACTCCACAGTAACATATGTTAGAATAGATATTAGTTAACTGGCCTACAGTTACTTCTTTTTGTCTCCCTCCTTCATGAACAATGGTTTAACATTGGCGGCTTTCAAATCCTCTCAGAATTTTCTGGAAGATTACAAGTGTGGCAGCATGACGGCTCACTGGTTAGTACTGCTGCCCCACAGTATCAGGGATCCTGGTTCAATTCTAGCCTTGGATGATGTCTGTGTGGAGTTTCCACACTCTCCATGTGTTTATGTTTGTTTCCTCCAGGTGCTCCAGTTTCCTCCCACAGTCCAGAGCTGTGCAGCTTAGGTGGATTGGCCATGCTAAATTGTCCAGGGATGCGCAGGCCAGGTCAATTGGCCCTGGGAATGCAGGGATAGGGTAGAGGTGTGGATCTGGGTGTGATGCTCTTCAGAGTGCCAGGAAAACTCAGTGGGTCAAATGGCCTGTTTCCACACAGTAGGAATTCTATGATTCTGAGTCTCTGCTTCATCTATACCATCATATGTTTTTCAGCTCATTTTATAAGCAAGAAAGTCCTTTGGTGATTTTAAAAACATATCAAATGCAGTTGTTGTGCTCACCCCCACAGGCACCTTCTGAGGGGGTAGGTTGCGTTGCCATATTTAAAGGCTACCCAGACACTCAAGAGGGCAAAGAAGATGCAAGGCACGTCCACCACTTTCCAGATGCCCCTGGTGATAGAGTGCGCCAGCTGGCACCCGCAGCTCATCGTAGATCATAGAATCCCTACAATGTGTAAGCAATTCATTCAGCCCATCGAGTCCACACTGACCCGCCGAAAAGCATTTCACTCAAACTCTAACCTGTCCCTATCCCCATAACCCTGCGTTTCCCATGGCCAATCCACCTAACCTGCACATCTTTGGATTGTGAGAGGAAACCAGTGCATCCAGAGGAAACCCACACAGACACAGAGAATGATGGTGCTGTCAGCAGAATCCCAACTCTGTCCTCCCTTGACTACCAACTCTTGCTACCCTTTCCCTTGTTGGCAGTGCCATCCAGCCAAGTTGTGAAAACCTGCAGTGTTTGGGACAGTTGGCTTGTGCCACTGGAGCAACTTTCTACATTGCTCATGCCTTCCTCCCTGCATTACACGTTGTGTACCTGATAGATTATGAGATGGCAGACAGGAAAAACGTACTTTGGATCAAGAAATCTCATTGGAATATGATTGCTGTTGATTTTCTGACAGCATAACAACTGAGGGCAGCTGAACCTGTTTGTCAATCCACTGAGTTTCTGATTAATATGGGGCTCCTTCAATTGTCCATCCTCTGCCAAGTGAAAACACCTCTTCATTGGTCTGCAGCCATTTCTACAGTGATAGAGCCTCGCATAGTTCATTTGAGAGACTATCAGCTGGGTGAGAGTCAAACAGCTCATTGATTCACTCCCAACTCATCTCATGACCCATGGTTGATCCCTCCTGTGTTGTTAACTACCACACCCACCCTGGCCCAGCTTGGATGATTGGAGCACAAACCCTGAACAGACTGACTTGAGCATACTGTTGTTCAACTTATCCTTTGGCCCATTCACTGCATTGATGATTGCGTGTGGTTCAGAAAAGAAGCTGCCCTCTGTTTACTGAGAGCCAATTGGTCTCAGAGATAGCCCCAGCAAACAGGATGCCTGTGTCCACTTGGACATATCAATTGTATTTCCAGAAGTGAAAGTGTGACTGGAAGCTTCGTTTAAAGCCATAAGACTATAAACATAAAGAAGCAAGTAATTACCCCAAAGTGGATAAGAAATATACAACTCAGCAATTACATCTCTGCTTTCTGCTGTCAGGTTTCTCAAGAGTTGACTTTTTCAATTGGGTGGCCTTTAACCACGAAGGAAAATTAATTTCAGCGAGATGTGACAAGAGTCATGTCTCCAATAGTGTGTTTTACCTGATATAGCAATGACTATGTCATCTTCCATAAATTAAGGACATGGGCATGGATATTGTGGTATTGAAGACATTTACTGCAATTAATAATTGTAAAGAAAATTACATTCCTCAGGCATATCGTTATTCTAGCTAACATGAAGATATCAAAGATAAAAATCACATAACAGCAGGTTATAGTCCAACAGGTTTAATTGGAAGCACACTAGCTTTCGGAGCGACGCTCCTTCATCAGGTGATAGTGGAGGGCTCGATCGTAACACAGAATTTATAGTAAAAATTTACAGTGTGATGCAACTGAAATTATACATTGAAAAATTGATTGTCTGTTAAGCCTTTCATCTGTTAGAATACAGTGATAGTTTCACTTCTTTCATGTGTAAATCACAAAACCTTTTTCTAAAGTTGCATTCTCGGGTTAGCTGTTAACAATGGTGATGGCCCTACGCATACACCGGGATCTGCTCAGGTGAGGAGGAACGTGACGGACACCTGGAAGTACCCAAGGATGCCCTCACAAGAACGGGGTATGATGCTCAACTCATTGACCGCCAGTTCCGACGTGCCACAGCAAGGAGCCGTAATGACCTCCTCAAGAGACAGACACATGCTGCAATTGACAGGGTACCCTTCATTGTTCAGTACTTCCCAGGAGCTGAAAAATTACACGATGTTCTTCGTGACCTGCAACACATTATCAATGAGGATGAGCACCTCACCAAGACCTTCCCCACACCTCCACTACTTGCCTTTAAACAACCGCCAAACCTCAAACAGATCATTGTTCGTAGCAAACTGCCCGGCTCTCAGGACAACTCCATATAACCCTGTCACGGTGGACGCTGCAAGACGTGGCAGGACATAGATACCACTATTACGCGTGGGAACACCTCCCACCTTGTACATGGCAGGTACTCATGAGTCTATCTTATACGTTGCAGGCAAGGATGCCCGGAGGCATGGTACATTGGGGAAACCGAGCAAAGGCTACGACATCAGATGAATGGGCACCGCACAACAATCAACAGACAGGAGGGTTCCCTCCCAGTTGGGGAACACTTCAGTGGTCCAGGACATTCAGACTCGGACCTTCGGGTGACCATCCTCCAAGGTGGACTTCGGGACAGGCAGCAGAGGAAAGTGGCCGAGCAGAGCCTGATAGCTAAGTTCAGTACCCATAGGGAGGGCCTCAACCTGGACCTTGAGTTCATGTCACATTACAGGTGATCACCATTGCACTACACACACACACACAGATATTCCTGCACACACACATTCTCACATATACACGGACACAGGTACACACAGATGCGCACACAGACACACACACACCCTTATAGACACACGTACTCCCACACTCACACATGCACCCCCCACAGACTTAAGACACTCTGCACTCACTACACACACACACACACACACTTTCTCACACTCACAACCCCCACCCCAGACAGACAGACACACACTGACAGACAAAGACCCACATGCACACATATATTTTGTGTGGTGAATTTGTACTTGCAGAGTTTCATTGTACTTTGCTCAAAATCTGCATACATTCATGTAGAACTCTGAACTCAAAAACTGCATGAATTTATGTAAAACTCTGTTATCTCACTTTTTAGATTAGAATCTATCTAAACATCATGGCATAGACAGAGAACACAGGGGGCCAACACCTTCAACATATTGTCTAGCTATCACCATTGTTAACAGCTAACCCGAGAATGCATCTTTAAAAAAAAGGTTTTGTGATTTACACATGAAAGAAGTGAAACTATCACTGTATTCTAACAGATAAAAGGCTTAACAGACAATCAATTTTTCAATATATAATTTCGGTTACATCACACTGTAAATTTTTGCTATAAATTCTGTGGTGCGATCGAGCCCTCCACTATCACCTGATGAAGGAGCGTCGCTCCGAAAGCTAGTGTGTTTCCAATTAAACCTGTTGGACTATAACCTAGTGTTGTGTGATTTTTAACTTTGTACACCCCAGTCCAACACCGGCATCTCCAAATCATGAAGATATCAGATTACAATAAAGAAACATGCTTCTGGCAGACAATGTTCACTTCCCCTATCCCCCAAACCATCCTCCAAATCTCCTTCTAATATACACTTAAAGATCTCTCAATGTTTGGGTAAACAACTTTGAGAACATCCCAGCTCATGAATTGCATCATGGCATTTTATTGATATCTGTGGCTCACCAGCTTGAAAGATTGAAATCAAATGTCAAATGCCTGCATCTGGAGGCTGCGTGTTTAGCTCACCTCCCAAGCACAAACCTATTCCATGCCAGTTTACTGAACAACCCCTATTTCTTAGTCTATTGGTCATCATAAAAGTTTCCCAGTCATATCTCAATGTTCCACCCATCATTCTTTTTTTTTGTCAATATCAATGCATTTATCAATGTCCCAGTTTCTCTCCTCTCCGCTTGTCAGGTTTCACATAGTACGTAACTGATGGGTGCTACCATTGGCCCATCAAAATCAATTGTGACCATTCAAGTCCAGTTTTGAACCTCAGGTTACATGCTTCCCACACACTTGGTTTATTTACTTTGTTGATTTGGTTAAAAGCCTCAAACTGTCATTCAGATTAATTCATCAATTCACTTGCTGTAGTCTCATTGGGATGTTAGGTATGGCCCACTCAATAGTAAGACCACAAGACCATAATACATAGGATCAGAAATTAGGCCATTCAGCCCATTGAGTCTGTTCCACCATTCAATCATGGCTGATCAGTTTCTCAACACATTCTCCCGCTTTCTCCCCGTAACCCTTGATCCCCAAGAACCTATCTTCTCAGTCTTAAATACACTCAATGACCTGGCCTCCACTGCCTTCTGTGGCAGTGAATTCCATAGATTCCCCACTCTATGGTTGGAGAAGTTTCTCCATATTGGTGTACTAAAAGGTCTTCCCTTTACTCTAAGGCTAAACCCTTGGGTCCTAGTCTCTCCTACCAATAGAAACATTTTCCCAACATCCACTCTATCCAGGCCATTCAGTACTGAGTATGTTTCAAATAGATCCTCCCTCACCCTTCTAAACTCCATTGAATATAAATCTAGATTCCTATTGCTAACAGTATACAGAAAATGATTGCTGCAAATATATATGCAAGAACTGTAGATTAAAGCAGCAATTATTTGTGGGTAGCCTTACTGCTATTTTTTCATATGTTGTGCCTTGAACATTTTTGTTGTCAGTTATATTTAATGTAGTTTTTAATCACTCTCTGTCAAAAACAGATATGAAGCTATACATTTTCTGTTTCATCCAAACTTGGTGCTGTTTGTGTAAGAGTAGGGGTTTGTTAACAGATTTTGATGAAGCCATTTTAAGAAACCTAAGCAAAATGCAAACATTTGAACTGATTAAGGGGTTTTAAGTGACACTAACCAATTGAAGATGGATTTGAGACACACAAAGCAGTGACTTGTAACAATTAAATTGAGCCAACAACACGCACACATTGAGAAATCCGGGCTGAAAGTGTAACATGTGCCACAACATTTCAGAAATCATGACATGTAGACTTATCTCAGAGTAAGAGGATCCATGGTAACTGGGGAAAGAGAAAGCTAGGGTCCAATTTTTGATTAGCAGAGTGCATTCAGAATTGTTTAATATAGTTGTTTCTCATTCTTCTGTCTGTTACTTTCAGACAGGCATTAACCTGTTTATTGTAAATGGGTTAACACCCATCTAAAAATAATATCTGCCTGAAGCATCAGCACATGAGCTTCACCAAACAGACATTATACTTCGCATGTTGAAGTGTTGCAAATTGGAGGCTTATTTGCATTTGTAACAGTAAATAAATAGCACAATATCTGCATAGTTAAAGAAAATGAAATAATTACCTTCATCAGAAATTAATTTTGGTTGAACATTTGGGATATAATTTATCAAGAAGAGAGCTTTGGACAGTTTTTGAAGTGGCTCTTCAAGTTGTTCTGACACTTTCGTGCCATGTTAGGCATTGGCAAACTCCAAGGATTTGTACCTATGTTAATCTGTAGAGATAACAGACATAATCATAGACAAGTGTAGTTAGCATCAGAGTGTCAATGCCTTATGTCTGCTTGTTGCCTTGGACTCTCCCTGTATCCTGCTGATTCAAGGACTATGGTAAGAGGGTAATCAGTTGATGTGCCCTTTCAAAACATTGAAGTGATTCTTCAATGTGCTGAACTGTTTTCTGTGGGATGACCCTGTGAAAAATCTTAGCATTGAGGAAATATCCACCCTGCATCTGTTTCAAGCAGCAGATGCTGGAAGATGTTATCACCTCTTCCATCATGTACTTTGGGTGTAACTTGCTGAACTTTTCTCCTCTGAAAGTGCAAAGCATTCTCGGAGCTGGTACTTTGTACATTGGTAATCACGATCATATCACCCTACGCTGTGTAAAAGTTACAGCAGAAGGCTATAGCACTACATTTCCTTTCAAATTTTTTGAAAAGCATATACTGAGGAACAAGTAACATATGTGTCTCCATGTGTTATGCAAAGTTATATTTAGAATCTGGATATTAACATCAGACACTGTCCTAATAAATGATTTCACTAAACCCAGAGTTCGCATTTTTCTTGTTCTGGAGCTGACGTATAGTAAGCCAAAGTAATGCAACAAAGGCCAAAAGCTTCATTTCTGGCCTCACAGCTGCTAAATCTGTTTAACTGCATGAAACTTTGAACTGGATAGGCTAGCTTGTTGTTGAAATTACTGTTCCTAATTCTCTTCTGTATTTCACACTCATTTATACATTTTAAGTATGTCCTGTCTGATTGCCTTATTTCAAAGAGTCTTTAATATTCTTCCTCCACACACATAATGCTTTAAAAAGCATGTGTTTAATGTATGCATTCAAAATGCATTCATAACGTTTTGAATAAGCAGTGCCAGATGTGATTTTCTACTCCTGTTTACTATGACACTCAGTCACCTATATCATTGAGACTCTGGATTAGTGATACTGGAAGAGCACAGCAGTTCAGGCAGCATCCGAGGAGCAGTAAAATCGACGGTTCGGGCAAAAGCCTTTCATCAGGAAGCTGCCTGAACTGCTGTGCTCTTCCAGCACCACTAATCCAGAATCTGGTTTCCAGCATCTGCAGTCATTGTTTTTACCTATATCATTGAGACAGCTATTTCACCCCGCAGTTAACCAGTTAACATGAACTCTCTCCCTACAGTATTGTGGATCAAATTCCTCAAAAGTAATTCTTACAGGATTGTAAGGATGAATTGTGATGTGAAGGATCCATACCACTTGAAGAATGAAAACCCTTGAACTTTTTTCATAGAATCCCTCCAGTGTGGAAACAAGCCAATTGGTCCATGCTGATCCTCCAAAAAGCATCCCACCCAGATCCACCCCTCTATCCTATCCCTGCATTTCCCATAGTTAATCAACCTAACCTACACATCCCTGGATACTATGGGCAATTCACCTTTGTCACTCCATTGATCCATCTCAATCTGTGTATACTCAGTTGTATCTAATCATTGTTCCTCTCTTCTTGATACTGCACTATATAACAAGGCCGGTCTCACACTGTCTTGCAAGCATTTCGTTTCAGTTTCAGTAGTACTTTTCAATCACATAATGCTCCAATGTATATCCTTTAATTACTCTAACCAGAGCAAACCATTGTTTAATTTGCATTTCTGTACTTACTCTGAGACTATTGGTCCCAATGTTGATTCTTAATTCTGAACGACACAAATTTCAGTTTTAAGAGAAACAAACCTTTATTTCAGGATAAACAGCGAGAGATTCTGGGTGACACTAAAGGAGCCTCATAGCCTTCTTGTGACAGCACCCCTTGATGAATCTCTGAACATTACAGGCAAGCAGTATGTTTTATATCTTATTTGGGTGTGACTAAGACAAAGTTCTTGACATCACATGGCTAATTGTTATTATGTCGTTAAAACAGGTATTTCTCAATCTTACAATGACTAGTGATTGCTGCTTCCTGTGACAAATATCGAAATGTTCACAGGAGCTTGTTATTGTATTGTTCACAATCTTATGTTAATAGGTAAGGAGGTAGATAATAGGACTATTGTATTGTTCTCATTGTTGTCTTCACATGCACTTGTTAATAGGTAAGGAAGTATGTTAATAGGAACAGAAAGCAGTTAATAAGATCTATAACCAGGGCAGATAGTCTTATACAGGGAAACAAATATCTTTTCTTGGAGCTGGGAGTAAAATACTCATGTATGGCTCCAGACCATTGTGGCAGTTCGGAGGTAGCCAGACACCCACTGTGATTGGCAGGCACACAATCGAACATACAGTGAGTCACTCTAACAGGGGATTCTTAACCCTTAATTCCCAATACTTCAAAACACTATGACAAGCCAGTATAATAGAACTTTTTTACTTTTGGGGTTCTCAAACTTCATCACTTGAAGCTAATCACTTGCTCGAGATGGATGTAGGTTTGCTCGCTGAGCTGGAAGGTTCATTTTCAGACATTTCGTCACCATACTAGGTAACATCTTCAGTGACCTGTGGACAAAGCCTCCTAAAAAATTAGTCTTCCAGCTCAGCAAGCAAACCTACATCCAGAACCTCAACCTGAGCCACAAATCTTTTCAAAACTAGCGAACTTACTTGAGATCTGAGAGATCCGTTGTCACCCAAAACACTAAGATCTCCACAGCTAAATTTCTTTGATTGCACAGACACCAAGATAACTCTAGTAACCTCTCATCCTCACTTGTTAACTCTATGCCCTTTTGACATCCACGAAGGTTAGCACAAAAGTATGAACAAAGACCTAAGTAATAACTATTAAATCATTGGATCACTGCATGCCTATCCACTTCCATACTCACCCAGTGCTCCCCTTCCAACTGAGGTGTTGTGTTTGAACCGAAGGCATGGAGGAATGATGCGATTGTGCTAACTCAGGGATTTCCTTCCGTCATCAATATATTGTTCTGCATTCAGTACTGGCCCTGTGGGGAACACAAGGAGGCAGTTGTGAGAATGCAGCCTACACAGTCGGTTGCATTTTCACTCGTGATGTGGGCATGCCTGGCTGGGCCAGCATTTATTAGATTAGATTCCCTACTGTGTGGAAACAGGCCCTTCAGCCCAACCAGTCCACACTGACCCTCCGAAGAGTCACCCACCCAGACCCATTTCCCTCTGACTAATTGACCTAACACTATGGGGCAACTTAGCATAGCCAATTCACCTGACCTGCACATCTTTCGACTATGGGAGGAAACCGGAGCACCCGGAGGAAACCCACACAGACACAGGGAGAATGTGCAAACTCCACACAGTCGCCTGAGGCAGGAATCGAACCTGGGACCCTGGTGCTATAACCACTGAGCCACCCAAATTATTCTTCATTCCTAACTGCCCCGAAGGAGGTGGTGGTGAGTGAACTTCTTGAACTGGTGAAATCTTTAGGATATAGGATCACCCAGTGAGCTGTTGGTCAAGGAGTTCCAGGTTTTTGATTCAGCGACAGTGAAGGAACAACAATATAGTTCCAAGACAGGATACTATTTGGATTAAAAGTAAACTTTCAGGTGGTGATTTTACCATGTATTGACTGTCTTTGTCCTCCTTTGTAGAGATTGCGAGTTGAGAGCTTACTGCCAGAGGAACCTTAGTGAGTAACTGCAGTGCATCTTGTGGCAGTCCACATTGCTGCCACTGTATGCTAATGATGAAGGGTATCAAGGTTGATGCTGGTGTATTGGGTCCCAAACACGTGCCTGTATCCCAACAGATGACAGTTGTCAAGGAGCCATAGAATGCATTAGGCACGGGTTTCCTCCATCCTCTTCACTTGAAGATATAGTTATTAAAGAATCCTGCTCTTAGCAACCTTCCAAGTTGCCAATGTCCACATACAGTTAAATGCAACCCTCATGATTTCCTGTGCCACCCCTATCACTGGTGTCAGCGTGTGAAATGTGACACAGCACTGGCCATCAGAACACGTATTCTGCTGTCAGTGAGTCAAGCCAAGATGAAATGTAATACTGCTCATTGACAGCCACTTTTGAACGGTGACCCATAGGCTAAGGGTATTGACTATTCTTGCTGCAATTGATTACATTAACTGACAGAGCTGAGGCGAATGATGGACACTTGGTCTGCTGAGTTCATATGATTAGAGGTAGGGACAGAGGCAGAGGTCTATTATGTGGGTGTTGCTTGCTATTCATCATTTAAACTTTATCAGGCTATTGTAGTACTTTCGACACTGGATCTCTGTCCTTCTGGCTGCTTATCTCTATCGTCACCTATATCCAGACTCTCTTTGGGTCTATAGAAATGTATGTTCTTTCAGGCACAAACGTCCTGCCTGCCACTACACCTGTTAGAGTGCCAGGGAGATATCCAAGAACACTAGGCGGCACGGTGGCACAGTGGTTAGCACTGCTGCTGCACAGCGCCAGAGACCTGGGTTCAATTCCCGCCTCAGGCGACTGACTGTGTGGAGTTTGCACGTTCTCCCCGTGTCTGCGTGGGTTTCCTCCGGGTGCTCCGGTTTCCTCCCACCATCCAAAGATGTGCAGGGTCAGGTGAATTGGCCATGCTAAATTGCCTGTAGTGTAAGTTAAGGGGTAAATGTAGGGGTATGGGTGGGTTTCGCTTCGGCGGGTCGGTGTGGACTTGTTGGGCCGAAGGGCCTGTTTCCACACTGTAATCTAATCTAAATCTAAAACACTAAGTCTACTCATGGATGCCTACTCATACCAGCACTTACTCTTGTTTCCATCAGTGAACAGAAAGACCAGCCATAGCTTCCATTTGCCTTTCGAAGGGTCCTCTGCCCAGTCTCTAGGCTGTTCCTGGCACTACAAAGTTAGCACTGAACTCACCACTGGGAGAACTAGCCACTTTGCATTTGGAAGTTGTATTGTATTATGGAAGCTGGCACAATATGGAACAGCATTAATCTCCCAAATCGGGACTTGAAAATCCAATCAAATATTGACGTATAAAACATGTTAATTTATCAGCAGAAATCCTGGAAATCATATTACATTGAGAGATCTTAATAGGATGAGGTTAGCATCAACGAAAAAAATTATATTTGTAGCTGATAGCATGCAGAACTTTTTCAAATAAAGGGTGTTAAACATCTGGTAAAGGTACTAGGTTTGTACAAAGGTAATATTGAATAAAGAGAAAAAAAGAAAAGTTTACAAGTCACCACTTATGGCACCATCTTAGGTACAAACCTTTCTTTTTTTCTCTTTATTCAATCATGAGATTAGGGCATCGATAGCTGGACGTTTATTGCCCATCCCTAATTACCCAGAGGGCAACTAAGAGTCAACCACATTGCTGTGGGTCTGGAGTCACATGTAGGCCAGACCAGGTAAGGATGACAGCTTCCTTTCCCAAAGGATGAGAGTGAACCAGACTTGTTTTTCTCACAACTCAACAATGGTCATCATTAGAATCTTAATTCCAGATTTTTATTGAACTCAAGCGCCACCAGCTGCTGTGACAGGATTTGAACCGAAGTCCTCAGAACATTACTTGAGTCTCTGGATTAACAGTCCAGTGATCATACCACTTGGCTATCACCTCCCCCACTGTACTCATGTGAGTACATGTGATAGTAAAGCTAATTCAAGGTGAGAAAAGAAAAGCATAGGCCTGATACTATCCAGATATTTTTTACCAGGGGCCAGAACTGTCTCTCATTCTTCAGTTGTGTGCCATTTCTTGTGTGCCCAATTTCTTTGAAAGGTAAACTTTTACATGTCTGAAAGTACACAATAAATGAGTTAACACATTGCCTGTACACTGAGTATTTTCAAGTCTCTAGTGTCTTGCTTTGATAACACAGGTGATTTCTTTCCCCTCTTGAAAACCTTAATTATAACAATGACATGCTCAGCATTCTTCTACTCTGCGTAATCATTCAAACTTGCTTTTTCAAGATCAGGGGTATACAAAGGTTTTGCTTTAGAAAAGTTGCACTTTTCCTTCAGTTTAGTGTGTGTGAATGAACAGCCTTGTGTCTTGACAGTTTGGTTCGAAAACGAACAGTTTATGTAATATCGGGACGAACCTTGTTACTTTTCTGTTTTCATGACAGATTTCTCCTTGAAATCTAACTTACAATTTGGAACCTCAATATTTGTAGCTGGAAGTTTTGTACGGCAGTTACAGTGAATCAACACATGTTATGGGGATGGCCTAGTTCTGGGTGAAAAAACAGAAATTGCTGGGAAAAGTTCAGCAAGTCTGGCAGTACCTGCGAAGAGAAATCATAGTTAACATTTTGGGTCTGGTGACCCTTCTCAGAACTGAACAGGGTTCGAATCCCATAATGGCAGATGGCTGAATTCATATTCAATTAAAATTTGGAATTACGAGTCTGATGATGACCAAATGATTGTCAAGAAAAACCCATTTGGCTCATTAATATTCTTTAGGGAAAGAAACTGGTCATACATGGACTTTAGTAAGGCATTTGATAAGATTCCCCATGGTAGACTAATGGAGAAAGTGAAGTTACATGGTGTGCAGGGTGTTCTAGCTAGGTGGATAAACAACTGGTTGAGCAACAGGAGACAGAGAGTTGTAGTTGAAGGGAGTTTCTCAAAATAGAGAAAGGTGACCAGTGGTGTTCCACAGGGGTCAATATTGGGGCCACTGTTGTTTATAATATACATAAATGATCTGGAAGAGGGCACTGTTGGTATGATCAGCAAGTTTGCAGATGACACGAAGGTTGGTGGAGTAGCAGAAAGCATAAGGGACTGTCAGAGAATACAGGAGGATTATAGATAGACTGGAGAGTTGGGTGGAAAAGTGGCAGATGGTTTTCAATCCAGACAAATGTGAGGTGATGCATTTAGGCAAGACTAATTCTAGAGTGAAATATACAATGAATGGAAGAGCCTTGGGAAAAGTTGATGGGCAGAGAGATCTGGGTGTGAACGTCCATTGTACCCTAGATAGAGTGGTCAAGAAGGCACATAGTATGCTTGCCTTGATTGGACGGGGTATTGAGTATAAGAGCTGGCAAGTCATGTTAAAATTGTCCAAGACATTGGTTTGGCCACATTTAGAATACTGTGTACAGTTCTGGTCACCACATTACCAAAAGGATGTGAACACTTTGGAGAGGGTGCAGAGAAGGTTTACGAGGATGTTCATGGAAATGTGTTGCTGGAAAAGCGCAGCAGGTCAGGCAGCATCTAGGGAACAGGAGAATCGACGTTTCGGGCATTAGCCCTTCTTCAGGATTCCTGAAGAAGGGCTAATGCCCGAAACGTCGAGTCTCCTGTTCCCTAGATGCAGCCTGACCTGCTGCGCTTTTCCAGCAACACATTTCCATCTCTGATCTCCAGCATCTGCAGAGTGCAGAGAAGGTTTACGAGGATGTTGCCTGGTATGGAAGGTGCTAGCTATGAAGAAAGATTGAGTGGGTTAGATTTATTTTCATTAGAAAAAAGGAGATTTGGGGGGACCTGATTGAGGTTTACAAAATCATGAAGGGCATGGACAAGGTGGATAGAGACAAGTGTTTTCCCAGGGTGAAGGATTCAATAACGAGACGTCACGCTTTCAAGGTGAGAGGTGG
Source organism: Chiloscyllium plagiosum (assembly GCF_004010195.1). Taxonomy (NCBI): domain Eukaryota; kingdom Metazoa; phylum Chordata; class Chondrichthyes; order Orectolobiformes; family Hemiscylliidae; genus Chiloscyllium; species Chiloscyllium plagiosum. Next base: position 23,189,148 of record NC_057745.1, on the reverse strand, counting down.
AAAGTTTAAGGCGGGTTCACGTGGCAAGTACTTCACACAGAGGGTGGTGGGCGTTTGAAACGCATTGCCAGCAGAGGTGGTAGAGGCAGGCATTGTAGATTCATTTAAGATGAGTCAGGACAGATGCATGAGTAGGTGGGGAACAGAGGGATACAGATGCTTAGGAATTGAGCGACAGCTTTAGACAGTACATTTGGATCGGCTCACACTTGGAGGGCTGAGAGGCCTGTTCCTGGGCTGTAAATTTTCTTTGTTCTTTGTTCTTTGTTCTTATGTCATCTGGACTAAACCCACAGCAATGTGGTTGACTCTTAACTGCCCTCTGGGTAATTAGGGATGGGCAATAAATGCTGGACTAGACCGTGATGCCCTCATCCCATCAATGAATTTGTAAAAAATTCTGTAATCCTTAGATTCCACTTGGACCTGAAGGCGTCTAGGTTTTGGCACCAATAACTCCTCCTTCAGCTCAAACCTATTCTAGTGGACACCGTGGTTTTGAAGATTTACTGAAGAACTCAGTTTGACTGAAGCGTCTTTTATCCTTCCTTTATGACCAGCTGGAAGGACTGAGATAGCCTCCAAGTAAGTGGAAATGGGTGGATTCCCTGGAGAGGCAGTTCCTGTTAGCTAGATTACAATAGTTGTCATCTAGGCAATCAGAAAGGAGGGAAGCAGAAGAGACGATAAAGTACTACAGCTGCATGGGATGTAACATAAATGTAGGATGCTAAGACTATAAACAATTGAATGTAATCTTACATCCTACAATACACGAACTATCCCTGTGGGACACCGTACATTAACCCTCCCCGTATAATCACAAAGATTATTTTCCTGCTTCATATACAATAAAGTATGTATAGTTTTAAATTAGATGACCAACAAAATTAAAATCCACTCATTATTAAGCACAACATACATATTTTACAGCTTTAAATTCTAACATTTAGCCGATGTGGATACTTAAAATCATTTTCTCCTCCAAAAATCTAATATTGTCATGTAAAATGTTTAGACTGAAGTATTATGAGGCTTGAGATATTATGTGCAGTCACATTTAGCTCAGCAACACGTAGTTTTGATTTGAAAGTTGCTACCAGCAAGCAAATAATGGTTAGTTGTTACCTCATATGTAATAAAATCGCTTGAAGTGCTATGTCCTGTTGCATGTAATACATCTAGCTAGCTGTAGTCCTGTATATTATAGGATTATACTAAGTAGGATGTGAAAAGTTAAATGGCATTTGCACATCTGCACTCCATAGGCATTGTCATCGGAAATAATTAATTGTCCCCTTTTCTTAATCATCACAGTGTAAAAACGACGTACTGCAGATACTTGAAATCTCAAATAAAACTGAAAGTGCTGGGGAAGCTCAGCAGGACTGCGGACAGCAGCAGCCGTGAGAAACAGAGTTAACATTTCAAGTTCATCATGACTCTTCTTCAGAATTGAATCACCTTCTGAATCACTGTTGTTAGTTGCTAGCTTTGTTACCCCTATAATCAGGATTGAATGATACACCAATATATTTTCACGTGCCTGTTTAATACATGCTCTTGTGAGAAGAAACTGCAAAAAATATGGAAGAGGCAGCAATATCCTATTCACAATATGAATCCAAACTACCTGGTAAAAGCTAACTGCACATATCACAGGTTAGAATATTATCAATTCAGAAATACACCTCTGGATTCTCTTTTTTTAAAATGCCCTCCTCACCAATTCAGTAATTATAAAGTTATGGTCCAAAAATCAAAATAGGCCTATGGCTGCAGTAAAGTATTAATAATTGTGTATGAAATACTAGCTACGAGAGTCACAATATTTGACAAGCGTATCTTTTACTCTCCCCCCCGCCCCCAACCTTCCTCATTTCACATCACCCAATCTAGAAAATACATCTGGGGGAAAAAAATCCCCATCAAAGACAGTGCAAAGTCTGGCACCATGGAAACTGCCAGATAAGGGCAATTATTTTGGCCAAAGTGTGAAAATAAGCTTTAAATGGATGCAGAGACTATTCTTGAATGTCCAGTTTTAGGTAAGTAATTTTGCCTTAATTTCTGTTCAATATATAATTTGGACAACCCTATAGGAACTAAACAGAAACCTGAAAAATAACTAATTGATCCCATTGGCAGCATGGATGCAACTGAACCTCTGTAATCTAGTAATCCTTGAAAATCCCGATGAATATCTTCTCTGTTCACACAGCAGCTTCCTGATGCAGATTTCATATTCCAATACAGAGTTTCTGCACTAATGATTAAATCACTCCAAATTTCAAATCTATTCAAATTCTTAACCAAGGCTTCTTACTAACATTAAAAGGCTTTACTTAACCTAATTATAGTGGTCACTTAAAACAAAAGAGATTGTCATGGCCAACTTTACATGTTTAATAATTATTTTCTGCCACCATTACGAATGGCACAATTCAAAGCTGATCACATAGATTTCTCTTCATTTGGGTACAGAGACTATTCTTCCGCCTTTTGATTGCCTGTGATATTACTCCAGGGACCAATTCAATACAGGACATAAGTGGTGCCTCTCATTAATTTTAGCACCACATATAGAATTTCGACTTGTCAGTGAGTCAATTTCAGGTGTATTTCAACGGGTAACACATGAAAACGGGCTGAAATTGATTAAGCATGAGGGATACAAGGGGATGTGAAATGTCTTTCTGATATACACAGCAGATGCAGTTGACCGAGAAAAAAAACATTATTCATAGCCAATTTGTGGGTTTGGCTGGCTTTTCTGTGTGTATTTATACATTAGGTGGCAGAGCACCAGGATTCAGCGAGAAGCAACTGTGATGAAGACAAATATTGCATAAACCTGACCCTGATGGGACCAACAGGCACAGCATCGGCACAATCAATCCTATTTGTACATTTATATATCTATTTGCTCTATGGATCTCTGGTTCAGATTCTTCTGTATTTTGAAAATGTTGTTATAGGTTGGGAAGGGAGGTAGGCTGAAGATGAGGAAAGAAGGGAAGAAAGAAAGGGATGTCATGAGCGAAGGCAAAGGATTGAAGAAAGGGAGCAAAGGGAAACGAAAAGCTAAACGAAAATGAGGAGATGAGAAAGTAAGTTGGAACAAAACATTTACAAAACGTCTTTCACAACCTGAGACACTTGCCAAATTATCACTGTTGTAAATAACATGACAGAATATATAAGTTATTCATGTGGAGCATGCGGTTAAATAGTCAAGTCTGGATTACACATTGGTCCTTTTTATTGTAGCTCAGCTTTGTATCAGTCTTCCTATTAGGAATTTACATTAACATTTATTTTAAAAAACTGACTGGATTCAAATAAACTGGTTATTGTACAGGGATGGGGTCAGGTAATGCAGTTTGTGGAGGAGAGTGGACAGATGTTTAAAGAAGCTAATCAAAACCAAATACATTTAAATTCACATCCTAATCAGGGTTTAACTCAGTGAAGTGCATGAATTCACCGGTTTCTATTGTGAAGCAGCAGTTTTGAAGATAATGCATTCCTTACGTCTTCCTTAATGATAGTCAATCATTTCTTCAATAAAATACTCTCTTGTTTCTATGTACCATTAAAGATTGGATGAAATAATTTCAGCATTTATAGATGCAATGTGGTTGATCTGTTACGCTAAGAAATGACCATTTGTTAGGCACCATTTTGTTTTTACTAACAATGCATATTTAGCAGTGAAGTGGAAGAAGGCACAGGGCAGGGTGACACTAGGCACATGGACACACAAGATGGCCGCTGAGCCATCAGTTGGCCACTTGACACATAAGATGGCCACTGGACCACAATATGGAGAGAGACAGCAGAGCAAATACAGACGCTGCCTGGGGCCACCAGAATGCCAGCACAATGCACTCACAATGTAGTTGATTAGTTTAAGGCGGTTGGGGGAGAGAATACACATGAGTAATGTACACTGCCTGCCGAAGTGTATGGGTCCAGCCAACACCTCTGACAGAAATGCTAACAGCTTGATACGGACTCAATACAGAGTGCTAATAGCCAGGGCTGCAGTAATCATCCTTCTTAGGAAGAGTGATTAGCACTCATTACTAGACCAATGGACTTTTGCGTAGACATTGAAACTGACAATTTCTGTGCTGAAACTAACAACTGTGCTGAAATTAACAAAGGCTATGCTGGAACTAACAATGACTATATCGAAACTATCAATGATTCTGCAATGATATCAGAACCAAACTATGTTGCAAAGACAATAATCTCATCACAGACCTATTGTATCACAAGATGTATAAAGGTATCTTGACGCGTGCTCTAGGTCAAGGGAAGAATCGCAGCTGACCACTGTGCTGTTGCTATCTTTCTCTCCCCGGAGCTCTGGTATTTTCTTGTGCAATAAACTCTGTCATCTGACTCTGAGACTGGTGATTTTCCCCATAAAAGCAGTTTGTGATGTCCAAAACACGAGAAAAACCCAGGGCTTTCCATTTCCCAATTCATAAAAAAAATTTGATGCATGTGTTTTGAATTTAAACAGATCCTGCTCATGAAATTACCTTAGCTTGTGTGTAAATTCTTAAGCAGTAATGACAAAGTAACAACTAATTATGACACAACTGCAGGAATAATCTCTTCGTGCTTCTGAAACAGCTAATGAACTGCTCGATCTCTATAAATTTTGAAAAGGCCCTAAATCTAGAATATGGAATGATGGCGGAAATGGTTCAGCAACCAGCAACCTGAAGCTACTTTCAGGAAGACAGTCCTTCAAGTGCTGGTGACCTGATTAATGGAGAAGTTGGGCCACATTTTTGATGGACAAGAACAGCCCTTAATAAACAAAGAATCTCTCAGATATGATGAAATATTGGCCACACCGTCAGAACTTTCTCCTCCACTAGTATAATGCAAGAGGAATTCTGGAAGAAACTGCATAATTTAAAGAGAAACACAAAAGTGGGCTATGAATATTTCTGAAGAAAAGGCAGAATTGGACATGAATCTCATGAGGGAAACATGTAACATGACAGAAAGACTTTCCTTACAGTCATACCTGACTAGCAATCATGACCTCTAGTCTTATTTCCTTACCATTTTCAACTAAATTTCACAAGACAATATCCATCCCTCTTCTAACAGCCTCTTTTAATTTTTTTTCAAGCCTCATTTTCCAATACTGAATAGCTGCTAGCCTTTCGGTATAATCCTGTTCACTCTTTTCTGCTCCTTTTTCAAAGGCACAATATCTTTTGGATGTGAGGCAAGGTGAATTGGTTTAATATTCCAAGTCTGAATGTGATACAGACTTTTAACTAATGTATATCACTTTACATTTTAGACTCAGATCCCATGGTACAATCTCAAAGGAAACTCTGCCTGCTCTTCTATCCAATATTTATTTCTCCATCAACATCACTAAAATGGTTGTGAACACGTTGCTAGTTTTGGGACCGGATGCATGCGTTGATTGGCTCACTTTCTACATGACAACATTGACTACTCATTAAAAGCATATTATTTGTGATGAATGGTTAGGATGTCCTGAGAGCATTAAAGGCAGCTCATAACAATAAATACTTGCTTGGCAATTCTTAATATCAATTGTATTACACTTCAGATGTCCATATTAATAATACTTGCCTGGATGAGTACAGCTCCAACAAAACTCAAGAAGCTCAACACCAACAAGGCCAAAGTAGCCTGCTTAATTAACCCTTCCTCTACTGATACATGGTAGCAGTCGTGTTTACCATCACAGGATGCACTTCAGTATCTCATAACCTTTTAAACCAGTGTCCTCTACCACCTTGAAGGACTAGGGCAGCGGGGTCAGGTACACAACCACCTACAGATTCCACTTCACATGACACACCATCCTGACTTGGAAATACATTGCCTTTTCTTCACTGTCACTGGGTCAAAATCCAGGAGCTCCCTCCTTAACAGCACTGTGTGTGTACCTATACCAAATGGATTGCAACAGTCCACAAACGTGGCTCACCACCACATCCTCAAAAGTTATTTAGGATGGGCAATAAATGCTGACCTCGTAAACAGTGCCCATATCCAGTGAAAACATATATTTAAAAAAATGAACCAAGTTACTAAAAACATCTAAATCAGTATGTCAGAGTTAATAACTGGATTTGAAATTACAAACATCATCTATTAATTGAGGAATATTTTATTTAATGCCCTCAAACTTTTTAAGAAACGATGAACAATTTTCCCAAACAAAAGTTTTGGGGGACATTTTAACCTGACCTGCATGTAGGTGACAGTTAAAATAATCCTTACCTTCCCACAAGCCGAGTAAATATGACCAGTGCAATTTTTATGTTCCAATTCTACACCAGCAGTTAGTCTTCCCCCCAAATCTAGTCTGTTAAATATGTGGACTGGGCTACATCGACATTGATCTCATCAGCCCATGGCTGTAATTTTAAGTCAAGTCTGAGAGATAAAGTCAGTAAGAGTCCCAAATTGGTAGATTTTCTGCATTTTGCCTGATTTTCCTCACACTTGCCTGATTGCTGAAAACAACCACAGAACACTTTCAATGTGAAAATGGCATTGATAATGAAACTCAAGAATTGATATACTTCCACAGCACTAAAGAAGTCACTAATTTACCTCAATACTCAAACAGGAACTTTGCTGTTATAGTTTGGTTTCGTGTTTTTTTCTCAAAATGGGATCACTTAATCCAATCAGTGGTATCCAACACTGGCTGATTTATATTTCATATTTCCTTTAGCACTGGATTGGATGCCTTATCCCTAGAAAAAAAACTTATATAGCTACTTCTGGTGATACAATTTTAACCATATACTGCTCTGCAACACAGCAATTGTAGCCTTGACGTCCAAAGTGCAAGCTGATGCATTCAGTTCATAAACAAACATTATGTTTTTACACCAAATCTGTCCAAATTAAATGCTTCAAAACACGGTGTTATACTAAGTAATTGTTTCCTGGTTTCTAATATTATTGAAAAAAACGTTGCTAATATTTGTGTCATAGTCTGCTGTCTCCTTTTCAAATGCAATCTTAGTATATTGGCTTTACCTATTCTTGATTGGATTTTACAATAGTCCCTGCTTTCTTAACCACTGAGTCTTTTGTCTATTGAGAAATGTTTATTTGTAGGTTAATTGCTCTATAAATGTCCCTAGCCAATTTGGCCTTGCATAAACTCAAATCTTTTTTTCTCGTGGGATAAAAGTAACTTTCTTGTCCTTCACCTCGATTACTTCCAAATCACAGATAATCTCCAATAACACTCTTCTATGCGCTTTCCCCAAGTTATCTGCTATTAAGTGTAAAATTCATCCTGTTGTAACTTGATACTAATACTAAATTATTGATAGCACTCATTTGTCTCAACAATTTAACTATAACGGCGCAATGATTGCTATTGCCAATGTGCTCCACACAGAGATTAAACATAGATGCCGGAACCCTACTGAATTATCAGCCATCACCTTGTTTTTCCCTGGAAATATTTTATATGACTGTAGTAGCAAACATTGTAGAAATAATCTGACATTTTACTTTCAAAAATGTAAATGGATTATGGTCAGTATTATACCAATGATGCTCTGTGCATTTGCTGGACATATACTTCAAGCTTTTAAGAAATCATTAATGGTCCCAAGCTTTCCTTTTCCACAGTAAAATATTTATTTTGATGTTGATTTAACTTTTACTGAGTAGCATTTTGAGGAGTAGCAGATGGAATTTAATTTTGGATAAATGCAAGGTGTTGCATTTTGGTCAAACAATAAGGGCAGGACTTATATAGTTTATGGTAGGGTCCTGGATGCTGTTGTGGATCACAAAGAGTCCGAGGCATTCAGGCATTATATGTAAACAGGATGGTTAAGAAGGCATTTGGCATGTCTGCCTCCATTGTTCAGACCTTTGAGTATAGGAGGTGGAATGACATGTTGAGGTTGTACAAGATGATAATGAGACCTCTTCTGGAGTACTGTGTACAGTTCTGGTTGCCCTACTGTAAGATGGGTATTATTGAATTGGAGTGGGCTCAGAAAAGATTTCCCTAGATGTTGCAGGAAATGCAGGGTTTGAGTTATAAAGATAATTTGCATACACTGAGACTTTTTGCCATAGAGCATAGAAGGTTGAGGGATGACCTTATAGAGATTTATAAAATCATGAATAGCATAGATAAAGTGAATAGCAAGACTCTTTTCTCTAGGATGGGGGAGTTTAAAACTAGGGGGCATATTTTTAAGGTGAGAAGAGTAAGATTGAAAAAGGACATGAGGGGCAAATCTTTTCCACAGAGAGTGGTTCGGATGTGGATTGAAGACTAGGTAGTGATGGATGCAGGTACAGTTCCAACATATAAAAGATATTTGGATAATTACATGAATATGGGTCAAACTCAGGCAAACGAGATTAGTTTAATTTGGGACCATGTTGACTTGGACGAGTTGGACTGAAGGGTCTGTTTCCATGCTGTATAAATCTATAACTCAGTGACTCTATTTCACTGGCCTCCCTATGTCTGACCCATCTTGTTGAAACAGGACTATACCAGTCACTAACATCAAATGCTACCTTGAAGGGTTTCTTTAAATTTAGGGCAGTTAGCTCTGCTTTGTTGCTTGAGACGATTTTCAATTCTTTAAAATGTTGAAGATTTTAAAGAGTTGAAGATTAAAACTCTTTAGAATAATGTGCTTGCCATTATCCTAAGCACAGCACTTTTGTTTTCATCTGTAACAAGCCCATCAATCAACTAGTTCAAGTGTTAGCATTTAGTACAAGCTTGCAGTATTAATCAAACATCCACAAAAATCTAAATTAAAAAAACTGAAAGAACCACAGATGCCGTTAATCAGAAACAAAAACACAAAATGGTGGAAAACCTCAGCAGGTCTGGCGGCATCTGTGGAGAGAAAGCAGAGTTAATGTTTCAGACCAAGTGACCCTTCCACAGGGTGTTCTGAGGAAGGATCACTCGACCCGAAATGTTAAGTCTGATTTTTCTCCATAAATGCTGCCAGATCTGCTGAGCTTTTCCAGCAATTTCTGTTTTTTCTTCTGATCCACAAAAGCTTCATGTTTTCCATTTAGCATTGGGGAAAGTATTTATATTCTTCTTGGCTGTACCTGCCTTTGCGCCATTATATGACCTATGTCACTTAAACATGCGTTTGCAAAATCAAATCTATCAAATAATCACCTGACTATACTTTTTCAAAAAAGGCATCTGCTATTCCAAGTGAGCCCACTAATTATCATTATGTACCAGTATTTCATCAAGGTATACCATACAGTTATGAAAACTGGCTACTACTTGGTTCATTAGACCCTGGAGAGTGGCCAGATTTTCTTTATTACTCCAATTGGCTTAGTTTAACATTGGAAAGTGGCTGTTCAGTGGAATAAAGGCTAACATATATTTAGTGTTGGTTGTTAAAGAATGCTGCCGCTGTCCTTTGAATAGGTACATTTCCATTTTAAAAGTGGCACTTCCAATGCTATCCATGAGGAATTTACAACAGCAGCAGTCTATAACAGCAAGCCAATTGTCCTGTACAGAATCTTTTTACATCTCAAAGCAAGGTTTCAGAGCTACTTGCAAAATATTGGGAGAAGAGTCTGATTGAATTTGTTAAAGGTCAGGAGAGAATAACTATTCTAGAATTACACATGAAAAATGAAGTTTTTTTCTTACCAGAGTTCAGATTGGGCATGACAAAGATGCAAAGAAAGCTTCCAGATGATGAGCATTGGAGTGGTATCCATTTTTGATTAAGGAATAGGGAAAAGACAAGGTATTTTAATCCATGTAAAATTTTTAGTCACAATGAAATAACAATCATGATCTGGTTTTTTTCTGAGCTTAATGTTCAGTTGGCCAAAATACTTTTAAGATAATATTCTGAAAATTTTACTTCTTACTTTGTTTTTCCACAGACTGGCATGTGTGTTAGCTTTACTTTGGAGGAGGAGTTATTTCTACACTTCCTTCATCCAAACTATCTGCCAATAACCTTTGCATTGTTCCCACACCGATGGAGGTTACCATAAAGGACTCTCCTTCTCAAACTTACCTCCTATCCATGGTGTGATGACCCTCAAGTTAAACTCACCACCAGTCATCTCTCTCTTAAGGGGTAAATGTAGGGGTATGGGTGGGTTGCGCTTCGGCGGGGTGGTGTGGACTTGTTGGGCCGAAGAGCCTGTTTCCTAAGTAAGTAATCTAATCTAAAAAATCTTCTTAGTGGGCGGCACTGTGGCACAGTGGTTAGCACTGCTGCCTCACAGCGCCAGAGATCCGGGTTCAATTCCCGCCTCAGGCGACCGACTGTGTGGAGTTTGCACATTCTCCCCGCGTCTGCGTGGGTTTCCTCCGGGTGCTCCGGTTTCCTCCCACACTCCAAAAATGTGCAGGTCAGGTGAATTGGCCAGGCTAAATTGCCTGTAGTGTTAGGTGCGGGGGTAAATGTAGGGGAATGGGTCTGGGTGGGTGCGCTTCGGCGGGTCGGTGTGGACTTGTTGGGCCGAAGGGCCTGTTTCCACACTGTAAGTAATCTAATCTAATCTAATCTAATCTGAATAAGCGAATAGCCCTTGGGGACTATGGCAGCTTTATCTTTGAAGTTGAAAAGATTTTATTTGTAATAAGATCATTAGTAAGTTATTCTTTGTTGACTAAAGAAAGCTGGCTGATTTGTTCGAATAGTACATCGAATTTGTCTAAGACCTACATAATTGGCCATAAAACCTTTTTGGTTAAGTTTAAAGACTGTCATGATCAGTGGAGGAATAAGTGCACACTTTCAACCTTGGTTATAACAAATATTTGGAGGCTGAGTCTGGCATGGATCTCACCGATATAATGGGAGCATTATTCTGCTGGCATTTTCATCCATCCTGAGCAGTGCATGCCAAATGGCTGATTCCTGAGATATCCTCTGTGGGTTTTAAATATTTACATCACATACAAGTAGCGGCAGTGGTGGATGAGATGCCAATCTTCAACTGTAACACCTTTGGTGCGATAGAACTCCCATTTTCCGTTAGTAATTCATTGCGACAAAAATGCTACAAAAATAAACTAAAAAGACCCCATCTTTCTGGTTGGACCGAAAGGTCTGTTTCCATGTTGTATGACTATGATCTCACAGCCCTTCATCCTGACAATGGATCCCACTCCCATGTCCATCAGCTGAAAGCCTTTTTGCATCCTTGCTCACATGTTCATTTTTAGCAGGTTCCATCAGCTTTTTCTCCCAACATTTTGCAAGCAGTTCTGAAAGCTTTCATTGAGAATTAAGAAGATTCAGTACACGACAAGTAGCTTGCTGTTATTTTCCCACTCTGCTCAGTCGCAGTTTGCACACTTTCAAGTTTTGTAGAACTTCACAAATAGAGGAATATAACCTCTAATCAATACATTCAGGACGAGAAGAAAGTCAAAAAACAATGACCTGAACTGAATATTTTAAAAATGATGCAATGGATAACATTTTCTCCTATTGCATATAAGTCCTTCTTCTTAAGCAACAATATGCTTATAATTCACTCATCAAAATGCCATTAGCTTGTATCACGTGCACAAAGCTAGACATGACAAACAAAATTCGGAGTCCTGACAGAAATCTTTGACAGATAATATTCTCTTCAAAATTTCAAACATTAGAGCTTTCAGCCCAGTCCCAGCATTCGCAGACCCAACAGAGAGTACTCCTACCATTTGTGATAAATGGCACTTCACTATACAAGCAAAATATTCAAAACTATTAAACATATACTGAAGATAAATGCATTAAATGCCTTTTAGAATTATTATCAAATACCTTCAATAACAGCACCGTTAAGTAATATAAATAGAGCACTGGATGGTAATTCAGGCAGATTATACTCATTACCATTTATCAAAAGCTTTTTTCAACCCTCCCGAATTCCTGATTGAAGCAAGTCTTTGTTGTGACAGATTAATGACTGTAGCAAAAGAATCCAATGAATTCAGTGCTAGAGATCAGAAAGACTAGTGCTAGCCAGATTTTAACAGAGATACCATTAGTGCTTCATATAAATCACGCATGTTTAGAGTGAGGATACATTTTAAAGACCATCTGGACTCTTTAACCTCAGCATTTATATCCAGTACTCCTTGGCCATGCGATGCAACTTAAAATGATTGCTTAACTCTGTAAGGACTGGATTGCTTAACTCTGTAAGGACTGGACTAAAGTGACTTGATTAAAAGGTCATGTATTTTTATTTTGGTTTGTTAATTTGCACCATCTCAAAATCAAAGAAAAAGACCAAGGAATAAAAATAAAATAGAGCAGATGATGGAAATCTCAAACAAACACAGTAAAAGCTAGAGAAACTCAACAAGTCTGACAGCATTTACAGAGAGAGAAAAGCAGCATTAATTTTTTGAGTCTGACATGACCCATCTTCAGAACTCTTCTTCCAGTTCTGAATAAGGGCCCCATGAATCGTGAAACAGTAACTCTGTTTCTCTTTCTAAGAAATAAAGACTTGATCCATCACTATTTGGTCTAGGATCAAAGATTTGATCCATTTCCTTATTGTCACATTGTGAGTTTGTCTATTAACCTATGGATTCCAGGCCAGAAAGCAAATCCAACCTAATACGTCTTGCATCAAAAGCAGAGAATATCAGATGCGATTCCATTGTGAAGAAATGTTAGTGGCTTTTTTTATCACCTTTTTATCTACAGCATCTGTGCTAGCTCAGCAAGTGAGAAAGCTGAAAGGACAATATTTCTACAGTTGAAAGGTGACTTATTATAATGAAGTGGATAATCTCCATAATACTTACTGGGTCCGCATGTTTCTGAGAACCTGTTACCAACCTGAAAGTTGATAAACGTACAGTGAACCTCCCACAGCAAGTGCAGGTAGAAGCAAATAGATAGCAACAACAATGTTTAATTTGAGAAGAAATAGCAGTGAATAATAGTCTGATTGGGGTTTTATTCAACGATACTCAGGTCCAGTTTTCCACATTTTAAATAAAACCAATCATGTGTAAGATCCCAGGCTGGAAAATACTCAAGGTACCCCAACGGCCAAAATTACTTAAAGTCACATAACTCCAGGTTATAGTCCAACAGGTATATTTGGAAGTACAAGCTTTTCGAGAGCTGCTCCTTTGTTAGGTAGCGAGTGGGGCAGGATCATAGGACACAGAATTTATAGCAACAGGTCTTTAGCGGCTATAAATTCTATGTCCTATGATCCTGTCCCACTAGCTACCTAACAAAGGAACAGCACTCCGAAAGTTTATACTTCCAAATACACCTGTTGGACTATAACCTGAAGTTATGTGATTATTTAATTTTGTCCACCCAGTCCAACACCATCACGTCCACATCAAACTTACGTAGGATGGAGGTTCAAAATAGTATGAGCGGCCTGTAAAGCACGTAAGACAACACTTTGGTACATGTGACAATAATAAATCAAATCAAATCAAAAATCCAAAAATGAATCTGTGAAATCATTATTGCTGCAGCTTTTCCCCTGTAAAAACACTTGATTTGGAATGAATATGATACAAATAAGGCCAGTGCGCTGCTGGGGGGATTGTTACACAAAATGATAGCCCTCAGCCCAATTGGTCTCTGCTGGTGTTTACGCTCCCCATGAGTCTCCTCCCTCCTGAATTCGTCTCACCAATCAGCAGAAGCAAATTCAATGATTCTTTTTCAAATGTAATTCTCGAGTTATGGTTATCACTGGCAAGGCTGGCATTTGTTTGCCATCCCTACTTGCCCCGAGATGGTGGCAGTGGGCCTTCGCCTGTTGCCAGTGGTTGCTGTTTATTAGAGCTGATTGTTTACTTGTTCACTTCAGAGGACATTAAGAGGCATTGAAGTAGGACTGGAGTCACAGGTATAGAGGGTTGGCAGGTCTCCTCTAAAGCGCAAGCCCAATACTTTCCTTTAGAGTTAATGTCTTGGGTCCAGTCACCTTTGTTCAGACCCTTCTTCTGTTCTGAAGAAAGGTCACTGTACCCAAAACCTTAGCTCTGCTTTCTCTCCACAGATGCTGCCAGACCTGCTGAGTTTTTCCAGCAATTTCTGCTCATGTTTCTGATTTCCAGCATCTGCAGTTCTTTATCTTTTTTGGGTTTGCCAATGTTTTCTGCCTGCTGATCTGCTTCACTTATAAGATTCACCACTGAATATGAGACATAGGTGGGCACATTCAAACTATATGATACTATTTGAGGGAGACTAGACACTTCATTGCATCAATAAGGAAAAATGGTACATCATTATCTTCAGCATTGCTATGGCATTTAGGGGAGGAATGAATTGTTAAGGAGCACACTGACGGTGTATCATAATATTCAGTTCAAGGTAACATTTGGGCAAATTGGAATTCTTGTAGAACTGAAGGCTGTTACAAAAGAAAAATTTTATGCTGCCCTATTTTTCTCGAAGGTACTCCAGATAACAACGCAGGTAGTTCATATCTGTATCAAACAAGGACAAATTCTAGGCTTGTCAAAGACAACATCTTGAAAGAAGGCATCAGCTTGACAAGACATGCGGCTTTCACTGAACGGTAAGATTACACTGGTTGCAAGGCTTCATAGACGGCATCTTAATATGGTCATTGGCCATACGGTCAATATGGACATGGCTGTTCCTTTTAATACTTGCGTCATCATGTGGGATTTGCACTTTCTCACTGTTCGGGGAGTGTTTGGCAGGGGAATGGTGGGAGTGATATTTATTTTATTCTTTCACGGAATGTGGGTGTTACTGGCAATGCCAACATTTATTGCTCAAGCTTAGGTGCTCTTGAACTGAGTGGCTTGTGAGGCCATTTCAGAGGGCACTTTTGCTTTAATTTCAATGTTGTAGGTTTGGGGTCACATGCAGGAAACTAACCACTTGATGGACGGTTTGGCCATGAACAGAGCTGTTCTCTGCATTCATGGTAGATGACCTCACTGAGAAAACCCTGAACAGCAGAGCAGCAGCACCTTGGCCGGGCCTCTCAGCCTCAGCTTGCTGCCCGTCAGCAGCAAGACCTACTTCAGAACCCATTTCCTATGCAAGTTAGCACAGCAAAAAAATTACATAACAATGGGAAATAGTTATGAACAGTATGGTTCTAATCACAACAGCTCTCGACATACAGGGTGTTGTCAGCTAAGTACATAAGGGGTATAAAGACAATTTTTTTGTTACTCATGCAGGCTTCAATGGCGAGGCCAGCAGTTATTGACCCTTCCTAATTGCCCTTGAGAAGGTGGGAATGAACTGTTTTCTTGAACCACTGTACTTAAGCACATTCACAGTGCTATTAGGAAGGGAGCTCCAGGATTTTGATTCATGCACAGTGAATGAACGGTGATAGAGATACGAAGGAACTTACAGGTGGTTGTGTTTTCATGCATCTACTGGCCTTGTCCATCTAAGGATACTGGAGGCCATGTGTTTAGAAGATACTATCGAAGGAACCTTGGTGATTACTGTTGTGCATCTTGTAGATAGTACACACTGCTGTCACCATGTATTAATGGTGATGAGCACAAATATTAAAGTTGGTAGATGGGGTGCCAATCAAGCAGAGTGCTTTGATTTGGTGTTCAGCATTGTCTGTTGTAGCTGCACTCATCCAGGCAAATGGAGAGCATTTTGAAACTTGCATTTACATTGTATCTTTGACTTCCTCACAGCAACCCAAAGTGAATTCCATTCAATTGAGCATTTTTGCAGTGGAAGGAAATTGAGTTGCAAATTTGCACAAAGGAAGCTCCTATAAACGACAATGGAATAATGACCAGCAAATCACTTTAATAATGATGTTTGGAAATCAATGTAAGTCAGGACACCCCTGTTCTTCAAATAGTACCATAAGATCCTTTTCATCCATCTGAGAGAGGAGTTGGGGCCTCACTTAACATCTTCTCTAAGAGATGGCACTGTTAACAGTGTAGCCCTCTGTCTGCACTGCACTAATGTGTCAAAGCAGATTTTGTGCTCAGGATTCTGGAGCCAAAGGTGTATCACTCAGATCTAATGTGACATCAGCATAATTGTTGAATCTGATGCATAACATACTCATGAGTTTGAATGGAACTTCATTGAATTTTTTGTCATGTGTACCGAGACATAGTGAACAGCTTTGTCTTGTGAGCAATACAGGCAGATCACAGAGTTAAATATCATAGATAAGTAAATAAGAGGTAAATAGCGGCAATAACCAAAACACAGGTACAGGCGAATGTTAAGAGTTTGTGAGTCCATTCAATATTTTAACAATAGTAGGACAGAAACTGTTTCAAAACCGGCTGGTGCATTTTTCAGGCTTCTGTATCTTCTCCCTGATAATAGAGGTTGTAGAAAAGCATTGCCAGGGTGGGATGGATCTTTGAGAATGCTGGTGGCCTATCCTTGACAGTGGGCCTGGTAGATGGATTCTATAGATGGATTCTATAGATGGGAGGTTGGCCTTTGTGATTGTTCGGGCCGAGATCACCGCTCTCTGTAACCATCTCTGAATGGTACAGTTGCCGTACTAAGTAGTGATACATCCAGATAGAATGGCCTCGATGGCACACCTATAAAAGTTGGCAAGGGTATTTGCCGTCATCCCAAATTTTCTCAGCTGCCTGAGGATGAAGAGACATTGTTGGGCCTTTGTAACCAGTGTGTCCACATGTAGAGTCCAAGAAAGCTTGTTGTTGATGACCATTCCCAGGAGCTTGACACTCTCCACTCGTTCCACCTCTGTGCTGTGAATGTGTAGGGGGGCATGAGTAATGTCCCTCTGAAAGTCAATAATGAATTCCTTGGTTTTTCCAACATTGAGAGCTAGGTTGTTCTCAGTGCACCATTTTTCCAGGTCTTCCACCTCCCATCTGTAGTCTGTTTCGTTGCCTTCTGAGATTCAACCAACCAAGGTGGTGTCATCAGCGAACTTGTAAATGGCATTCATCTGATATTTGGCAACGCGGTCATGGGTATACAGTGAGTACAGTAGGTGACTGAGTACGCATCCCTGGGAGGCTCCAGTGTTGAGTGTTAGTGAGGATGAAATATTGTCTCAGTCTTCACTGATTGTGCCCTGTGGGTCAGGAAACTGAGGATCCAGTTGCAGAGAGTGGAGCTTAATCCGAGATTACTAAGTTTAGTAATCAGTCTCGAGGGGATAATAATGCTGAAGGTTGAACTGTAGTCAATGAGTAGGATTCTTATGTAGCTGTTCTTGATGTCAAGATGTTCTGGGGAGGAATGAAGGGCAAGAGATATGGCATCCGATGTGGATCTGTTGGTCCGATAGGCAAATTGGAGTGTGTCAAGAGTCGTGGGGAGTTTGGAGATGATTAATGCCATGACCAGCCTTTCAAAGCAATTCATGACCACCGAAGTTAGGATCACTAGGTGGTAGTCATTGAGACATGCTGCATGAACCTTCTTAGGCACAGGGATGATGTTGGCCATCTTGAAACAGGCAGGGACAGTGGCCTGCTGAGGGAGAGGTTGAAGATGTCCGAGAAGACCTCTGTCAGTTGATCTGTGCTTGCTCTGAGTGCACGGCCTGGTACTCCGTCTGCTCTTATCTCTTTTCTTAGATTTACACAAAGGAAAACTGATCTGACCTCTGATGCAGTGACTGTTGGGTTAGGTTCATCAGGACTTGTTGGAATAAGTGCTCAAACTTAAATGTTAGGTCAAACACAAACAGTGTTTTATTTATTTAATAAGGTCAGTTATTGAAATGACTGAAGTACGTGTGGATTGAAACTATACTGTGAGATATTAGAAGGAAATAAGTGAACACGGTGGATTTGAAATTCTTTTGTCTGCAGTTTAAATAAAAGTATTACTTATATACATATGCAGCTTGGAATAATTGCTGGAGCCTTGTAGTCTTACTCAGAATTCCACCCTTCCATGGAGCTGCATCTTTTATTAGCATCTGTGGTGGCTCAGTTAAAATTGTATCTTTAATTGGGTGGCTCATATGTGGCATGAACTGCCAGAAGAAGTAGCTAATGCAAGTACAGTTACAACATTTCAAAGACATTGGGGCAGGTACATGCATAGTAAAGGTTTTAGTCTAAATGCAGGCTGGCAGCATTAGTTTGGCTTGGGAAACCTGGTTGGCATGGTCAAGTTGACCTGGTATTTCCATGTTGTATGACTATTTTGATTCAAGCTAATAATTCCTATTTTAAATTTATATCATCTTTCACTTTTAATTATTTACCTAAAATGTGGCATGAACAGAATATTTAATGAAGCAATACAAGGTACAATTTAAGTCCCAATGATGACATTGACCATAACTCAATCAAACTTCATCACCCTTCTTTCACCAAGTGGGCACTCTAATGGGATAGAAATCAGATCCTATGGCTCCACACTGTGTATCTATACACACAAACAAAACAGAAATAAGCCATCATGTTCAGTTAACCAAGGTTAAGCTTTTCACTCCCCTCTAAAACAAATCATACATTTAAGGTTAGAAATTTCAAAATAGACTTTATGGTTTTGGCATTATTTCAGGATGAATTCACATACTGAAATTATTAAATTGTTTGTTCTAACCTGTCTGGTCTCTCACTTCTTTACCAACACGAGGGTCAATTTTAACCCTACTGGTCTAGATTTCCACTTCTGAACCCCACAAGAACAGGTTAGAACTATCCAACCTACTACTGTCACAATTCAGAAGCTAGTCCAAGCAATCGGCAGTCCCCAGGATTTAACTGAAGCTAGGTAGTTAAATATGGATCATATTTTTGAAACAGCAACTTAGAATTAAAGTCAGGTCCATTACATTTGTTCTGGGTAGAATGGAAATTGCAGGGTAGGATGGCAGATAACTTCAGATATATATTAAGAAGAATAGCTACAGGGAAGGCATTGATCAGAGTTAACAAAGAATGTGGGCATAGATTTCCTTAAACTGTGTTAGACATAATAGAGTGCCTAATACAGCAAATAGGTTGGAATGATATGGTCTCTTGGTACTAATATCACAGAATTACACATAGTCTGTATTCTGTACTTACTGATTATTGCTGTATATCAAACTTAACTAACTGATTGAATACATCACATTGATGCCATTGTACTGAGAGTGTGACTAAAGGCAATGCAGGTTCCTTTGTACCAGAACATCACATGTTAATGAATCATGTGACACAAAGGGGGAATGAATTGTTTAAGGTTGTTTAAGAGGGGTGGGACAAATTAGGTTTGGCATGGGTGAAGTGGGTTGAGTCCAGGATGGGGGAAGGGTAATCAGATCCAGGATTGGGGTAGAGTAGCTAGCCCTGAATGTGTCAGTGCAGGGTTCAGGATCTAGGGTCTACAAGTGGTCTGTTGCAGGTGTAGTTGAAGGTGTGTGAGGTAAGTATGGGGTTAGTTAAATAGTTATTCGGAAGTTCAACTATGTATTTAAAGATTTAACTTTCCTGGAGTTTTTTTTATTTAATTTCATCAGAAATTTCTGATTTCTCCTAATTAAAAGGGAACTTTAAGAGGGTTCTGGACATAGAGGAACTACCAGAGGAATGTTCAATTTGTCAAGCAATTCCTTCAGAGTTTGTTATGATGCAGTTTCCACCGGATTCCCATGTGGAACTTTCTGCCTCCACTGGAATGACTGTCAGATCTTTGGAAAATCTAGGCTATTGTCTCTACACATTCAGTTAACACTTTGGTAGATGTAGGACACAACTGGATCTAGTTCTTTGTTGTAGACAAATGTGTGTCATTTGTTGTAGGTGTGTGGTTGTTGTCTGGATTGATATCTTTAGTGTCTGAGCTGCATCTTTGTGGCAGTGGTTGATACTATACAGTTTGGATATGTGGGCTTGATCATTGCTCATCATCTCATTATAGACTGACCTAGGCTGGACGTGGCAAGAAAGTATCTTGCCGCAAACTTATATGTTTGTTTGAAAATCTCAAACTCTTAAGCTTTGTCCCTTTGTTGCGGTAACCACATGCTCATTGCCAATTTGCTCCTTTCTTTCCAACAGTGCATCAAAGCCATGTGGTTGAATGGTGACAGTATGGAAGGCAATAATTGTGTGGATCTGTCTTTGAGGCAAAAGTGCAGCCAGTGAGGATAAACCGTTGCCTTGAGCAGTAGCATGCAGATTTAACATAGCTGTCTGAGAATCTTAGCAAGTCTTTTTACATTTAACCAATGTGGATTTTACTATATGTACAATACATGCAGTGAGATTGTTTGACTGAGATAGTTAGGAGAATAGGCAATATGTTGACCATCCCACTTACAGCACGAGCCTTAGAAAGATGCACTAGTGTATTGTGGACTGCCAGAAGACGCAGTTTATTGAAGAACCATGAAACACACTGAATATGTCAGTCAAAATGTTGCGCAAAAGGGAATTTGGAGAAATAATCAGTCACCAGAATGTAGTTGTATCATTGGTCATGGACTTGCAGTCACAATCTTACACTGTGGCTCAAACAAAGTCTCATGTAAAAGGCGGTGTTCTCTTGATTGTTCAAGTTGATGGTTAGACTCAATGTTGTAGTTTGGAATATTTTGTTTCATAAGTGATGCGTTTTTTACCTCATGGATCATCTTAATATGGAGGTCCATGCATGCAGGAGTCTGTCAAATTGAACATGTGTATTATCTAACTAGGATCTGTAAACTGACACATTGCAGATACTTCTCAAATTGCTTTGACTTGCTTGTTTTCATGATGAAAATTAGAAATCTCCTTGACATTATTCCTCAGGTAATTTTTCTTTACATGCTATGGTGGGGCACTGTGCTGCACTTGGTGCTTCCCTGAACAAATACATTTTTTCCACATTTTAGCTCAATGTCTT
This sequence comes from Chiloscyllium plagiosum, assembly GCF_004010195.1. NCBI lineage: Eukaryota > Metazoa > Chordata > Chondrichthyes > Orectolobiformes > Hemiscylliidae > Chiloscyllium > Chiloscyllium plagiosum. Next base: position 23,168,287 of record NC_057745.1, on the reverse strand, counting down.
CTTGTGGAATTTTGCTTGCATACGTCATGAAATGCAGAACACTATCTTTCCGGATGAGACAAGACATAACATTTTCAAGATTTGATTTTTTTTTCTGAATTGTTTGCCACAATGGTTGATACAGAATCAAACACCGGAAGATATTATTAACCAGTTACAACTATTTCAAACATCCATCCTCTTCTATCAATGTATCAATGACATGTTCCTTAGCTTTGTCTGAATATGTTTTTCAAAAGGATATTCTGAAGGATTTAATGGGTGACATGAACGTTCTGGAATCCTTTCAGCTCGGTTAAATTTGGTGAACTCACATTCTGTACCTTTACATCAAAGACTGGTGATAATTGGTTGAGACTATCATCTGCCTGTTGGCAATATAATGTGAACCCAAAGCTGTATATCTTGAAGTTAACTCAGACTTTATGTTGATCTTCGAAAATGTGGAAAATTTATTATGAGCTTTGACCCATCCAAGAATTTGATCCTTTTTAATCTTGTTTCCTGAAACGATAATCCGTTTTACTGCTTGTCTTTTCATTTCAGTGGTTTGCAGGTTTGAGAATTGAGAATTGATTATTTTGGTAAATAATTGAAATTCTACTGGAATGCCAATAGACTGCCATTCCATGCTTAGCTATTTGCTTTCCATCGTTACTGTGTTCTTAAAGCTTTTATAAAAATATGTCTCTGTAAAAATCTGTGTTGTAGCGTACTTTCTTTTCAGTTTTTTTTTCATTCTTTTGTTTGTTTCTTTTTCTTTCTTTTTGTAGCTTCAAAAGCAGCAGGCTGTGACTGTACATAGTGTTCATGTCAAAGAAAATGTGAATAGTGGTAACACGCAGGCCTTTTTTGTGTGCCAAGCAGGAAGATAAAGACCCAAAGAAAGCTTTCTCTCGACATGAATATATTTGATATCAGTGCTTTTCTTTCCCCTCTGTTTTGTTCTAGGATTGCTATAGTAGATTGTAGCTGTCCTTTAGCATATTGAAAACTCCTGTTTCTGTTTAAAAATGGAATCAGTTGCAGCTTCCTTTTTAATTTAAAGAGAGAGAGCATGTCCTATAACTGTTCCTCAATTACAGTTTCTGTTTTTCAGTATAAGTTATAGCATTTGAGTCTTTGCTGTTAATTTCAGTTCTGAACTCAAGTAGATGATGAGGAATGACTGTTGGCAAAATAAGTCTTTGTATCCTTTATTGCTAACTATTTGCCACTAACTAACTGTTACCATTAGCTTTTAGAGCCCACTTGATGCCATCATTACATGATTCCTTGGATCAAACACCACTGCCAGTACAATATGGTTTAAGAGTGGCCCTCTCTACCATCACACATGACATATCCCATAAAGATCTGTTCTCATTGAGTCAGCTATCTAGAAGTTTAATAACAACATTACCTATAAACATTGCTATATTATCACAGATTTATACATAATCTGGATCTGTGCTTATTGATTCTTACTGTACATTACATACATCTAGCTGACTGCTGAATGCAGTACCTTGACTGTTTTAGTGAGAGTGTATCTGAGGGTGAGGCAAATACCTCTATACCAGAACATCACATATACTGATATCATACTGTCTTAAAGGTATGTGGTCAGTTTGGTCTGAAATCTGCAAAAACACAAAGTAGGATATGGGGGCAGTTGATGGAGGAAGGAAGGACTACACACTGATAATGGCATCCACCTGATTTCTTCCTTTTGTAAAATGCCAATAATGGCAAAGTGGGTAGTAATGTAGAGACTCGGACTAATGCCTGTCGATCATGGGTTCACATCCCACCTTGGCATATTGTGGAATGTAAATTCAATGTAAAAATCAAATGTAAAAGTTCATTTCAGCAATTGTGAAATGGCCAGCAGATGTTTAAAAACTCACCTGGTTCACTGAAGTCCTTTAGGGATGGTAATCCTGACCTGGTCTGGTCTACATGTGACTCCAAGTCCACAGCAATATGGTTAACTCTTAACTAAAATGTGCCAAAGAAGCCACTCAGTTCAAGGGCTACTAGGGATGGGCAACAAATGCCAGCCTTGCCAATGATGCCCTTACCCCATGAAAAATTAAAAAGAATTTCAAATGACCTGGAAAATTAGGCCCTCCAGACAAGCAATTCTCTGCAGTGTCTTTCCCTCCATATGCTGCTTTATACTCAGAATAAAATTCTGAAATTAGAACATTGAGTGCTGGAAGAAGCTCAGCAGTTCAGGGAGTCTCAGTTTGAAAAGCATTTCCCTGTGATGCTCTTTTGCCACTTTGAAAACTTCATCACCTTGAAATGTTAACTCCATTTCTCTGCACAGACACATTCTGAACTGCAGAGCTTCTTTCTCCCAAGCATTTTATCATAGTATCCTTACAGTGTGGAAGCAGGTCATTCAGTCCATCGAGTCAACACTGACCCTCTGAAGAGTATCTCTACCCTCTCCACCCTATCCCTGCATTTCCCATGGCTAATCCAACTAGCTTACACATCCATGAAGTTTATGGGTAATTTAACATGGCCAATCTACCGAACCTGCACATTTTTTGGACTGTGGGAGGGAACTGGAGGAAACCCGTGCAGGCACAGGGAGTATGCCAACTCCACACAGACGGTTACCCCAGGGTGGAATTGAACCTGAGTCCCTGGTGCTGTGAGGCAGCAATGCTAACCACTGAGTCACCGTGCTGCCCCTTTGCGATTATTTCAGAATTTCCACCATCGGTAGCATTTCGCTTTTGCATTCTTGGGAAAATCTGCTTCCTCATCTCTTTATCTTTTTGAATGGCTATTTAAAACATATTACCCTATACACAGTTACTCAACCACTATATTGACAGATGATCTTTAATGAGTGTACATGCTGGAGCTCAAATGGTTTTTTTATATCGACCAGACTGGCACTCAAACTAGTAGTTTATCTTTTCTTTGTTTTGCTGAACCTCTTTTACAATGGTGTAATACTGGAATGTTATTCAAGAATGATTTCTGATGTTCTATCAAGGCTGTACATCCTGAAAATGTCTAACACTTCCTAGAGGGAATGTTTGGGCTTGGGATACAGCTCTGCGTGCACACAATAAAACAGATTTGTAGCAGATTATTGACATCAGCACTTGCCTCAGACTGATCTATATATATGACCTGGGATTAAGTCCCTGAGCACACAACAGGAGCAGCTGGCCTGAGTATTCCAATGATAAATACGAATTTTTTTTCAGACTTCAGCAACTTTGCCACTTCCTGGAGGGTGTAATTCTTTGTCCCCTTGAATTTTTTTCTAACTCAAACTGCAGCCTTTGTTTTAACGATTCACTGCTTCCACATGTCCCTGTTGCACTGAATTATCTGTGAAGGGCTATCTTGTGTTTCCCCTACCTCTGCACACAGGAAAAGGATATGAACAAGAGTAAATTACTGATTTGATTTAGGGGTCAAAGACTTAGGGGTCAAAACAGATCTTTTCAAGCACCTTGGTGGGGCTGTGAAAGATGTGGAGCTTTTATGTATCTTTACTCGGAAGTAACTTTTCATAGCAGCTGACGAAATTATGTAAACAGAGATAGACATATGGAGCACTCATGAGCTATTACTGTTAGAACAAAATTCAGCTGTCAGAGTCAGTGGCGTTCAGTTTATATCCTGTAGCATTTTCAGATCTAAAACACAGAAAAAAAGGTGATGATGATTTAATTTCCCTCTTCTTCGAAGAATTGCCTGTAACTGAAGTAATTTTATTGTTACTTTACAATTAACGACATGGAAATTGCAGCACAGAAACAGGCCATTCAGCCCAATTTGTCCATGCTAGATGAAATCCAAAAGAACTGCAGATGCTGGAAATCAGAAACAAAAACAGAAATCGCTGGAAAAACTGAGCAAGCCTGAGGAGGGCCACTGGACCCAAAACTTAATGCTGATGTCTCTCCAAAGATACTTCCAGGCCTGCTGCTGAGCTTTTCCAGCAATTTCTGGCTTTGTCTATTCTAGCACATCTGCTCCATCAGCCATGACTCAATTGGTAGCATTCTTGCCTTTTTGAATCACAAGGATCCAAGATGAAGTCTCATTGTGAGAATGCAAGGAACCACATTGACACTTCTGTCATTGCGTTGTGGGAGTATTACTGCCAGAGGTGTCCTGCTTTGAATGAGGTATTTAACCAAAGCCCTATCTGCCTGCTCGAAGGATATAAAAGATTCCATGGCATTATTTAGGAGCTGTGTCCTGTCTAATATTTGCTCATCAATCAACATCATTAAAAACAGATTTACAGATTATTATCGCCTTGCTGTTTGTTATGTGCAAATTGTCTATTGTGTTTTAATATTGCAATGGTAACAAGACTTCAAAAGTACTGCATTGAGTATAAAGTGCTCTGAGTCTTTCAGTGGTCAGGTTAGGTGCTATATCAATGCAAGTATTTATTTTTGTTTTTGTTTTACAGCAAAAGTCTATCCACTTATTTCTTTCTCTTGTCCTGTACTTGCAATTAGAGTTGTACAATTTCACATACACTTAGGCTTAGTTTTCCAGTGGATGATGCTATTTTGTCTCACATTTACATGATGCTGAAATTTTGAGGGAACAATTTGAAGGACAAATTTAGTCGGGACAGGTCCAATGCAAAATTTATGTGAATTCGGTTACGTAATTCTTTAGTTTAAACAATTGGGACTGGAGAAGCTCCAGTGTGTTGATTTATGACTGGTGACATAAGATTAATGAATGAAATATACTCTAAAGGATGAGATATAGTACAATCAGTGTTCTTTTCATCAGTGAATCCTGTGGGCACTGTAATTTCTTTGCACAAAATATACATTTCTACTGTAAATAATATTCTATTGGGCTGCACAATAAAAAGCCAATCCTGAGAGAATGTTAGAGCAAGGTGAAAACATTTGTGCAGGACATTATAATTACAATGGGCTGAATTTGCTACTTAGAGGACAGTTTTAGCTGTCAGGAGAAGTTAGGGTCTGTACCCCGGTTGGATGATCTGTGCATTGCAGAGATATAAACCTCAAACCAAGTTGGAATGAAGTAACTGTGAGTAAACCTGGGGCCACTAGCAGCTACCTCTGCATTTTGAGCATTATCTGTGAGTGAAATGCAGGAGAGACCAGGCTTTATCTGAGAACATGGAGACAGTGAGGTCTGCAGATGCTGGAGATCAGAGTTGAGAGTGTGTTGCTGGAAAAGCACAGCAGGTCAGGCAGCATCTAAGGAGCAGGAAAATCGATGTTTCGGGCCAGAGCCCTTCATGAGGAATGAGGCTTGTGAGCCTCAGGGGTGGAGAGATAAATGGGGGAGGGGGGCTGCGGAGAAGGTAGCTGTGAGTGCAATAGGTGGTTGGAGGTGGGGGTAAAGGTAATGGGACAGACAGAAGGGGTGGAGCGGATAGGTGGGAAGAAAGTTGACAGGTGGAACAGGTCATGAGGGATGGTGCTGAGCTTGGGTAAGGTGGGGGTAGGGGAAATGAGGAAACTGATAAAGTCTACATTGATGCCCTGGGGTTGAAGGGTCTGAGAACATTCTGCTGAAGATAAATGGGGGTCTGTTCAGTTATCGGACTCTCCTAATTTATGGTAGTATTAGTATTGTATGTAAAAAGGAGGTCTTTGGTTTTTCAGATAGAGTCAAAATCGAATATTTGCTTATTTACTTGATATACAACTGTACAGCACTGGACTACATTTGTGACTATGTGTATAGACAAAGAGATATTTTATGAATAAAGTATATTCTTGAAAAAAAAGCCCTCTGGCTGTCTCTTCACACCTGTAAATGGTCAGATCACGTCTGATTTGCATGTGGCTCTGTCCTCCTGCTGTGCTCCTGACCTCTTTGAGTAGGTGAGGTGTAGACACAGCAAGGGGCCTATGCATCATTTCATTATGGTGGGAACATTGCTACTAATTACTTTCTTAATGTCATGAATTGGCTTTCCATCCCTGATTGCCCACATTACACTTAGCTCTTGCAAAGGGTGGCAGCATACATCAGCAACCCAGTCCAATAAACCTTACTCCAATTTTATTTGCACCTCTTCTTTTCAATCTGCCTCTAAATGCCTAATGAAGTTCCACCTGTAGGTTATGATGAATTATCAGGGCACACTTTCCCGATTATACAACATCCACTAGATCATTTTTTGCTCGCGCTATTTTTCATTCTGGAGATTAACTTAGCCAATTATCTGATGCCTTCAGGGACTCTATAAATTACTGGAATACAATGGTATGAGTAGCATATCCTGGAAGATCACAGCTCCTCTGAGCACAAGTCCTGAGCAATGGCCTACCTACACCACCCACCCAGCTGAAGAGTTGGAAGAAGTCCACCTTTACAAAGCCTGGGGGTCCACGACCTAATCTTAAAACCATTCTCTTGTTAATTGACATCTGTCCCCATCTGGGAGGGAAGTGTCAGCTCCATCTGATTAACTGACTATTCCCCATTCTCAGCATATGTGTAGACCCAATCACATAGATTAGATTCTCTACAGTGTGGAAACATGTCCTTCAGCCCAACAAGTTCACACCGCCCCTCCGAAGAGAAACCCACCCAAACCCATTCTCCTATGCTATATTTACCACTGACTAATACTGTGGGCAATTCACCTGACCTGCACATCTTTGGATTGTGGGAGGAAACCGGAGCATCCAGAGGAAACCCATGCAGACACAGGGAGAATGTGCAAACTCCACACAGACAGGTGGGAATTGAACCCAGGACCCTGGTGCTGTGAGGCAGCAGTGCTAACCACTGAGCCACCAAGTATTATCCAGTATTGGACAGGAGAAGGAGGAATTTGAATCACATGCTTGGAGTGCCAGTACTTCTTGAGCTAGTGGCCATGCCACAGGTCAAGGCTGAAGACTATGGGGTGCCACTCATACTGACTTGACAGCACATTTTAGACATCCAGCCCTCAATAAGCCCACCCTAATTGACGCTCTAGAATCATCCAGGATGATGTAATTGAAAAATGGACCTTTCAATAAAACAGGAAAATAGGAATGAATTTATAATGGAAAGAAGACATATTATGCATAACATTAATTGAAAATCAAACAAACATTAATGAAAGTGATTCGTCTAACTAAGCTATTGTATTATACAATTTGTTTTTTTTGAGTTGTTTGCCTTGGATGATGTCAACAATCATAAGATAAAAACTGTTTTCAGTACAAATAAGCCAAACATCTTCTATTTTCTTGTTTTATTAATTTCTAAATAGTATGTAGTTTAGCTACACATCCAATTAATTAACTTTTTCACCCAAATAAATCCAAGTACAGCTTTGAATAAAATGTCTTGAGGATGTTTAAGGCATATGTCACTTCAAGCTGCCATATTCTGCCTTTCTGCAATCCATAACGTTTCACATTTGTTTAGCATGATACAAAACAAATATACATGAAATATGTAATTGAACAGCGGATTACTGACATGTACTGAGAATGCAATGTGACTCTGCAGACGGAGACAAATATGTTGTTTTGCAATGGAGCAAGGGGAAGAGGCTGTACACTGTAGGAAATGAGCAATCATGCAAGAGTCCCCATTTCCTTATATTGTAGTTTACCTAAGTGTAGTGCAACTACACGTCTAAGATTTATTTTTACAGAGTGATACACACAGATTTATATATTGGAGCGCTTCCACTGAGCTAGATTGAGCCAGAAGAATAAGATTTGCTGAAAGGGCATTAGCTCCATTCACTATTTATTGCTGTGGAGATTTTGTTTCATCTGCAGCAGTATCCAGAATTACAATGAGGATACATTAGGTGTCTTTGTGGAACCGTGAAATGCAGTTAAAGTGATACAAATGTGAACTTACTCCCAAGATATCTGACAAAGTGAAATATCTACTTCTCCGACCAGAGGAAACAAACAGTAAAACTCACGAATGACACATACCAGTCTAACATGCCTTGTATATTTCAAACTGAGCTCCAATATTTACACATCCAACTGTTTTGTTTTACTTTTCTTTGCCCTCAGGTTACCTGAGATTGGCTTAGGGGTGTGGGTCTGTGTAGTTCTATTGCAGGCATTTTCATTTTCTTCTTGACCACACCCCCCGAAGGGGTCCAGGTGACACTTTCTCCATTGTTAATAAAAGGAACTTTGAACGAAACTAACAAACAGCCGCAAGTATCAGTTTGGGGAAAAGACGTAATTCTAAGACCTCGAAAGATTGTGTGCCTTCAAGGTATCTTACATAGACCTACCTGATGCTATGTTGGAGGTTTGATGTCGAGCACACCAATGGACTGTGAATCCAGTTCTGCACCCTTTTGTCATTGCATTTGTTTTTGTGTTATTCACCCACAGGGGGTCACTGGCTGACCAGCATTTATCGCGCATCCCTAGCAGCCCTTGAACCTAGTGGCATACTGCGAGTCTGAAGTCACATGGTTTGGGTGAGGAGGCCAGATTTCCTTCCCTGAATGATATTAGTGATCCAGATAGGTTTTTCCAACAATCAGCAATGGCTTCATGGTCATCAGTAGATTCCGATTTTTTTTATCTGAATTCAAATTCCACCATCTGCCATGGAGGGATTCGAACCCATTTTCCCAGAACATTAGCTGAGCTTTTGGATACATTTTTTGTTTAAAGTAAGACAATTATGAAGCAATACAGGTTTTTGTGAAGCAACAAAGGAAGACTTATTTTTGCTGGTTAGTGATTCGTAACTAAAGGGCCTTAAAATAATATGATCACAGAAAGGAAAGGAAGACATTTTGTAAGGTATTTTATACAGGGTGCTAGGAGCTGCAATATTCCATAGGAAAGAGGAATGAAAACAGAATCTGCGCTTAACCTTGAAAAAGAGAAATACATAAATTTTGGGGAAGATGACTTTGAAAGATATGAGGTAAGGCAAGGAAATTGACAATGTGAATAGAGCTTTCAGGATGTTGGCAAAACCTATCACCTAAATGACCTGTTTCTGGGCAGGTTTCTAAAATGTTCTTTACTGCAATATTTAAAGACTTTCACCTCTCTCAAAAATTGCTACAAGTGTCTGGCTTTTCGCTACAGGGTAGAAGTCCCAATGTTGGGAACATATGCAGGTCCCAAGGCCTCATTGGTGGAATGTGGGAGTTCAGATGCAATATTCCTAGAGCTGACCTATTAAATGTCCACAATCGAGCTCACGGTTTAAGCAATGATGGCAATCAGGTTCTAGAGTCTGTCAACCTATCAGTAAGTCAGCAGCTCTGCAGCCTCCATAGTGCCATGAAGGGAGATATGCTGAGGCTGAGACATTTACTTGTTCAACCAGTGTTAGATAGATAACCCCTTCAATGTAGCCTGAGTGGCCTCAGTGCAGCCTGTGTTGCATCTGGCTCTGCACCCGTAACCCCTCCCCTACTGCTGGCCTCCCACCAGTGTGGTCTGGGGACGATGGCTTTCAATGATGGACCTCAAATAGGCCTTTAATCGACTTAATAAAATAACTGCTGATGCTGTAAATCAGAAACAAAAACAGAAGTTGCTGAAAAAGCTCAGCAAGTCTGGCAGCATCTGTGAAGAGAAATCAGAGTTAATGTTTCAGGTTTGGTGACTCTTCCTCAGATCAGTTCTGAGCTTTTTCAGCAGTTTCTGTTTTGTCTTTAATTGACTTAATTGGCCGTCTACTTGGCAGGTAGGGGTGAACTGCCAGCATTTCCACTGCTGGGGAATATCTCCAACACCATGACTATGCCAAGAAACCTTCCTGTCCCAATATGTCTCCCTGGCATTTGGCCCTGTTCCAACCTAGAACCAGTAAGATCTCACTCTAGCTTCTTAGAGTAAGACTGATGTTGAAATGTATTAGAGTTGAGACTGCAACTAGCTCTAACTCAAGCTCCTCTATATTGGGGAGACGGGCCGCCTACTTGCGGAGCGTTTCAGGGAACACCTCTGGGACACCCGGACCAACCAACCCAACCACCCTGTAGCTCAACATTTCAATTCCCCCTCCCACTCCACCAAGGATATGCAGGTCTTTGGACTCCTCCATCGTCAGACCACAGCGAAACGACGGTTGGAGGAAGAACACCTCACCCTCCGCCTAGGAACCCTCCACCCACAAGGGATGAACTCGGATTTCACCAGTTGCCTCATTTCCCCTCCCCCCAGCCTGTCTCAGTCAAATCCATCAAATTCAGCACCGCCCTCCTAACCTGCAATCTTCTTCCCGACCTCTCCGCCCCCACCCAGTCTGACCTATCACCCTCACCTTGACCTCTTTCCACCTATCACATTTCCGACGCCCCTCCCCCAAGTCCCTCCTCCCTATCTTTTATCTTAGCCTGCTGGACCTACTTTCCTCATTCCTGAAGAAGGGCTAATGCCCGAAACGTCGATTCTCCTGTTCCCTAGATGCTGCCTGACCTGCTACGCTTTTCCAGCAACACATTTCCATCTCTAACTCAAGGAACCCCTGAGGAGTAAGAAGAAATGACATTCATCTCATCTGATGTGCTCGTTCCACAGCTAAGAAGTGAGAAAAACAATATTGTATCTCATTCATGGACCAACTCCATGGCACACTTGAAAATTTCAAAGGGGATGTGTCATCCTGCAAAAAAATCAGAGATGAAAAGTCTGATCTAAATTGTACTTCAATATGATATTCTATTACAATATAATGTTGCCATAATCCCAGAGGACTGTGCTCTCATTAGAGTAAAACAACCCAAAGGTTACCAAGCCTCAGGCAAGGGCTGAGGTTGAGAAGGTGACCTCCAGTGGTGTGGGAATTGAACCTATGCTGTTGGTGTTACCCTGCATCCCAGACCAGCTGTCCAACGGCTGAGAAAACCAAGCCTTGGCAATTATGCTATTATATACCACGCTTGACTGTATTCCCAAATTCCAAACCTTATCCCTAATGTCTGTACCATGAACCCCAATTTATCTAATAACTTATTTTGTCAAAATATTCAAAGGTCAATATCTGAGCTAATTAAATCCCCAACAAATGTGTAAACAGAACAACTAAAGGCAAGATACTGCACACAATCACTTCCATCTTGAAGGACAAGGGGAGCAGACACATGGGAACACCATCAATACCAAGCCACTCACCATCCTTGGAAAAACATTGTCATTCCTTCCATGCCGCTGTGTCAAAATTAGGAACTCCCTTCCTGATGGCATCAAGGGTTAACCTATACAAAACAAACTGCAACTGTTCAAGAAGGCAGCTCACCACCACGGTCTGAAGGGCAAATAGAGATGGGTAATAAATGTTGGCCCATCCAGCAATGCTCACATCCTGCAAGTGATTAGAAAGAATGGAAAATGCTGGTGAAACTCAACAGATCTGACAGTATCAATGGAGAGGGAAACAGAGATAACATTCAGTGTCCAGTATGACTCTCCTTCAGAACTGATCCAAAGAAGAGTCATACAGTGTTGGAGAACTGCTAACTTTCTCCAATTTCTTCAGTTTTTATATGTGCAAAAAGAATAACACTTCCACAGCTTTCTGAAGAATTGAGCTGCACCTATACATTGAACACAGGTACATGGAAATAGTAATTGAATCACTTCACCCCTGAACATGCTGTTATTTAAGTAGATTGTGGCTGATCAGGAGCTTACCTTTGTCCCTTATCTCTGTTAATACCTTTGGTTAATAAAGATCTATAACGTTTAGATTTAAGATTAACAATTTGATCTAGTATCAATCGTCATGTGTGGAATAGAATTCCATACTTCCATTAGCCTTTGTTTATGTAGAATTATTTCCTAATTTCATTCCTGAAAGACCTGACTCTAATTTGTAGATTCATATCTTAGTCCTGTATTCCCTCTCCAAGTGGATATAGCTTCTTCTCTTACTAGCTGCCTTCCTTTATTCTCTTTCAAGCTAGTTCATGAACTTCCCCAAAATATACGAATAGCAGCGCACTGACAAAAAACATCACTATTTAAATTACCTGACGTTATGCTGTGGGATAAAGCCAGCAACTGAAATAATTATTTTTGTCTTATTCGTAATAATCATTCATAAACTGACTTTGACTGCACACTTAACATTGAAAACGGAATAAGTAGTTAACGCTTTCCTGGGAATATCCTCTGAAAGTGCTATAAAAAGTTATTATGCCGCTTTTGTTTGCAGTTTAAAATAAACCTTTTCTCTCTGTTTTGCTGCAGCACCATCTGCTGGCTCAGGTGATGTCTCCTAGTCACGAGAAAGGTTTGCTACAGTATATCAAAGTTATCAATGTTGTCGACTGTATGCACAGATTTACACTTAAACTTTATAAGAAAGAGCATCACAGGATCTTAGAAAGGAACCAATAACCTGGGACCCACTGTAAAACTTCAGCAAGAAGCATACAGCCTGAGGGAAACAATGATTTCATTTGTAATTGAGGCCCAAGCTATGTGACAGAAAATAGTGTCCACCCTTTTCTGTGACCTTTTCTGACCGAATAATTGTATTTTTGAGACAGTGACCCACGTACTGCTGTTAGACCTGATCACATGCAATGACACCAGCAATCTGGCAGATCATTCATTGCAGCTGATGAAACTGATACTTCATTTTCATTCGAATAACAGTTATTGATCAAAACTCAATATGAAAAGAGGCAATGCCAAATCATGACACATTGCAGGCTGCCTGTGCCTGTCACTCTCTGAATTAGTTTTAAAACAGCTGTTACGTGAGAGAACTTGAACCAATTCATCAACGGGTTTCCCTCGAAGAGAAGCAAATACAGTCAGTTTCCAAAGTTTCTCTCTACAAGGCTTCAAGCCTTTGTCCTGACCAGAAAACGCTCCCATTGTAATGAACAGTTTCAGTGAAAAACTGCTTCTAAATGAGAGCAAAGGGTTATGTCAAGTGGCAGTAAAACAGGGCACCAGTACAGCAACTTATAAAGAGGTTTATACATCAGCACGCAAGACCCCAATGGTGGTTATGAACTCTTCCTCCTCCACTCTTTTTTTCCCTATTTTCTTTGTTCTACTCATTGGAAAAATTGAATAGACAGGCCCAGGTTTCAGAATGTTGGTGGTGTCACATTCGAAGGCTTGTTAATGATGATCTTCCACTGTTAATAAAACTGACTGATTAGCTATGCAGAACGTCGGGAGGATGATCACATCAATTAATAATGACAAACACAGAGAGTTGGCAACCACTTTAGGACTTACGCAGTGTATTCTGGTTCAAGTTACGTAAATAGAGGAAAGCATGTCACTTTGTGCCAGTTATTAATTTGATATGAAAGCTGCATATTTCCACAGACATTTGACAATGTAAGAAAACAAGATATTGAGTGCGCACATTATGAATGTTTTTCAAATTACTCATCTTGCCCAGCAATGTTGACATTGCAGATAAGAAGGGGGGTGAAAGTTATTAAAAAGCCCCCTCCTCTGCTCAGGGACTAGTACTGCTTCTGAATTGGAACCTTGCATTTGTTTCGAGAGAGAGTGATGTATATCAGCCTGGTGCACCCCTGCCTCCACAGCATCCAGCTGACAAATGATGAAACCCATCATAATTATGATAAGGAAGATCTGTTGGTCTCCACTGGGATTAGAATGTGCAACACCGAGGTATGGGCAACAGAGTATTAAAGACAAGCTGGGAAAGCCAGTCAATTAGTGAGCCTCCTGAGTGACATGCCTTCCAGACAGTTCTGTATCTCATGAACAGTACCACCATTGGTCTCTCTTCCTCTCTGTCATTCTCTAACGCTCTCAGCAATACATAGTTCGTAGCACATAATGCAGTGTTCAAAACATGCTCACTGATCCTTCGTATTGAAGCCCGATGTCTTCTCTTGCATTGACATATCAGGGCTAGTAGCATACAGGACTGTGATAATAAAAAAAACCTTTTTATACTGGTCAGCCTTAAATTAAGACCTGGACAGGAAAATCCAGGTAAATTCAGTTGTTACGCTGCAGTGGTTGCTCTGCGGCTAAAATTAATTGAATTCCCCTTTCACCCCAGTTAGGCAAATCACCGTCAGCAGAATTATCAACTTTCCATGACAACTGATCTGTGGCCACAGAAGCTGATTACAGTAGGCCCTCTGAAGACATGTACCGTACATCTGCAAGAGATATGAACTGACTTATCCTGACAGATTCAACTGGAATATTTTCCACGACAATGTTTAGCCTGCAAGGGGTGCAAAATAGTACCACTAATGCTCCAGATTGACTGCGGAAGTGACTTTGAAATGACAGCATGCAATGAATGAGTTAATGAGGCAGTCCCATGTTTCAGCAGTGAGGGAAACTGTAATCAGCAGGATTTCTTCATTGCAATGACAGCAAACATCAAAGCCAAGTGATAAGGGGAGCAATTGCCTGAATCTGCATTTACACACCACTGGTTACAGGGGTAAGTTTTAACAAGAGTCAAAGAAGACCATCCCTGGCAGCATTTACAGGTTTTTTAAAACTCTGGTGAACAACTCTCTGCCCAAATCTGACTGTTAGTAAAACATGAGCTACAGTATCAAGACTTGCTAGTACTCTATAAAATAACTTCAGTAAATAACAATTAGCTCAAAAATCGTTGCTGTCTAAATCAAAGAGGTAACTTTAATTCCCAAGTGATGTTGCAGCCTTCTGATATCTGTCCGTAGGCACTCCTATTCATAAGAATCACAATAACACTTAAAATGTGGGGATACAGTTTTTTTCCAGTTGCACCAATTCTTTCGTCCCATTTCACCTGCAACTGACATAAACGTCACAGAGTTTGTGAAATTTTAAATAGAAATGACAGTTGCAAGTGTAAATCAAACCATCATGATCTAGTTTTAAAAACCATCGTGCTAGAAACAGGCCCCCTCCATCAAAGTTACCATTGTCCTAAGTGTGAATTATTCACTTTTAGGAGATTCCACTAGACGATCTTGATTGCAATGCTTAAAAAAAGCCGGATCTTTTAGCTACATGGGTATTAATATGCATATTTTATAAATAATTTTTAAAATTTTGTTTCATATATTTAGTCAGAAACTGATCCTGTATCCTATTATACGTGGAAAACAGCTGTTCATTTGTTTGAAGCTGTTTTTAGAAATGTTAAATCAGGTTGCTGTTAAGTGGTGGATTGACACAGATTTAAATTCTTTTTGTGATAAGCGTATTTTCAGTTTTGCTGTGACCACACGCAGAGTAGTCTGTGAACTATGAATCTAAATAGTTTGTTTAGCCCCATTTTAGCTTTTGGGAGTACATTTTAAAAAAGAACCAGCAGCAAAGCGAGAGTCAGAAGCAAGTTAATAGCTGGTGTATTGCAGACTATTGAGTCCACCAAGTGGGCGGCATGGTGGCACAGTGGCTAGCACTGCTGCCTCACAGCGCCAGAGACCTGGGTTCACACATTCTCTGGGTTTGCACATTCCCCCCGTGTCTGCGTGAGTTTCCTCCGGGTGCTCCGGTTTCCTCCCACAGTCCAAAAATGCGCAGGTTAGGTGAATTTGCATGCTAAATTGCACGTAGTGTTAGGTGAAGGGGTAAATGTAATGGGTCTGGGTGTGTTGCTCTTCGGAGGTCGGCGTGGACTTGTTGGACTGAAGGGCCTGTTTCCACACTATAAGTAATCAAATCTAATCTAATCTAAATACAATAAGGTTACTAGCTTAGAATACACAGGACTAAAAGTAGATTAAGGATAATATAAATTTCTAAAGATTAAAATAGGATAGTCTTTAAGATTGTTGCAGGCTTGTTATGTCTTAAAGCTACTGTCTCTGAAATAAAGGGATTAAAAATTTGAAGTCTGATACAGCTGCTGTGATGGTTTCTGTAGTTGAATAGTAAAGGTTTGCCTTTTCAGGCAAATGCAGTCAATCAACAGGATTGCGTGAGAAGAGAGAAGGTTTCTTTGTTCCCCTGCTTCTGTGGTTCTGGAACTGTTTTCAGCAGGGCTGTAGTTGGTTTCTGTGCACCTTTCTCTATGTGCTCCCACTGGCTTTGAACTCACTCTTTGCTGATATCTCTCAGAGTTTTTACTGCATGGTAATGTACCAAAAATGTTGTTCATAGTCTGTCTTATCCAGCCCAAAACTTATCATATTTGTGATCCCAAAACTGGCAAATCATACTTCCATATTAGGTAATAGTTAGCGAAGTTTTGTGTGATAGATCCATGCGTTTTTTTAAGTCAAGTTAATTAATTTTTCACTGTCTCATACCATCAGTTAGGATAGTTCTTATTTTCAAGTTATGGTGAGCTAAGGGTTTAGGAGTTTCTACTTACCCTGAGTAATGTTGATTGAATTTCAAAAGACATTATGATTACTTCCTGGGAGAAGAATGGGTTTGTCCTAATAACAACAGAATTGACAGTGGTAGTCAGGTGACTTTTGGTAGCCATTTTGTAAGATTCTTTGGCCACATTAAAGACTTTATTTACAAAATATATAATATTGTAATTACACAACTGTAAATGTTGTTTGAATTAAATTGGAACAGGTACAACATTTTCTTTTTGAAAGAAGTGTTGGATTGCCCAGGTCCGTGGTACATTTTGTGCTCAGTCGTTTGCAAATACATTTGAGAAGGAAGGCGAGAATAAACATATCAAAGCTATCACAATTCTGAGCATAATTTGCTGCCAGAATAACAAAAGCACTAAAGCAAAAGCTATCACATGATGTTTAGCTGTAAGTCCTGTAATTGGTAACTTTTGAGTCAAGGCAAATAGAACATGAATCAATGGAAAATTTAAATTTTGGAGATATTTAGTCATACAGTCCATAGATTGTGGGCTAGGTAGATTACCATTCAAAACGCAAGATCACAAGGAAGTAGTGGGTGTGAGCGGGATGCTCTGTATATGTGCATGTGTGTATGTGTGTGTGTATTTGTGTGTGTGGGGGGGGGGGGGGGGGGGGCGTGGTTAGCTGTGTTGGAAGGGGTGAGGACTTGATGGGCAGGTGTCACTTCAAGCTGGTATGGAAACTGCCACTGCTCCAAAAGACCCTCTCAGATTTTGGAATAGGTAACATTTAACTAGATAATCAGTGTCAGCTGTCTCCCAATTTCTGCAATAAATGCTAGCACTTGGACTAACCATATACTGGTGGCTTTGCGACTATTTTAAAGCCATCCACCTACAACTGCTCAGTAGGAGCTAAATTGAAGCAGATAGATTCCTTGCTTCTGCTTGTTCTCTATCACTCTGCTGATTTAAGGTACTATACACCTCTATTAGTCTTGTGGTAGGATATTTATACATACTCTCAGTATAGATTTTAACTGTATGTTTGACTCAGCTCCTACAGTAGCCCTACTTGACAGAGAAGGTCTGAGGATCCATATCCCTCATGGAGCAGTTATTCAGTGGGAAAGTAGTTCAGTGGTCAGCACTGATGCCTCACAGTGTCCAGGACCCAGGTTCGATTCCAAACTCAGCAGACTGTCTGTTTGGAGTTTGCACAATCTCCTCATGTCCCTGTGGGTTTGCTCCAGTTTCCGTTCACAGTCCATAGATATGCACATTAGGTGAATTTGCCATGCTAAGCAGTTCTGGGATGTGCAGCTAGATAGAATAGCCATGGCAATTGCAGGGTTATAGGATGGGTATGCTCTTTGGAGGGTCGGAATGGTATGCTCTTTGGAGGGTCAGTGTAGACTTGATGGACTGAAGAGCATTTTTCTGCACTGTTGGGATTCTGTCAATACAATAGTTTAGCTTCTTGGCACTAGCTCAATGAACCATGGTCAGATTTGTGACTGTTAAGAATATCCAAACTATAAGCTGAAACTGGAAAAGCGCAGCAAGCCAGGCTTATGCCCGAAACGTCGATTTTCCTGCTCCTCGGATGCTGCCTGGCCTGCTGCGCTTTCCCAGCACCAACTTTTCAACTCTGGTCTCCAGCATCTGCAGTCCTCACTTTCTCCTATAAGCTGAAACTGCTCACTTAAACTTACCAACAAGAACTGGATCTCTGATGAACAGCCACCATATGCATGAGACTTCCTTGTTGTTCCTGATGCAGATTGATCTATGGATTTGCAGCAGTGTCATTCAAATTTAAAAGCAACATCACACTATTTTTGTAGAGTCAATTTCTAAAGCAGGTTTACAGGAGATTGCTTTAAGTGGATACATTCTCCGTTCTCTCCAGCTGCACTACTCCTCACTTACAAGGTCTTTCTCTGAGACTAACACAGAACTAAACTTTAAGCGTGAAGTTATTTATCCAGAGTTTGTGTCTGTGTTTCCTGGCAGCATAATGTGACACCTGTGATTTGTCAGCTTTTAAATATAGTGGAAAGTTACAGGTCATGTGTTCACAGTCTCCCAGGATTCACTCTGTATGACCGGTGCTGCAGTACTGAATTCCTTCATAAATAAGAATACAATAAGCATTTCTGTGCTGACATTGAAATTTCACAATAAGTACAAATGTTTGGATTTTTTTTATTTGAAGACTTGTGTTTGAATCTGCTTTCAGTACATTACATTCCAGCCTTAAGAAGCCTCTTAGAAATAAACACCATTGTGGAATACTGCACAAAGGTCCATTCTTGAGAAATTTCCCTTACATTAAAGATTCACCGAACCTACCCCAGGTGTCCAATGGAGGTTTTCTAACACAATGAAATGCTTAAGCAGCCTCCTCAGCCATGCCATAGATTTTTTCACGTTTCAAGTCAGCTTGCTCAATTCCAAGGTCATAAGCATTTAAATCATAATGCTAGATAACTAAATGTCATTTTCAGAATACCACGTATGTTATATTAGTGAATCCTCTGAGAGTTTGTTCAAGGTAAGTTGAAATGAACTTTGTGTAACAGGGTGTCAGCATTGCCTCAGCAATCACACACTCACCTCCAAGGCAGAGGGTCAGGAGTTCAAGCACCACTCCAGGACTTGAGCACATAATCCAGCTAATAGTTCAATGCTGTTCTCAGGGGTTTGCTGTGCTGTTAAAAAATGCACCTTCACTTCGGGAGAGATTACAAGATCCCATGACATGGAATTAGAACAGCAATCCAGCAAACATTTCTCTGTCAACCAACAATACCAAATACAAATGAATCTTATTGTTCATTGTTGGTTCTTGCTTTGTGACATTTGGCCCCTTTTTTGGGTCCAAAGTAGCACCAACGAGGACCATGAATGATGCTTGATGAAATGATGTTCTCCATCACCACTCTGCAGCCAGTACAGAGTTGCTCACAGCAGCAACTTTCAATGCCTCTCTTTGACCTTTCAGCTCCAGGGAGTTGCCCTTGCTTGTTTCACTTTTAATTATCTGACCATAGCCGGGAGTATCTCCAAGCACATCTTCTTGTGTAATCCTTGCAACGTAACTTTGAGTGTCCCATCAAAGCTAAGGAGCTTTGTGAATTTCTCCAGTGTATCTAGTAAATAGTACACACTGTTACAGCTGAGCATTAGTAGTGGAGGGACTGAATGTTTGAGGATGAGGTGCGAATCAATCATGCTTTGTCCTAGAAGGTGTCAAGCTTCTTTTGTGTTGTTGGAGCTGCACTCATCCAGGCAATTGGTGAGTATTCCATTACACTCCTGACTTGTGCCTTGTAGATGGTGGACAGGTTTTGGGGAGTCAGGAGATGTATTACTCATTGCAGTAGTCTAGCTTCTGACCTGCCCTTGTAGCCATTGTATTTATATGGTTAATCCAGTTCAGTTTCTGGTCAGTGATAAACCCCAGGATGTTGATAGTGGAAAATTTAATGATAATAATGTCATTGAATATCAAGGGATGGTGGTTAGATGGTCTGTTTTGGACAGAGTCATTGCCTACCGTTTATGTAGCACAAATGTTAAACATACACGAATGAGTTGACACGTCAGTATACCTTAACGATACAAGCTCAGGATATCATCATTCTTTCATACAACAAGGGCAAAAATGTCTCAGATTCCATCTTAATGCAAGTCGCTTGAACCATAATACATTGAAGGAAGCATGTGACCAAATAACTTAATGTTAGCACAGGAATGGATTGTCTGTGAAAGTAAAATTTGAATGTATTTGTGAGCAGTGATAAATCTCTGTGGGCTCTTCCAACACCAGCTTATCTATGCCCTAGTTTTAATGTTATGACAGGTAACATAACCATTGGTGTATCAGGTAAGGAAATGCTATTGGAGACAAAACACACAACATGATGACATTTGTGGCCATCTACAAAAGAAGTCCAAGATTTTTGTGGCAGTTATTTGGTAACCAAATTGTAACTCAACTGGACAACAGCTTTGGCTGCCAAAGACATTGGATGTTCAGCAGCATCAACTATATTGAGTACAGATCTGGAGGCAGACATAGACCAGTGAGAAGACAGAGCTACTATCTTTTTGATGTCTAACTTGAAAGAGGTTCTCCCTTTAAAAGAAAACAGTGCCTGGAGTTTTAACCAAACTGAGGCCAAGGACTACTGATAGCACAAAATTAAAAATCACACAACACCAGGTTATAGTTCAACAGATTTAATTGGAAGTACACTAGCTTTCAGAGTGCTGCAACCACCTGATGAAGGAGCAGTGCTCCGAAAGTTAGTGCTTCCAATTATCCTGTTGGACTATATCCTGGTGTTGTGTGATTTTTAACTTTGTACAACCCAGTCCATACACCGGCATATTCAAATACTGATAGCATAGTTACAAAACTTTCCTAAAAGAGTGTACAGCTAAAATAAAAGCTCAGGAAGCAGTGTTCTGTACTAACAAGCCTGATCGATGTTCAGAGGTCATTTGATGCTACCATTTTTCTTCAGTAAATCAAAATCAAAATAGAGGGATCCCACATGATGTCATCATGCTTTATTTGATGTGCATGCCATTTACAGGTAGAAATCTGTGGTTACATGCCTGCAAGTTTTGAATGACAGGCCTTCAGTTCTTCAAAACAACAGTCCTAACCAGGCCAAGACTAGCAAAGAGGTAGCAACAAAAGAAATGATGGGGCAAAAAAAAAGCAAAGGGCATGAGTGTGACTTTTTCAAAGACAAACTGAGAAGCTTGATGAGCCAGTTATCACTCAAATAACAAATCAAGATATTGGCAAGAAAAAGAACCATACTATTGACACATTACTTGAGAATGAACATAATTTTCAGGCCAACAACATTTTCATTCTTTAGATGCAGTTAACATTATTGCTCTGATCAATGAGTTGCACAAAACCAATCAAATCTGTAACATACATGATTTGTCAGAATGGCCCAAAACCTGTCCAGCTTTTCTTGATAAATGGAAGACACATGGCGTCAGCAAGGTTAGATCTCATGGAATACAGGGAGAAGTAGCCATTTGAATACAGAACTGGCTGAAAGGTAGAAGGCAGAGGGTGGTGGTGGAAGGTTGTTTTTCAGACTGGAGGCCTGTGACCAGTGGAGTGCCACAAGGATCGGTGCTGGACCCTCTACTTTTTGTCATTTACATAAATGATTTGGATGTGAGCATAAGAGGAACAGTTAGTAAGTTTGCAGATGACAACAAAATTGGAGGTGTAGTGGACAGCGAAGAGGGTTACCTCAGATTACAACAGGATCTGGACCAGATGGGCCAATGAGCTGAGGAGTGGCAGATGGAGTTTAATTCAGATAAATGCAAGGTGCTGCATTTTGGGAAAGCAAATATTAACAGGACTTATACACTTAAGTGTAAGGTCCTAGGGAGTGTTGCTGAACAAAGAGACCTTGGAGTGCAGATTCATAGCTCCTTGAAAGTGAAGTCGCAGATAGATAGGATAGTGAAGAAGGCGTTTGGTATGCTTTCCCTTATTGGCCAGAGTATTGAGTACAGGAGTTGGGAAGCCATGTTGCGGCTGTACAGGACATTGGTTAGGCCACTGTTGGAATATTGCATGCAATTCTGATCTCCTTCCTGTCAGAAAGATATTGTGAAACTTGAAAGGGTTCAGAAGAGATTTACAAGGATGTTGCCAAGGTTGGAGGATCTGAGCTACAGGGAGAGGCTGAACAGGTTGGGACTGTTTTCCCTGGAACGTCAGAGGTTGGGTGTGACCTTATAGAGGTTTACAAAATCATGAGGGGCATGGATTGGATAAATAGGCAAAGTCTTTTCCCTAGGGTGGGGGGAGTCCAGAACTAGAGGGCATAGGTTTAGGGTGAGAGGGGAAAGATATAAAAGAGACCAAAGGGACAACTTTTTCACACAGAGGGTGGTATGTGTATGGAATGAGCTGCCAGAAGAAGTTGTGGAGGCTGGTACAATTGCAACATTTAAAAGGCATTTAGAAGGGTATATGAATAGGAAGGGTTTGGAGGGACATGGGCCGGGTGCTGGCAGGTGGGACTAGATTGGGTTGGGATATCTGGTCGGCATGGACAGGTTGGACGAATGGTCTGTTTCCATGCTGTACATCTCTATGACTCTATGACTCTAAGGGACATTGGGGACAGATTTCAGGGAATCTGGTACCAAATCCATGTCAAACCACTCAGCAAAACACAAAATGGTTGAACACGACAATAATGGGAGCAAAGTGTTAAGAAAGTGCATAACTACAAACACATTCATGAGGTACAGAGTTAAACAAGCAAAAGACAAATTTCACAAGATGCTCAAGGTTTCCAGATTGTTACCTCACACACCATGTCGATATTATAAAGCAATTTAAAACTTTAACATATATTGTATCATAAATTCTGAAAAGGCAGAGCAACATATCCTAATAGGTATTACCACTATGTATTCTGAAAGGCACGTATATTAGCAAATAGTACTCCATAGTACAGCCAATGAGAGACTCATTCTGTCTCGGGAATCATCAAATTCATGCTTGGGCAGGATCATGCATCACTGCCAATCAACACAAGCTCACCTTGGCAACCTAAAATGCTCTAGCAAGTAGATACCAAAGGTGCAGCAATGGCAGTGATTACTAATATGCACTGATCTTGGTATAGGCATAACACATGAGATTCAAATCACACCCAATTTGTGGAATAGACCAGCCTTGATATAATTAAATCAATGAATGATATTATACTCTGTACCCAGACAGATTTAATATGGTTGCCAGTTTTATTAATCCTCCAATGAAGTGCAGCATGCGCATTCATGAGAACGTTCGAGTGGAACTGAATGAGATTGAACAAAATGGCGTCAGTCAGAATGTCGACAACACCACAAAGACTGGTGTGGCTTCATCATGTGTAACTTAAACAAAGATGGCACCACACTTTGCCTTGCCTCCACCAATAATGCCCTGTGACTGGATCCAAGAGGATACCATACTCCTCCAAAGGTGCAACCAGGCCATCCAAAAAAAAATGCACTGGGAACAGATCTTCTATTACATGGTCCCATTTTCATATGCTGGGTTCCACACTCAATGGACTAAAAGAAAAATCCTACTTTATTGGATGCAGCTGATGACTTTAATGATCATAAAATCAGCTTTTGCCCTGTCACTATGGTTGTACGAACCACAGACTAACCCAAATCCTTCTCCCTTAAAAATGGGAGCTTGCTGGGTTCGGGGCTAAGAGGTAGGATCCCTGACTTCTTCCAGGATTTTTGCCCCAAAGGTGACTCTTTCCAAAGTCTCCAGAATAAGAGGCGAAAAACAGGGTCTTAATCTTCATCCATCTTCTATCACACCCTACCACCTCTCTGCTCTCCTGTATTTTGTTTGCTCTCACATGCTTGGTGCCATTAATGTGAAAACTAAAATATACTTCTGTCTTTGGTGGCCGCCTCACAAATTGCGACGTTAATACTATTTAGTGCAATGGGAATACATTTCAGTGCAGAAGGGCTTAACTATCTCCCTTGGCATCCACATTGCTGATGCTTTGGAGAAAATTGGTCTCATTGTACATATATATTTCAAGAATATTGCACATTTGTTTCCTGTATGGCTATATATGACCTTTAATATTGTGCAGATATGATCTGAGGAATTCCCATATTTTTGAAAACTTTCACTTCAAAGCATCAAATCCATATTTTCATTCAAGCAGCACGAATTGTAGACTTCAGCAGAAGGCAATAATTTCAATGTATTTGACAAGTCTTAAAGTAGAAAGCATGATTATTCAAACTGCTGCAATACATTCAATGCGAACTTTACTGCAAAATAAACTTTGCTTGCCTTCAGCAGTCTTTTAAATGAAGACCCTTTGTTATATTTAAAGTCAAATACATGCAGCAAATCTCCAGATAGTATATTCTGCTGATGTGAGAAATGTCTCGGACATTATCCCTGTGTGGACTTTATTTTATGGCCTGCAACACAGCTACATGATGATAGCATAAAATAATGTGAATTGCCCAGTGTGCAGGTCTGAGAGATAATGACTATTATATTAATTATCATCCCAAATCAATGTTAAGCAAGTTAACTTCTTCTCTGTTACACTAAATCAATTAAAAAGTTATTTAGTCATCACCATGAATAAAACACAGGAAACTATAAAGATGATGACTCATTGCATATCTGTATATGTGATAATCGAGTACTCTGAGACATGGACATTGCTGACTGGCCAGTAATTTTTGCCTGTCCCTAGTTGCCCTTGAGAAGGTGACGGTTAGCTTCCTTCTTGAATCACCGCAGCCCACAAGCTGGAGATTGACCCACAATGCCCTTAGGGAGGGAATTTCAAGATTATGAGCAACAACAGTAAAGGAACGGCAATATATTTCCAAGTCAGGATGGTGAGTAGCTTGGAGGGGAATTTGCAGGTGTGGTGTACCTGCTGCTCTTGTCCTTCTAGATGGAAATGACCGTGGGTTTGGAAGATGGTGTCTAAGAATTCTTTGGTGAATTTCTGCAATGCACCTTGCAGATAGTACACACTGCTGCTACTGAGTGTTGATGGTGGAGGGAGTGGATGTTGTGGATGTGGTCCCAATCAAGTGAGCTGCTTAGGCCTGGATGTGTCAAGCTTCTTGAGTGTTGTTGGAGCTGCATTTATCCAGGCAAGTGGGGAGTATTCCATCACACTGCTGACTTGTGCCTTGTATTACGGTGGACAGGTTTTGGGGAGTCAGGAGGTGAGTTATTTACCTCAGTATTCCTAGTCTCTGACTTGCCATTGCGGTCAGTGTGTTTACGTGATGAGTCCATTGAGCTTTTGGACAATGGTAACCCCTAGAATGTTGATATTGGGAGATTAAGTACTGATAAGGTCATTGAATGTCAAGGGACAATGGTTAGATTATCTCTCATTGGAGATGATCATTGCCTGGCATTTCAATGGCATGAATGTTACTTGCCATTTGTCAGCCCAAGCCTGGATATTGTCCAGATCTTGTTGCATTTGAACATGGACTATTCCAATATCAAGAGATATCGCAAATGGTGTTGAACATTGTGCAATTATCAGCGATCATCCCCACTTCTGACCTTATGATGGAGGGAAGGTCATTGATGAAGCAGCTGAACATGGTTGGACCGAGGACACTACCCTGGGAAATTCCTGCAGAGATGTCTGATAGCTGAGATGACTGACCTCCAAAAAACACAATCATCTTCCTATGTTCCAGGTAAGACTCCAACCAGCAGAGATGTTGTCCTCTGACACCCACTGATTCCAGCTTTGCTGGGGCTCCTTGAGGCCACACTCCATCAAATGTAGCCTTGATGTCAAATGCTGCCACTCTCACATGATCTCTGGAATTCAGCTCTTTTATCTGTGTTTAAACCAAGGCTGTAATGAGGTCAGGAGCTGAATCGCCCTGGTGGAACCCAAACTGGGTATCACTAAGCAGGTTATTGCTGAGCAGGTGCTGCTTGATGGTACTGTTCATGATACCTACCATCATTTTACTGATGAACAAGGGGAGATTGATGAAGCAGTAAATAGCTAAACTGGACTTTTCTTGCTTTTTGTGTATAGGACATACCGAGGATATTTTATACACCCTCAGACAAATGCCAGTGTTGTAACTGTATTGGAAGTGTTTGGTGAGAGAAACAGTAAGCTCTGGAGCACAAGTCTATAGTATTAGTGCTGGAATGTTGTCAGGGCTCATAGCCTTCACAGTATCTATTTCTTTAAAGGTTTCTTGGTATCAGGTGAAATGAATCAACCTGGCATAAGACTGGTATCTATAATGTTGTAGATCACTAGAGGAGGCTGAGATGGATCATCCACTTGATATTTCTGGCTGAAGATTGCTGCAAATGCTTCAGTCTTATCTTTTCCACTGTCGTGCTGGGCTGTTCCATTATTGAGGATAGGGTCAATTGTGGAGCCTCTTCCTCTAGTGAGTTACTTAGTTGTCCACAAGCATTCATGACTGGATGTGGCCGGATTGCAGATCTTAAATCTGACCTGTTAGTTGTGGGATCACTTAACTCTGTCTATCACTTGCTGCTTATGCTGCTTGTCACACAAGTAGTCCTGTTTGGTAGCTTCATCAAGTTGACACTTCATTTTCAGGTATGCCTAATGCCACTCCTGGCATGCCCTCCAGCACTCTCCATTGAATCAGGGTTGATTCCCTGGCTTGATGGTAATGGTTGAGTGGGGGATATGCTGGGCCATGAGGTTACAGATTGTGCTGGAGTACAATTCTACTGCTGTTGATGGCCTACACCACTTCATGGATTCACAGTCTTGAGATACCAGATCTGTTTGAAGTCTGTCCCATTTAGCACGTTGGCAACGCCACGCAACACAATGGAGCGTATTGCCATGTGAAGCCGGGACTTCATCTCCATAAGTACTGTGCGGTGGTCACTCTTGCCAATACTATCATGGACAGATACATTTGCAGTCAGCAGATTGGTAAGGATGAGGTCAAGTATGGTTTTCCCTCTTGTTGGTTCCCTCTCCACCTGTTGCAGACCCAGTTTGGTGGCGATGTCCTTTGGGACCAGACCAGCTCGATCAGTAGTGCTGCTGCCAAGCCACTCATGGTGCTGGACATTGAAATCCCCGACTCAGAGCATACTTTGCCCTCCTGCCAACCTCAGTACTTCCTCCAAGTATTGCTCAACATGGAGGAGTACTGATTCATCGGCTGAAGCAGTACGGTATGTGGTATCCAGCAGGAGGTTTCCTTACCCATGTTTAATCTGAAGCCACACAACGTCATGTCATCCAGAGTCTGTATTGGAGACTCCAAGGACAACTCCCTCTCAACTGGGTCGCCACCTCTCCTGGGTGTGTCCTGCTGGTGAGACAGGACATATCCAGGGATGGTGATGGTGCTGTCTGAGGAAATATCTATAAGAACTCATTCCATGAGTATGACTATGTCAGGCTGTTACTTGGCTATTCTGCGATACAGCTCCCCCAATTTTGGCGCTAGCCCCTAGATGTTAGTAAGGAGGACTTTGTAGGATTGACAGGGCTGATTCTGTCATTGTCTTTTCTGGTGCCTAGGTCAATGCCAGGTGGTCCATCCCAACCATTTCATTTCTTTCTTCAGACCTTGATGTGTATTTCAGTGCAACAGAGGAGGAGAGTAATCGTGCACACAACATTTCAACACGTCAAGGAATAATTGTTGTAGCGTTGCATTTTACAACTCAATTGTAATTATTTCATCAAAAAAGAAGTTCCAAATATTCTTAAAACCAATCAGTTTAAACAGATGAAAGTGATGTTCTGATCATATCCACCTAGCTTGCACATTCCCAGGGTTGAAAATTGTGGTGCTGGAAAAGCGCAGCAAGTCAGACAGCTTCTGAGGAGCAGGAGAATCAACGTTTCAGGCATAAGACCTTGTACATCCCTAGACACTACAGACAATTTTGCAAGACCAATCCATGTAACTTGCACATCTTTGGACTGCAGGAGGAAACTGGAGTACCCAGAGGAAACCCACACAGACATTAGGAGAATGTGTAAACACCACACAGACAGTTACTGAAGAATTGAACCCACATCCATCGTGCTGTGAGACAGCAGTATTAATCACTGACCCACTGATGCACCTACTGGATTACTTAACAGTTTAACAGCCTGTTAGTTCAAAGGTTTTAGCAGAATGTTGTTCAAAACAAGCAAAAGATTGCAAAGAATGTCATTTTCCTTTTCATTGACAAAAGAAAATCAAGGTATTTCATTAGATGAATAATGAATCTGAGGATCATACAGTCATTAAACATATGAGGCAAACAGTCTAAGACTCAAAATTCGTTGATGTCTTGAGGCAAGTTTCACAGCAATGCATTCAATGGATCACTTTAATAGCTCGATAACATTGATTCTCATTGTTGATACCTACATATTACCCACACCTGGGAAGCTGTTGACAACTCAATGACTTTCCATGCCATTTTAGAAAGTTTTTAAGAGCTGGTCATGTTGGTGTGCGACTGCAATGCTATCTTGATCATACTGTGTAAGCCTGTTTGGACTTGGCTTCCAAACGGCATGAGTAAATCAGGTATCTTCATGGTGAGCGTTTTATTGGCAGATATATCTTAACTGAACTAAAGTGCACATTTTGAGATTTGGTTTCAAAATAAGTGTCCTTCCTTTTAATACAGCAATGAGGATCATCTATTAGTCGAGTTGCCGGAGGACAGTAGGAGCTGGATCATTGAATGTATTCAAGGCTGAGTTAGACAGATTTTTTTATCTACAAGATTGTCAAGGTTTGTGATGAGTAGGCAGAAAAATGGAATGAAGGATGCAATTAGATTAGCCATGATCGACCAGGACTGAGAGGTCCAAATGGCCTCTCCCTGTTCTTTTTTCTTCGTTTTTTTATGTAAACGCACGTTCTTTGGATTAGTTGTCCAGCCCTCTGGAAAACTAATCCAATTAAATTGCTATTATGTTGCTGCATCACAGGGTGGGGAAGGGTGGGGGGTGGTGTCCCCAGTGTCCTAGCTAAAAATTATTGATCAATGAATACGAATGAAAACCAGAATATCTCATTATTGTTACATTGATATCTGTGGGAGCTTCCTGCACAAATATTGGCTGACACATTCCTTATATTGACAATGTAATTTCTTTGGCTGTGAAGCATTTTGTGTGTTACATAAATGTAAGCTCTACTTGTGTACTTTTTCATCTTTTACTTATCACCCATTAAAATGTGAAAGACACATGATGTGAGTGAAAATATCTAACATACGTTGCAAGTAGCAAAACGGCAATATCATTGTTTCTGTCATTGTAAATTTTTGCCTTTCTAACACACACGAAGAATAGAATTTTCAAGGGTAACTATTCCAGAAATGGAGTCTGTAAATTTTTCACCAACCCTATATCCTTTTAGTTAGATCTAGGCCACATCGGAATGTGCAGCAACAAAGAGAAGTCTGGAAGCAGGAATATTTGATCTCGAAGTACATACAAACATATAAGTTAGGTACAGGAATTAGTTACTTGCTTGACAAGACTACTCTTGCCATTCAATCACGTCATGGCTGACCTGACTATGTCATATTCTCCTGATGAAGGGCTTTTGCCCGAAACGTCGATTTTGCCTGTCCTCGGATGCTGCCTGAATTGCTGTGCTCTTCCAGCACCACTGATCCAGAATATGTCATATTCTCACCCATTCCTTGATAACATTTCAGTCACTATTTATCGAAAATCTATCTAACTCTCCCTTACGAATATTCAAATTCTCTGTTTCCTTCTCCTTCAGGAGAAAAGATCTCAAGAGTCTCATAGCCCTCTTTGAGAAAATAATCCTCCTTATTGTTGTCTTAAATGGACAAGCCCTTATTTTGAAACAATGATCCCTTGTCCTCGATAGTTCCACAAGATGAAGTATTCTTTCTATGCGATCTTATATACTTAACACATTTTTCTAAATTCCATCAAATATAAACGTTGCCCTTTCCAATCTTTCCTTACAAGACATGTCTGTCTATTCCAGGTATTTGTCCAGTGAACCTTCTCTGAACAGCTCAAAATCCATTCTTAAAAAAAGATGAACACAATACATAGTATCCCAGATGTGGTCTCGCTAGTGTCCTGTATATGAAGAATAACCTCCCTACTTTAATTTCCATTACGATAAACAATTACATTCTTATTAGCTTTCCTAATTACTTCTTGTACCTGCATACTAACCTTTTGCAATTCATGCACAAGAACACCCCCTCCAGGTGTCCTGCAACCTTTCAAATTTTAGATACCATTCTTCTTATTATCTTTCCTGCTAAAATGCATAATTTTGGACTCTAGTGATTAGAACCTGGGTCAGATAGATCTCAATGACTATGAGATCCTTGATTGGGGTTGTTAACCAGGGCCAATCAGGGAGCCCTGGCTGACAGATATAAAGACAGGATTCAGAGAGTCTCCTCAGTCTAGGCTTTGAGCTGGCTGGTCAGAGCCCATGTACCATGCACATTTAAATAAAGGGTGACTTAGTGACAGGATAACAGCCTCTAAACAGTTGTTTCACATGCTTTCCCACATTGTACTCCATTTATCAGATCTTAGCCAACTCAGTAAATCTATCTACAGCCTTTTGTCCCGTTCACAACTCACCTTCCCACCTAGCAATGTGCATTAAGCAAATTTAACAATCATACCTTTGTTCAACTGTTTTGAATTTAGCAGTGAACCTGATAGCACACCACTTGTTAGCTTACCAAGCATAAAATGATCCTTTTATGCTTAATCTCTTTTTCCTGTTAGCTCGCCAATCTTCCATTCATGTCAATACGTTGCCCTGACACCATGAGCTTTTAAATATTTTCCTCAACAGACTTTGACAGGGCACCTTATCAAAAAGCCTCTGGAAATCTCAATACAGAACATCTACTGGTTCCCCTTTATCCACAACACATGTTATGTTCTCAAAGATCTGCAATAATTAGTTAAGCCTGAGTTTCGTTTCACAGTGCAGCAGTGTAAGCGTGCAGCACATTTACAGGAGAAACATTTTAAAATCATATACACAGCATCTGCCTCTCACAGAGGGATGTAGGAAGGAATGTAGACACAGGGGTGTAATGCTAAATAAAGGCAGAACCTTTCTACATCTCTGGTCCAAATGGATGGAACTCCCATCCATTTAAGACTGTAAATCCATGGTTAAAGTTTGTATCCCTGATGAGAGTCATGGTTTAAAATGAACACTCCACTAAGCTTTTAAGTCAGGGTAAGGTACTCTCATGTGACAATGTAAACACTTCCTTAGGTTCCTCTCATTTTCTTTTTTTTAAAATGGATTATGGTCCACAAAATGGTGATTCACATTGCAGGATTTTGGTAGCACCAAAGCCATGAATGAATTAGGACAGGGGTTGCACCAACATGCAAGAAAACACTAAAAATAGAATTGATTAGGTAGGTGGAAATCCTTGCAATTATTCTCCCTTTTAATTATCTATGAAAATGTTAGTTGATTACAGCTACATATTGATTAACAGTCACTCAGCTGAATGGCTATTAAACCCCAATCATGGTGTCCTCTGTTTTAATCAGTCATTCATTTGAATCAAAATCAAATTAATCTGGTTAAAATGGATATCGTTTTCCATTTTATTTCAAAGCAAAACTCAGCAAGTAGGTCCAGTAATAACATCAAAATCATATTTAGCTTGAAAAGTATTATTCCTTTACAACTCTTTTCAATGAATCAAACAAAAGCAGAACGAGGAAACAGGTGACTTTATTAACAAAGAAATGATTCTTGAGAATGCTGTACTTAAATATTCAAGTCACAGCTTTAATGATTTAGGGGGTCTTTAAATGGAGACTCCAGCAATGTACGGCTGCACTTAAGTACTGAGTGTTGTAAATTAACTGTACTTTCCACTAAAAGGCTAGCTCTACCAAGGTTGTTTCAGGTCTCTGAGGCCTATGTGTCTTCTAAAGTACGTTGATTACTCTCCGAAGAAAACTGCATTGGGAGATATTTGCTGACCAAAGCTATACATTACTGTCCAATTAGTATAAAGATTGCCAGGCAAGTGTTCACTGTAACCAATGACCGTCACATTCCCCTGAGGCACAGCATAAGAAAGTGCAATGAGCTCAGATCAAATTAACCTCTGTTTAGAAAACTGAATGTCCATATTATATTATTTTCCTTTCATTTAATTCCTGTAAAGTAAAGTAAACAACAGGCATAATTCAAATCTGTTATACAAAGTAGATGCACACTCACTGACAAAGTAATGGAACTAAAATAATTCAGTAGCAATGAAAAACTACACTAAGGCAGAATAACAGAATTATGAAGTATATATGGGTCCAGTACAACCACAACAAACTTGTTTGATTTTTTTTTGGATTTCTGGAGGCTACAAATAGCTTCTTTGTAAATAAATCCTGGTTTTGGACATTCCAACTAGACAGCAAGCCTGGATCTTGCTCCATTTACTAGAACTGCTTTTCTGAGTTTCAGCTCTGAAGTGTATCTCTACATGTGGTTCTTCATGTAATGTATGTCAAACCAAAGGGATTATCAATGCAGTTTTGTGCTGATGAATACACTGTTTACTTTAATGTGAAAAGGGACAAGTCATTGACTTTATTTGAAGGAGATCACAAATACACCAGTTAATCAGTATATCAAATGCTGACTCTGCGTTTTGAACAGAATGACACAAAAGTTGCTAGAAATCACAGTGTTTTCAATATAATAAAGTATTAGATGTTTATTCTGCTCTTTGGCAATCACTAAATTCAAAAACTGCAATGATCAATTAAGTTTTAACCTGCACTTTAAATCTTTAACTGCAGTTACTTAAAAGTTTGGGCTAACAAGAATGTGGACAATAAGTTGATCATGGTGTGTAAACATTCCTCTTCTCAATGCCTCTGCAGCTTTTGACCCAGTTGACCATAACTTATTCCTTAAACATATTTCATTTCTCCACCTCTATAGATTTCCAAATTCATCCTTGGCCCAATCTTCTTCCTTATCCACCTGCTGTCCTTTGACAGTACGAAACAAGAACATGGTATAACAAGTTTGCTAAAAACACACAATTTCCATCACCTCTCCTGGTCATGGTGAAACCTCTTCAACTAAACTACACAGGGAGTCAATGGCATGGTGGTATTATTGCTGAACTGTTTATCCAGACACTCAACTCATGTTCTATGGACTTCGGTTCAAACACCACTGTGGTGGAATTTGAGTTCAATATTTTTTTTAAATCTGGAATTAAGAATCTAATGATGACCATAAATCCATAGTGGATTGTCAGGAAATACCTATCTGGTTCACTAATGTCTTTTAAGAAGAGAAACTGCCATCTTTCCCTGGTCTGGCCTGCATGTGACTCCAGGCCCACAGCTATGTGGCTGACTCTTAACTGCCCTCTAGACAGCTAGCGATGGGAAATAAATGCTGCTGCAGCCAAAGATGCCCTCATCCCTTGACTTAAGAAAACATATTTCAAGACATTTTCACCAAATAATTGAAAGCAACACAAATAATATTTATGTGCATGTGATTCTGACACATAAAATTGACAATTTTGCTCCTCGATGTGGCAATCAATTGTACGTTTGGATACTGATTGTATAGTCTTTTCTGCTCCATCTTGACCCATTGTTCTTCTTAACTGTAATAGTTCTCACAATTTGATAGTGTGGGTGATGGATTTACGATGCTGCCACATAGACTTGCTTAATGTCGCAACTATATTTGTCTATATCAATATCTGGAATGTATGATCAGATCTTCCAGAGATTAACAAATTTGCTACATCAGGGGACTGGAATCTGAATATCGAGATGTTTTGCCATAGGCTCATTTGAGACTTCCTTTCCTGATGTAAAACTAAAGAATACACCCATAGAGCCAAAATGAAGACGTTCTGGCTTGCTCTGCATGTTTGTTGCTCTCCTTGTCTTTCACTCAACCAGCAGCAAAAGCTACTAATGGCATCTGTATGTCAACAAACAACGCAATATTGAGAAGGCCAAAAAAATGTTCCCAAACAACTTAAGCTCAACTAGTTACAGGTCATGAGTTCTTTTCAGAGCAGCAGGCTGAATTCCACAGTCATTGTACAATGTCACGTGGATCATCACTCATTTTGCCATTTTGTTTCTCTTGCAGCTTCAGTGTAATTGCTTTGCCCAAGTTTAATTTCACCTTGCAATATTTTCTGTGCATGCATGGATTGAAGGGAACTACAGTGAACCAGAGCATAATGAAGCTATCATATGCTGGTACTGTGATAACAAACATCCCCCCCACTCCCACCACCACTAGAATATGTGTTGCTTTGCTACCTACTGTACCTCATCAGATGCAAATTCCATGCAAGAACATACTTGATCTGGTTCAAGTGTTCCCAAGAGGATTGGCACATAATATCTTGAATTAGAAAGTGCATGCGTACATTACAGGTCTAAACTAGGTCATCTTTTATCAATTCCAACCAATCTGTCTGTGCACACTCTCTGCTGTTCGCTATCAGATACTGACATTACTTCTCTGTTCTAATTGTCAGTTGTTAGTGCACAAAAACAAATGCGTAACTGAGATATCCTAAGCCCAACCACCTGTGCTGAGCTGTGAAATAAATATGCTAACATTTCATATAGGGTTTGACATCCAGCATATATAAGATAACCTATTATAAACTAACCAAAGGGAGCAATGCCTTTTCCTAATTTAGAATCTGATTTCAAATCCCTGAGGGCAAAATAGGCTCTGGTGTCATGCTCTGATGTCTAGAGAGAATGACAGTCTGACCTGTTTGGGGCAATGTCAATTAATGTCACCAAAATATCTGTGTGCAAGTATTTCCTTGCCAACATGAGCTTTAACTTCGACAAATGTCCACACCCATCTGCAAAACATTCAAGCTATTAGCTGACTTTATTAGGAAAATAAATGCCAGTGAAACAGATTTTGAGCTAATTATACAATCAGAACATCTCTGTGTGTATCAAATTTTGCATTTTATGCACTGAATATTTCTGAATATATCAATCAAAAGTGTCAGATATTTTTCAATTGTTTTATAAATATTAAGCATTGATGTTTAAAATGTATTTTGCTTGATCCACATGTACAGCACAGTGGTGGAAACGGCTTGCTGTTCATTGCTTTTTTGAAACAGATTATTGCAGCGGTTATTAAAAAGTTATTTAATTGCCGCACAATCAGCTGAGTCAACACTAACTGTAATTTCGATATGCTTGCTCATTTCCAATGGATCATCCAACCTCTGTAGAGATAGACAGCATATCTGACCCCTCAGGTCACCTAATGTCACAGAGATCATTCCACACAACTGAAAATAATCCTTTACTGCCGTGAATGTAAAGAATGCAGAAGAAGCCTGACATTAGCAGGTGCTCTCTGTCAGCAACCCTATAACTTTTTGTCCAGTGTCCAGAATAGTTTCAGTAATGCTCTGTCACTATGTCAAAGTCCCACAGTGTGGCACACCATCTGCCCTGCGACCAGACACTGTGGCACCTATGAGGTCAGCACAGCTATAGGCTTCTCTCATTTAAATCTCTCAGAGGTCTGAAATTAGAATTGCTGGTATAAATATGGATTGTAACTACATACCATTAATTGGTATCCTCGACGCACCCTCTAGAAAAGCAAGAGAAAATGTCACTTTAAAAAAATTGGCAAACAGAACTCCACACTAATTTACTTCAGAAGGTAGTATGCATTATTTATGTGGCACACTGATTGTCAAAAAGTCTAACTAAGTACCTTGCAATGGCATTATACTGCGCAATAGATTGCCAATATTCAGTGTATTGCAACTCAAAAAAGAATACAAATTAAGGATTTAGGTGTCAGTTGGGCATACAGTATGGCCATTAACAGCTAATAATTCTCACTATAATTTTTGTCTGTGAATTTATTGGAATGTCAACACAATTACATTAAGTTACACAGCAGTATAGTTCTTTTTTATTTTGCTAACTCCCATGGGATAGAAGGTACCAGATTGACAATATGCAATATTACTGGTGTCAACATGTAATACTTGTGTCAAACAAACCAGGCGTAGCAGTAGCAATCGCCATTCTATTTCACTGGTGCCAGATGTGTTTATTTTCAGAGGCACTGCCACCTCTACCAACTGTGCCCATTTAATGATACTACCTTTGTTAATGATGTCTGTTGTTCCAACTGAGTTAAGCCATGACTAACCACAATTTAATTTGGACTGTGGCAGCTGTGTCACCTACACCAACTGTAAAACTGTGCCAATTTTTATAATTATGCCAACCAGCTTTGTTGAGCTATTGTGCAAAGGATGCCAATAGTTGCAATTATGCCAAGCTACTTTCAAATAATAAGGCCATTGACACTGTAAATGTAGAAGCGCAGCACTATTCTTTACCATAGATGAAAGCCAATTAAATAAGATTTGTCACTGTTATAACTAAGTCACTTCCTACAACAATAAACAATTCCCACCTCGGGCAACTGTCTGTGCGGAGTTTGCACATTCTCCCCATGTCTTGTGTGGGTTTCCTCCTGGTGCTCCGGTTTCCTCCCACAGTCACAAAGATGTGCAGGCCAGGT
The DNA here is from genome assembly GCF_004010195.1 of Chiloscyllium plagiosum. Lineage (NCBI taxonomy): Eukaryota > Metazoa > Chordata > Chondrichthyes > Orectolobiformes > Hemiscylliidae > Chiloscyllium > Chiloscyllium plagiosum. The sequence continues at coordinate 23,131,882 of NC_057745.1, read as the reverse complement.
GAATTGGCCATGTTAAATTGCCCATAGTGTTAGGTGCATTAGTCAGAGGGAAATGGGTCTGGGTGGGTTACTCTTCGGAGGGTCGGTGTGGGTTTATTGGGCCGAAATGCCTGTTTCCACACTAATCTAATCTAATCTAATCTAAACATGGCCACACTACAAGTTAATTCAGCTGCACTTTCACCATTCCGACTTGACTATACCATGTTAAGTACTCAAACTGTGTCAGCTAACTATGAACATTGTTATGTTGATCTTCCACTATCCCCAATGTCAATATATTCTTAGCAAGGCACAACCTCAAACTCTGCCAAGTTCAGTGCAGTACCGAGGGAGTATCACATATGCTGGCTTTCAGATGGAATGATAAAGCAAGGCCCTGCCTGCCTGATTGAGGAGATGTAAAAGATCCCATGGAACCATTCAGAAAGAATGGTCCTCATCAATATTTATGCCTTTATAAATATCTGAAAGATATTCATTAGTGATCAGTTATGCAAGTTTATTTGTTGATTCTATCTGTATGTAAAATGTCCCATTGCACTATTTTAAAGTGCTGGCCAGTATTTATTCCTCAATCCATATTTCTAAAGCAGATCATCTGGTCTTTGGCATAATGGCTAAATGTTATCAAAATTGAATAAGTGTCATTTTTGTCAGATAAGGAGGGTTTCTATCCTGAAGGCCCAGTGAGTTTCCTTGTGTGATCATCCCAAACTTAGCCCTTTAACAACCTGCTACACCCCATAGTGCCCCTCTCATCCAATCCGAGCTGGATTCTCCAACTCGATGTTGACAGGAGTATGCAGCACTGCTGGGATATCACAAGATACTTGGCACTGGCATCATAGTTAATAGGCCTCCGTGGCTGGATATCTTCCCCAGACAAAGTGGACAAGGCAAATTAGGCATTACACTTTGCAGACGGAGCCGTGGAGGTGCTGGTGGATGGGATAAGTGCAGAGACAAAATGTTCACTTTCCCCAGGACAGCTAAAGGAGGCGATTATACCAGACCCTGCCAGCCTGCTCTGATGTCACCACATAAGTTGGTGCAGACTTGACTGGCCAGACAAATGCCCAGCAGTGTCACAAGAAAGTCAATGATCTTTTCTGCTCTGCCAGGAAGTGTGCCACCATCTTCTTTCCAGTACCGCTGTGTCTGCAAATGTACCCAGCAAGGCTCATGCTCTATCCCTGTCACTATTGCATGCGACATCTTCCCTCACTCTCACCCACCTCAAGCTCTCACACTACGCAGCCCTGCATGCCCTCTGTGCTGTCCACTCACTCACTTCAGACATCTCACCACTTTTACCCCACAGACACCAGTACTAACTCACATGCCACCCACTTTCCTCTCACTCAATTTCTCTATTTTTATCATTCCCAAAGAAAAAGGAACATGATAGAGCCAAAGGACTCAGGATGAATGTTGGGGTGCCCAACATTTGGCTCTCCTCCCCAAATAAGGAGATTATTTTGGCCCTCTTTGGTGAGGACCAAGACTGATCCAATGGAGATGCTGAATCTTATTTGTCCAAGTATCAAAATAGGAAGCATTGTTCATTGCTATGTTAATCTCCCATTACCACCAATATCAATGTATTCTTAGAAAGATACAACCTCTACCCTTAGCCACGATGCACTGTTCTTTCTTACGTCCTGCAGTTGAGAGCAGGCCATCTGCAGTCTTCACGGTCAAGAGGGCAATACTGCACTCAGAGCACTGCCAGAGACCAGGCATCTGCTCAGCTTGAGGTAGACCAAGGAGACCATGTCAACAAGCTATAACCACATCAACATGTGTAAGCAGACACAAGAGAAGCAGGCTAGTCACAAAGAGTCACAGAGTCATATAGCCAGTTTATCGGGGCACTGGAGGACCTGACATAAAGTAACACAGTTGAGATGCTGCTGCCATCTGGTATGCAAACATTGAGCTGTCTCTGTGAGTGCTCGGGGCAAGGTTTTGGGCAGCACACAGTAGGTTCATATCTAAGGTTCACACAACATGTTGTGTTTTGTCTTTAGAATCACAAAGGCAGAGAGATATACAGCACAGAAACAGACCCTTCAGTCCAAATCATCCATGCCGACCAGATATCCTAAATAAATCTAGTCCCATTTGCCAGCATTTGGCCCATATCCTTCTAAAGTATGACTGTCTCTGCAATGGTGCAGCTTTTTGAAGGACCTCACATTAATCAAAATTGAAGGTCCCTCGCTCACAGCACAAAATGCTGACCCCCACCCCCTCAAATACATTTTCAGCTCCGTTGCGCACTTTAATGCCTCACTCTAAATTTCTATCTGCCCACCATAAGCTGGAGTCACCAGGTATCTGAGTCAAAGAGTATGGTGCTGGAAAAGCACAGCTGGCCAGGCAGCATCCGAGGAGGGGGAGAATCGATGTTTCAAGCATAAGCTCGAAACATCGATTCCCCTGCTCCTTGGATGCTGCCTGACCAGCTGTGCTTTTCCAGCACCACACTCTTTGACTCTCATCTCCAGTATCTGCAATCATCACTTTCTCGGTCACCAAGTATCTGTTAAGAATTGCCAGTCAATCCAATGAGTGGGAGCATGTAAAATTACATAGTAATGAGGGAGAATTAGGTAATAATGAGAGTGATAACCAACAAGAAGCCATTCTAATTGACTTCTCACTGTTCATCTTGACGTCCTGAACTTACTTGGAATTTGTATTTATTTATGAACTCAGTATTGGGTAAACTGTCACTCAAGATTTCACCAGTTTGTCACAAATGTATCATCAGAGCCCACATAGGACATAGAATGTTCCAGTGCTGTACATGCCCTTTGGCCCTCGATGTTGTGCCAACCTGTGAAATTAATCTGATGCCCATCTAACCTACACCATTCCATTGTTATCCATATGTATGTCCAATGGCCATTTAAATGTCTTTAACTTTGCAAGTCTACTTCTGTTGCAGGCAGGCCATTCCACGCCCCTACTACTCTCTGAGTAAAGAAACAATCACTGATATCTGTCCTAAATCTATCACCCCTCAATTTTAAGTTATGTACCCTCATGTTAGCCTTCACCATCCAAGGAAAAAGGCATTCACTGTCCACCCTATCTAACGTGCTGATTATCTTATACACCTCGATTAAGTCTCCTCTCCACCTTCTTCTCTCCAACGAGAACAGCCTCAGTTCCCTCAGCTTTTCCTTGTAAGACCTTCCTTCCATTCCAGGCAACATCCTAGTAAATCTCCTCTGAAATCTTTCCAAAGCTTCCAAATCCTTTGTATAATGCAGTAACCAGAACTGCGCGCAGTACTCCAGTGTCTTGCACAGCTGAATCATGACCTCGTAGCTCCGAAATCCTATCCCTTTCCATTAAACGGCAATACACTATATGCCTTCTTAACAACCCTATCAACCTCGGTGGCAACTTCCAGAGATTTATGCCCCTGGCCACTGAGATCTCTCTGTTCATCTACACTGCCAAGAATTTTATCATTAGCCCAGTACTCTACATTCCTGTTACTTCTTCCAAAGTGAACTACCTCACACGTTTCCACATTAAACTCCATCATTCAGAGTCTGGGAAAATTCCACCCATTATGTTCTGTGAGGCCTAGCTGTGTGTGATTCTATTATAATATACCAATGCCGGTAGTGGTAGGTTTCTTATCTGGTGCTGGTTCAGGTTGTGACGGTCAACTCCATGTTACGTATTATCTGGTGTGGCTCCGTAGTGCTATCTTGGTAAGGCAGTCTTTTCTGTCAGATTTACTGCAGTGGAAGACAATGGACTATGAAGGTGCACAGTTCACTGGGGACTGTTGTATCTGGACCCTCCCCTGGGGCAGGTGGATTTTCATTTCTACTTGTCTCTTCCAATGCCTAACACTGACTACATGTGTATGTACCTTGACACATCCAGTGTTTGTGGAAGATGCAATATAAATGCAAGTCCTTCTTTATACTTCCAGAGATCACAAGCAATGTGTCCTTTCTCTTTCCCAATTATTGTGAACTACACACAAGCGCGAGGTCCATCAAACAACACTGCAGAGAAGAAAAAGTAAATGGAAAGCAAGAGCCATTAAGTTTGCTGAAGTGTACCTGATTCCACACACTATAAATGGTAATTCATTCTTATATCACCTTATGTTCTGAGCTTTATCAATCACATTTCCATTGAGATACTTTTTGTACAGTTGACCATTTTCTGCTGCAGATCTTCATCCGTAATGTTTTATACAGCAGAGAGCCTGAGTTCAGTGCTCAGAGTCATGTCACTCCGCTGCCATTCAAGTGACCCCATTGTTCTTTGTAATTGGGAACTGCCAAGAGGGTGATTTAATCTTTCAAAATCCCAGCTGGAATGGGAAAAGGAATGGTAATTTAGTCAACATGGACAATGAGAAGCTTGAATTAAAGTAAACGTGTTGTGCTACTAAATATTGGCATCACACCTCTTGTACTGTAATTAGGCTCATGGGATTAGACCCAACATTTTTGTATATGTATTGGAAAATGGAAAGTGTGACTGTTAAAAAAATATACACGCTTTGATGGCTGCTATGAAATGAATTACTATTATTGACTGTTGAAAATTGTACATCTTGTTCACCTTAACTGCACAATTTGTAAACTTGTCTGCAGGGAATAAATACATGTCCATTGCTGTACTAAACAGGATAATAATTGTTACAGCCAATTTCAAAACATATTGTTTTATAAAGTACTGAATAAATGCTATTTTAGTTGTCAAGCATATATAAAAACCTATGATTGTTTTTAAAATTCGAAGCCTATCTTATTTTATGGGGCATTAGCTCACAGATTTATCTGCTATTCAACAATATTCCCATCACTAAATTGGTTGCTATCATTACTTTGGGTGTCACTGCAAGAACCGTATAAATACCATGAATACAAGAACTGGCCACAGGCTAAAACTTCTGCAGCATGTTGCTCACCTCCTGATTCACCAAAGATAGTCCACTAACTGAAATGCAAAAATGAAGAGTGAGATGAGTTCTCCCTGCCTCCCTGGATACATGCAACTTTAACAACACACAAAAGTTCAACACTACACAGGAGAAGCAACATACTTGATTGTTACCCAATCAGCACCTTTGAAAATTCACTCTCTCCACCATTGACACACGATTGATTGCCATGTGTACAATCTACAAGATATCACTGCAGCAAATCTTGAATGCTAATTTGACAGATCTTCCAAATGGTTTGCTCACCCACACATTTTTCTTTATCAAAAAAAAAGTTCAGTCCTTGGACCATTGTATGGAGGCAATAATTCACTGGTGCATTATCCACTGTGTGCCTTAACCAGTCAGTTTGCAACCAATCAGTGCAGTTTGCTCATGCAGTTTGAATGATTGCTTCCTGTGGAATTTGTATTCTTGCAGCAGCCCTGGTGAGTGCAAGGTGAAAAACTTCAGCAACTTGTTATGTTTTGCTGGCTAATTCATGTTGCATGAAACTGAGGGATTTCAGGAGGGGTTTGCATCGTGAGGCCTATCAAGACTTTTTGTCATATTTTACCAAACTTGCCTCATTAACTAGCTAGCCCGCCCTATGGTATTTGTCATATTTGATGGCAGCCTTATCTTAACATGAATGCTCCTAGAACAACTCACCACTCAACAGATATTCTCAAACTCACTGGCATTCCTTGCATCCAGCTTAAAAGTTAGTTGTAAACATGGACAAGCATTGTCAGTCTGGAGCTACATTGCACCGGTCCTGGCATTTGCCCTGGACATAGTAGAAAGGGGGAGCCTTGCATCCTGCTTTGTGGGTGGGCACCTGAATGCGCTGTTGGGTGGGGTGATGCAGAGGCAGAAACTCCTCTGATTTCAGAAGCAGCAGTGAAAGCCATGACCTGGTCTGATTCCCAATCTCATCTGTCTAAAGGAATTTACAGCAACGTGCTAAGAAGGTGATGACATTTACCATTCCAACAGGATAAGTGCCTCCATTTTCTCTCAGGTATGTCCCTCACCCTATCTCTGATACTATACCAACCTGCCAACAAGGCTCATGCTCTATCACTCCCACTGTTGCATGCAGCATCCTCCCTTACATTGGCACAACCCGGCACTCAACACCATCAACCCTTCATGCCCTTTGTGCTACCGACTCACTCACTTGGGACATTTCTCAACCTGCACCATATGTAACAGCTCTGCCACCCACTTAAATCTTCCTTAATACTGACTTCTCACTCCTTCCAGAAAAGTAGGCAGAAATAGTCAAGGCTGCCCAGTATCCTGACTCTGAGCACCCAGCGCGGCTGACTCACCTTGTTCAAGCCCCTTGAAGTATCAGAGGCTACCCTTAACCAACTGTGCTGGGACCCATATTCCCCATGACTTCATAGAATCTCAGAATCCCTACAGTGTGGAAGCAGACTATTCAACCCACTGAGTCCACACCAACACTCCAAAAACATCCCACCCAGATCCAATCTCCCTCATCTACTCTTATGACCCTGCATTTCCTATGACTAACCCACCTAGCCTGCATATAGAGTCATAGATAGAGTCATACAGATGTACAGCACAGAAACAGACCCTTCGGTCCATACTTGCCCATGCTGACCAGATTTTCTAACCTAACCTAGCCCCATTTGCCAACACTGGACCCATATCCCTCTAAACCCTTCCTATTGATATACCCATCCAGATGTATTTTAAATGTTATAATTGTACCAACCTCCACCACTTCCTTTGGCAGCTCATTCCATAAGGCACCACCCTCTGGGTGAAAAAGTTGCCCCTTAGGTCCCTTTTAAATGTTTCCCCTCTCACCCTAAAACTATGCTCTCTAGTTCTGGATTCTCCCACCCAAGGGAAAAGATCTTGTCTATTTATCCTATCCAAGCCCCTCATGATTTTATAAACCTTTACAAGGTCAACCTTCATCCTCAGAGGCTCCAGGGAAAACAGCACCAGCCTATTCAGCCTTTCCCTATAGCCCAAATTCTCCAACCCTGGCAATATCCTTGTATATCCATACCATAGGCAAATTAGCATGGCCAATCCACCTGACCTGCATATCTTTGGACTTGACTGAGTATTGCTGACAAGCTTCTTTGTTTTGAGTCTGTACTAAATAGCAAGGCAAGACTAAAGCAATTTGAGCCTGGCATCTCTGGCTGAGGACAGAATGTACAAAAAGGCAAGGCAAGGCAGGGATGCAGTGAACTCCATGTGAGTGAGGGCTATGACAGTGAGTGAGATGCAGCTGGTCCAGTCCATGAGCTGGGTGTTTGTCTCTGAGCACTCCATGTCCTTGCTGCTGCATTACCATGATATCTACTGCTGAAGTTCAAGGTGTAGAATAGAAATGCAGAAGCATCCTGTAAATGGATTGGAAATGTGCCAGGAGGGCTATTAGAGGCTGACAAATGTCCATTGATACAAATGCCTATGTATGCTGTGGGTGTATGACAAATATCTATGGAGCATACCTCAAGATGCTGGTGCCCAGGATCCAACATGGATATTGATCTCAGCAAGCAGCGAGCTAAATCTGCCAGGTATCCGATCTGATATCCACATTGAGATTTCGTGTTGCTTGGTGCAAGGGATGGCATGGTGGCTCCGTGGTTAGCACTGCTGTCTCACAGGGCCAGGGACCTGAGTTCGATTAAGCCTTGGGCGATTGTCTGTGTGGGGTTTGCACATTCCCCCTGTGTCTCCATGGATTTCCTCCAGTTTCCTCCTACAATCCAAAGATGTGCAAGTTAGGTGAATTGGCTGTGCTAAATTGTCCATAGTGTTCAGGGATGTGTAGGTTAGGTGCATTAGTCAAGATAAATGTAGAATAATAGGGTAGGGGGAATGGGTCTGGGTGGGTTACTCTTCAGAGGGTCAGTGTGGACTTGTTGGGCCGAAGGGCCTGTTTCCACAATGTAAGGATTCTATTCTAAAAAAGGTTTGGTAAGGTAGAAAGCTGAATATTAATGAGGCATGTGAGTATGTCAACATGGTGTTCAATAAGCAATAACCCCCTTCGTTGGCAACTCACTGCTACCAAATGAGAAAACCATCAAGCTGCTTGTCAAAATCAGAAAAAAGTGGAGCGAGACATTCTCACCAGACTTATCATCTATTTCTTCCATGATTTTCGCCACAGCCCATGTCTCTCATTACAGCAATTGTCTTTCACAATAGGGAGAGAGGGATATTTTAACACCCAAAACTGGTTTGTTTGTGTCAGTCAATGTTAGGATAGTAAATACTCTAAACCCAATCCCTACTGTACCCTGATTTTAGCACAAGTGGGATCAACAACATAATCCAGGAGGCAGATTGATCATTTAGGTATTACACTGAAATTGCCTGCCTCAGATGTAATTAGTTTTAATTTAGCCCTGGTCAGCTGGGTTCCCCAGCCTTAAGAAACCAGGCAGCCAAAGGAAGGTGATGGCAGCAACATTCAAAAGAGCTTTCCCACATCATCCCGCTGGATCCAGTTTAATTGGAACCTTCCCCACACCATCTCTAATGATCAGGGACATCTCTTGAGTGACAATCTCCCCTCCCCAACTCCAGTTTCTTTTATCCATCTCTCCTTCCTCTGCCCCTGCTTGCAGTGACCTCTGATTTCTTTCTGATCTCTCATTCTCCTTATCCCCTGTATACTGGCCTTTAATATAAGCCTGTTGGCATACAACTCACAATGTACTCCTGCTTCACAGTGCTGAGGACCTGGGTTCAATACCAGCCTCAGGTGATTGCATGTGTGGAGTTGACATATTCTCCCCGTGTCTGTGTGGGTTTCCTCTGGGTACTCCGGTTTCCTCCCGCAGTCCAAAAATGTGCAGGTTCGGGGGATTGGCCATGGCTTGCAGGGTAGGGGTGGTGAGTCTGGGTGGGATGTTCTTCAGAGGATCTGTGTGAACTCAAATGGCCTGCTTCATACTATAGGGAATCAATGATTCTCTGAGGAAGAAAGGTTTTAGTGAGATCACACCTGGTGCATTGGATGGTCGCTGTTCCTAAGGAGGGAGATTCATTCCTGATGAAGGGCTTATGCCTGAAACGTTGATTCTCCTGCTCCTTGGATACTGCCTGACCTGCTGTGCTTTTTCAACACCATGCTCTTGACTCTAATCTCCAGGATCTGCAGTCCTCACTTTCTCCGAAGGAGGGAGGCACCTGATTTTGATTCGATTCAACAGAAGATTGAATTATTGAATCACTACAGCACAGAAGAAGACCATTCAATCCCTGCTCCCCAGAGGAACAATTCATGAGCTTCCTCTACTCTGCTATCTCCCGATGCCCCTGCATGTTCCTCCTTTTTAGATGTTAAGGACTAAGATCAAGAGAGAATTATTCACTCAAAAGGTTTTAAATCTTTGGAATTCTCTATGGTGGAGGACTGGGGTTGCTGAGTTGTTGAACATATTTAATTCTGAGATCAATAGATTTTTGAAGTGAATAAAGGGCCTTAGTGATGCGTTGAGTTGAAGATCAACAACGAGCTTGCCAGGTGGTGGGACAAAAGATAATATAATCCACTCCTGCTTCTATTCCTTCTGCATTTCAATCGAGGTCTACCTCTTGAACATAGTTTGTTCTCCGTGAGACAGAATTGGTTCCTGACCGAATTTTCTTCACTACAGAAATTATGTGAGTCACTGTTCCCCTGTGTGCTCCATCTCTGAACACCAGATATTTTGTGTAGTAAATTCAATACTACATGAACTCTCCTTCTATATGAATGTATATACACCTAACATCTTATAAATCAAGGAGGGAGCATTATTTGTTTTCAGTTTATCTCATTATATCTCCACTGACTCCCATTTCACAACATCTAAGACTTATTTTTACCAAATACTAGTAGCTTTTACTCATGATTGTACTGTAGCAACATTTCCTTTGTTTAATATTTATCATGTTTTCACTGTCACAGTGCAGTGCTTGAATTGTTGCATACTCTTTACTTGGCTCCATAAAGGTTACCAGTGATGCATTATCCTGTGCCAACAGTTATGTACCAAATAGGAATCAAAACCTTTCGTGTGTTTTTGCAGTCAATAAAAGCTCAGTAAAGAGCTTGATGATCTATCTTGGCTTCCTTCAGCAATCTTTTCTTTATCTGAACGATATTCTCTCTCCTGCCATTGGAATGTGCATAATTTAGAGACCTTTTTTATTTGAAGTACAAATCTGTTGCACATTTCTTTAACTCACACACTGGGAGCTGGGATCCTTTGTTCAAAAACAGTATAAGGGTGAACTTGCTCTGATTAATCATTTTAACAAGCATTTTAACATTGCACTTACACTAACGACTTGGCTAAAATTAAACATAATTGAACAGTTAGGCAGCATTACAAAAGTAGTGTGACTGGAGCCTTGATACACAACAAAAGTGTTCCCATCCAGCACTACATTAAAAACTAAACAATTTAAATAATGATAACAGAAATGACCTTTTCAGGTGACGATATATGGATTCACAATCGCTATTTATTAGGATGTGGGGGTGCTGCTGTTGGACTGGGATGGACAAAGTCAGAAGTCACACAACACCAGGTTATAGTCCAATAGATTTATCTGAAATCACAAGCTTTCGGAGTGGTGATCCTTTGTCAGGTTTCACCTTATGATGTCAAATAGACCTGTTGGTCTGTAACCTGGCATCGTGTGACGTCTGATGTCATAGATCAAACTTAGTATGAATGGGTTGTGATGCTAAAGGTTATTAGGATGACATTTTGAAATATAAGTCAATTATCATAGAAAGTACATGAGATTTAGATTAGATTACTTACAGTGTGGGAACAGGCCCTTCTGCCCAACAAGTCCACACCGACCCGCCAAAGCGCAACCCACCCAGACACACTCCCCTACATTTACCCCTTCACCTAACAGTACGGGCAATTTAGCATGGCCAATTAGACAATAGACAATAGACAATAGGTACAGGAGTAGGCCATTCTTCCCTTCGTGTCTGCACCACAATTCAATATGATCATGGATGATCATCCTTAATCAGTATCTTGTTCCTGCCTTATCTCCATAACCCTTGATTCCACAATCCTTGAGAGCTCTATCCAACTCTTTCTTAAATGAATCCAGAGA
>NC_057745.1:23094882-23119792 GCF_004010195.1 Chiloscyllium plagiosum | reverse complement strand
ATTAGCCACCCTCCAATCTGCAGGAACTGATCCTGAATCTATCGAACTCTGGAAAATAATCACCAATGCATCCACGATTTCTCGAGCCACCTCCTTCAGCACCCTACGATGTAGACCATCTGGCCCCGGGGACTTATCAACCTTCAGACCTAACAGTCTCCAACACCAATTCCTGGCAAATATAAATTCCCTTAAGTTCAGGTCCTTCAGCCACTGTTACCTCAGGGAGATTGCTTGCGTCTTCCCCAGTGAACACAGATCTGAAGTACCAATTCAATTCTTCTGCCATTTCTTTGTTCCCTGTAATATATTCCCCTGTTTCTGTCTTCAATGGCCCAATTTTAGTCTTAACCATTTCTTTTCCCTTTCACATACCTAAAAAAGCTTTTACTATCTTCCTTTATATTTTGGCCAGTTTACCTTCGTACCTCATTTTTTCTCTGCATATTTCCTTCTTAATAATCCTCTGTTGTTCTTTAAAAGCTTCCCGGTCCTCCTTTTTCCCACTTATCTTTGCTATGTTATACTTTTTCTCTTTTAACTTTATATGTTTCTTAACTTCCCTCGTCAGCCACAGCCACCCATGCCTCCTCCTCGGATCTTTCTTTCATTTTGGAATGAACTGATCCTGCATCTTCTACATTATACACAGAAATATCTATTCACCTAACCTGCACATCTTTGGACTGTGGGAGGAAATCGGAGCACCCGGAGGAAACCCACGCAGACACGGGGAGAATGTGCAAACTCCACACAGACAGTTGCCTGAGGTGGGAATTGAACCTGGGTCTCTGGCGCTGTGAGGCAGCAGTGCTGACCCCACCACTGTGCCACCGTGCTGCCCCAAAGATTGTGCGTTGAACTTTCATGATAGGTGAGTATATAAAACTTCTGGCACTTTGAGCCAATGTCCTTTGGATCCCAATATTGCTGAGCTGGATTTTCTGTACCAGCTTTGCTCTCACCACTCTCAGGTTAACAGTTATTTTTGTTTGAGCAAGATCTTATCTTGAAGGGACAGATCATTTTTAAAGAATGGTCGTGAGTGTTAACCTTAGAATCTTTGAATTCAGCACTCATTAGTGTTTATTGTCACACCTGTCTTTGAAAAATGAGAGCTGTCAGTGAGGGTGAACTATTACCATAAGAAGTAGCATATAGGCTTAGCATTTGTAACCAAAAAGTTTGACAAGTTGCTTTACATTTGATTGGAATGAATTTTACTCACAAACAGTAATTTTATAAATCTATTTGACAGAAGAATGTGAGGATAAAGTATAGGTACCTTGGCCACCCCTTTCCAGCATTTTTTTGCAAAGGTGCACCTATAGTCAGTTCTGCTGTAAAGCGGTAGTTCCGTTCTCACACAATTCCGAGTTCTAAGAAAATTGTGCAATAGCAGCACCATTTAAACTAATGGGGCAGGAATCGCATTATAACCAATACATGCTTTAAAAGTTCCCATTTTAGAAATAGTGTCCCCAGTTCATTAATCGCATTATAGCGAATTCGCATTGATGAAATGCGTGTTATAGCAGAACAACCTGTATGTACTAAAGACCATTGTCAAACACGATTTTCTGAGGAACATTGAACATACTGAATATGTTACTCCAGCGTTTCTCTGATTTGTCGCTCAAGAACAAACTTGACAAAGCAGTCAGTCACCAGGGTGTAAGTGCAGAGACCAGTGGACACCGTGAGGGCTGAGATGCTTCATCACCCCAGCTAACGTTGTTTTGATTTGATTTTGATAAGTTTCAATCCTCATTTTGTAAGTTTCTGTTGACTATTAGACTTGTTTCGTTTATGAAGCTTACCAGTGGCTGTTAAACCACTTGATGTTGAGTTTAACAATGGAAAAAAAAAGCTGTAAAACAAAAATGGGAAAATTCAGACCAATCACCCTGTACTTTTAATTGAAAGGCACAAGAATGGTACAAAATGTTGTAAATTGTCCAGCGACCTTTCCTTTGAAATTGAAGTGGTTCTTTTTCAAAATATTAAACTCTAGTTTCCTTGATTGAGGTCAAAAGTCACAATGTCCTTAGACACATCTATTCTAATCTATGCTCCAATTCTTTCGATAAAGTGGGACCAGCAACAATTTGGAAAGTATTTCAAATATTAAGTTCAGGAAAACTTATTGCATGATTCATCAGGTTAAGGCAGTGAATAAGATTAATTTCTGCTGTTTTGTCACACCTAGCTATGATGTCAAGTGGTCTTCACAAAAGAATGCTGACTTTTCAGATGGTCAGATAGGGTTCACTTGTAAATTGCTGCATCTGTTTAATACAGAGGAACTTCGATTATCTGGCATTCGATTATCCAAATATCAGATTATCCAGCAAGATCGCAAGGTCCCGATGCTTGGCTAAACGATGTTATCCAGCATTCAATTATCCAGAATTCAATTAACCAAATGAAATACTCCCCACCTGTGTCCTTCAGATAATCAAGGTTACTCTGTACTGAGTTACATCCTGATATTGCGGAGATTATTGAACTAACTCTGCAAAGATCAGTATCCCATCACCAAATCACCCTTTATTTACACATGGAAAGTCCTGGACTCTGGTCCAGCTCCCTCAGAGCCAGTTCTCCAAGTAAACAGAACCTCTGACACTCCTGTTTATATCTGTAAGCCAGGGCTCCCTGATTGGTGCTGTTAACCAGGTATTCTATGAGGTCTACATGGTTGACCTTGTTACAATCACTACACTTATCATCTTTAGTTAGCCCCCAGCAGGAAGCTTAATCCTTACTAGGAGTTCACCTTGACTGCTTATCAGACCTACCTAAGACAATCCATTGGGGTTATATGTTTCCAAGCTTTGTACATGTAAAGCCTGAAGCTCACATTTCTGAAGCCTCAGCACTGGGACCAGAAAACCTACACTATAATTAGCAAATTAACTAATAGAACTGCAGGACATAAGTGCAAATTAATGGGAAGTAAATTTGGAACACTTATTAGAAGGGATTTTTTTATTTAGAGCATGATAAGCATTTGAAGTATTGTCAGGTAAAGTAGGGTTGAAATTTTGTGAGACATTCTAAAGGCAAACATAATAATGCATTCATATGATTTTCTTATGTCCACTTCTGAAAAGACAAACATTAATCTATTTGAGTTAACTCCTTTATTTGGTTTTAATGGGAGCAGGGCCATGATAATTTATATCTGAATGTTCATGGCAAGAGAAAAAGTGGAGTGAAGCAAATGTTTCAGGAGAATATCGAGTGGCTTAATTAATACAGTAAGTCACTGATTCCATCATTTCCTCTGCTGCTTCCAGCACCTAAGGGTCCCTACGTTCTAGTAACAGAATATTTACAGCAGAGAGGTTACAGTGCAGACTCAATCATGCCTGGGAAAAAAAAACTTTTGGAGTCTAATCCTACTGTCCAGCTTTTGGCTCTAACCTGTATTCTATCGCATTTCCCGTCCATGCCAGAATGTAGTTTGAAATGTGATGATGATTTCTGACCCTCCCATGTTTTCAGGCATTGAGTTTCACACCACAGAACCCACTGCATGAAAGCATTTCTCTCCAAACTCCTTCAAATCCTTTGCCAATTGCATAAATGTACACACCCTAGTTATTGCCCTCTCTGCTACAGAAAATAAGCTATATGTTATCTATGCTTCTCAGAATGTGACACCTGAATTAAATCTCAGCCTCCTGCAAGCTAAAAATCTCAATGCCTAACAACATGCTTGTACATCTTCTCTGTATCCGGTCTAGTATGTTCACACACTTCTTCTAATGCAGACAGTACTGTTGCTGTAACCTCCATATAGTTATTTTTAACCATTCTGGCTAATAGAGGCACCATTGCAATAGTGCAAGCTCCCAGGAAAATCTTTATGATTACTTTATTTAGAAACAATTTTTAAAAAGAAATTCCCACACACCTACAGCATGAAAAATTATAAATGTATCAGATATATAAGTAAAGCTATGATTCTGATTTAAACAAATAAAGGATATAGATTTAAACATAAACAGATTTAAATTATTTAAATAATTTAAATCTGTTTATGTTTAAATCTATATCCTTTATTTGTTTAAATCAGAATCATAGCTTTATTTATATATCAGATACATTTATAATCCATTAGTGCCTGAAAATGTTATTAAAATGTAGCCATTAATTCATTGAGAATGCAAAGGTTAAAGACTGGGTTAATAAGAACAATAGTCAGAAATCTATGCAAACATGTTAACCAGTCTACTGAAAACGGTACACAGAAATATGCAGCTCTAAACATATTCATGTGAGACATGTTCGATTCTTAACTTGGGCTGGGTGTTTATATTTGTTTTGTTAGGTGTCTCATTGAAGAAAATAGATGAAGAAATGATCTCTAAGTGGAAAAATACACTTTTGCAGATGATTAAAGAACATAGTGTAAGGAGTAGTAACTCACAGATCGAAGTAGGATGTAGTTAATGGAAGATAACACGCAATCAGCCAGGTAATCTGCCTTTTATTTCACAAGTGAGTTATCTAAGTCTTTTTTCCTGAGTGAAATAAGAGACAGATTGCACTGCCTTACTGGGTATTGATCTTTTTATTATATGTGCGTGATTTCTTTTAAGGAACTACAAATACATGAACAGTATTCACACTCTATCACCCTGCTGTTGCATTCGTTGGATGGTAAATTTGAGAAAATGTGCTCCTTGCTAAACAGAGTTGGAATGAGAGCAAAGATTGTACTCAATAGTAACCAGCAATCATGAAATTTACACCAGCAATAAGTACCATAGCTTGTTTTGTTCAGGAACGTGTAGAAACTTTGTAGTGTAGGTGTGTAATAAAGCTATAGGTTAAAACATGCATATATCAATACATATATAATGCCAATTAAAACAAAATTGAAGTATATAGTGAGTAGTATAACTTTTTCTATTACTAGATTGTACCTTAACATTGTCAAAGGTTTTTAAAAAGACTTCTCAATGAATTTTTCTTCTGTGACAACTGTCCAACTTCCTTACACTCATCTGTGGTATTTTTTACATGTAAACCACTACAAAAATGCACACTGTTGTTGTCTTGTACAGTGCTTTGTCTAACATCTTGAAAACGTACTAAGAAATAACATTGTTTAAATAATGCACAGTTAACAATTTGCCACTGGGCTATTTTCTAGTTGCACAACCAAGTGATATCAATTCAAATCATTCATGTAGCATCACATCTAATGGGGCAGTAGTGGTGATATCTCTGAATTTTTGTTCCTTGCTGACCTGACAATATTAATATGTATTTATGTTCTTATAAATTTAAAATAGTCCCCAGACAAATTATTACAAACTTATTATTTAGAATGGTAACTGAGGTAGTTTTGGAAAACCAATAGGAGTGCTGGAGCTAACCCAGCCATAGCAACTGAATAATTTATACAAATGAGACACTGTTGAATTTAAAAATGTGCTTTCAACAGTCTTAATGTTTCAACATAAGCGGAATAAAATATACATATTCAGGTGCAATAGTTCATTCACTCAAATTTGAACATTAACATTGTACGTTAAATGTTGCTTATAATCAATCTTCATTTTATCTTAATTAAGGTTAAATTACTATACACCAAGCTATTTCCTACTCCATTTAAGATGGAGCCAGATTAGAATGAGCTCCATTTAAGAACAAATTTTATCCACACAGTCTTTAACATCATGTTCATATGACTGGATTCTTTGTTAATTCGAAGCTGTATTGCATAAAGTTTGAAATTTCAGCTTTTATATATTTTCGCAACCAATGCACCATGTGGAATTGCAACTTCAATGTCAACATGAAAGAAATCAAACTCACACTAGTTGAAGTTAACAGTTAAAATATGGATGACAAAATGCATATTGTGATAGTTTAACTAAAATCTCAAGTAGGTCACACAGGCAAAGGACAATTGTACGGAATCAGCTTTTCCCCTTTGCTATGATGTTAAACTGGTAGCTTGCATGGTCATTTTCTGGTACTAACCTACAAATTGCCAGAGTCATTGAATTCAATTTCATAATTTATTACTGTGGGATTTGAACTCAGGACTATTGGGTAGCATAACCACTACACTACCATTCATCACGACTTACAGCGACAGTTATTGTTTGCATTTGAGTAAATGAATTAAATTTATCTTTTTTGAATCAGATAAAATTTACATGTGAAAGAGACATAAGAGCTATTCTTTCAACCAAATTCACCAGCAGCAATTGTCATAATCTTCACCAACATTTTTTGACTCTGTAGAATTAAAAACCTTAGCTACAGACCCTGAGGTTTGAACAAATACAGTTTTTAAAGTAGTGCTGTATACATGGAACTGATCCATGCACCTGTAATATTACACATGATTGGCTGTTTCTTTATGCTGGGATATTCCTGACATTATTCAACACTTGATGGTTTCCATTGACATTGTAATATCCAAACTGCAGTCTTGTCTTTTCAATATGATCAATCAAAAGCTAACTAAATAAGTATTTTTGTTTATAATCACCTAATCATGACACTGATATAATTTTGCAAAGTAGCTAAATAGGTTAAGTGGAAAAGATCTCTGTACATTCTCTCATGTTCTTGTGTCTACCCAAACCTGTATGATTTGTAAAGCAGCAATTTTACTAAATCAAGCAAATCCTGTGAAGTGCATTCTAGTTTTTAATTGGAGACTATGTTTTTCAGTGGCATGGGAGAAACTTTACTTGTACTGCATTTATCAAGTGACACACTGTCAGCAATACTAAATGCATTGCCATCATAAAGATAAAGGCTATAATCAGTCATTAAAATCAAGGAGAAAAACCCTCACAGAGAATAAGACAAAAGGAAAATCAATATTATGATAGAAAACACAGCAGCTAGCGAAATATATTATGTTCTTCAATTCCTTTCTCACCTTTCCATTACTTTTCTTCCTTGCTATTTGATTGAGCCTTTCATTTAGTACTGGTTATAGCTTGGTTTCAACTTCCTTCACAATAAATAAGATAGATAAACAGTTCTTTGGAAAATCAAAATGGCTTTATAATTCTTGAAAGCAGTAGGAGTCTGGGAGACAATGGGTCCATTAGTTTCCGACTTCAAAACTGTTTTCAAAGGCATTTTACAGTTTCATTAACATGGCAAAGGGCTGCTGTGATTCATGAAATTTCAACACAACCTAAAACAACAAATCACCAGGTATAACCATGTCCATCTTCACCATCTTCAGGTTGATGTGTCAAAGACTGTTCCACAAAATAATTATTTAATCCTTTAGGCAATGCTGAGTTGTGGAATTAACCCAAAGATATTTTGGGTGGTTGGGGCGGTGGGAAACAAGATGAATCAGTTCCTTCCTGCTTTCCGAAAAGGGGCTGCAATCAACATCTCAGACTGTTCAGAAATCATCTCATGATATTCATTAGTAAACTTACAATCAAACAACAGTCCTTGTATCATTTACTCCACTGTTACTTTGAAAGCATGTATACATCTATATAAATAGTCTGAAGCTCTTGGGAGTCAACATCTTATTTTAATATGCTAGACCTGAATTAAGCAGCAATAATTTTTGAAAGTTTTATTTTAATGGGATACACTATACTAAAACACTATAAAAAGCAAGCAGACAGACAATCAGCTAAAAGTGATTCCCAGCAGTCATAAAAATTTCATCATAATAATTGTTTTGATAATAACACAGCTTAGCATCAGCTTATTTTCCATGTCAGACATAGCACCAAGATGATTCAGGATGAAAGTTTTGAACAATTTTCCCCAAATAAATAAATCTCATCATTGTTTTCCTATCCAGTTGAATTTGAAATAATAGCTTAACTTTTCTGGTAATGGTTAGAATATATAGCTATCAACGGTATTTTATTCCTGCAGCCTTTCAGAATGTTGTCATTTAACCTTTGTGATTTTACTTAATTACAAATGTAAAAAAAAGTTACAAGTCTTTGTTACATATAGGAATGGTAGGTCACCAATAAGCATTAATAATATACTTGAGAATAGGTCTCTTTCTGCATTGATTTTTCTCTTTTCTTTTTAGATATAATAACATAGGACAGACAGGCACACACAATGACCAATTTCAAAAAAAGCACAAAATAAAAATCATTAGGCCATTTTATCATACTGTAGAAACATCCCTGTAGATATCATTAACATTTTATGCGGTCCACATTCAGTAAGATCAATGTGAAATACAATGCAGTGTGATGGTATGGGTGTTACCATCTCTCACCCAGAAATTGTCTTTAAGAGCACTGTTTAGATAAATATTAGTTAAGTGAAATAATTGAACACTTCAGGTATATACAAGCAGCTATTGATCTTATGTTGTTCAAACCATCCATTTCAGTCGTGATGCCTTTGCTGAATTTGAATTTCTTTCTTATTTTAGTAAATAGCACTTAATAATTAAAGCAAATAATCATTCTCGAAGTGTTTTGATTTATATTAGTGTTTCAAGGCCACATCGTACATTGCATCCTACATCAACAACTTACGCCTCTCAAAAATGTGATGGTTCCTGCATTTACTGCTAGCTAAGAATGAAGACTTACCCACCAAAACCAAATTCAAATAGCTCCAAGAATGGTTCCTTTCCCAACTATCGCAGCTAGTCCCAGCTCTGCATTTGGAAGGACATGGCAAAGCTATCATGGAAGAGAGGCAGCCAAAAAAGCACAGAAAGAAGAAAGCGTTTCACGTTTTCCCTGCAATGTTGCGGAAACGCAAGACTGGGACCCCCCAACAGGCACCTTTATATAGCAATGCACAGAGTGACAAAACACTCGCTGTCATAATATGCCAGTTAGCATGTCCAATATGAGGCGATCGTTAGAATCCCAAGGGTTAGGAGACAGGAGCGCTGAAGGAAAAAAGAAGGGAAAAAAAAGCACAAGGATCAATAGTGCTCTGGGAAATAAGGTAGAAAAGGTTATTTACTCTGCATTGATCTGTTGCTGCAGTAGTAAAGAGCCAGCCTGTTTTCCAGACAAATCTTTTGTTAACCTTTTAGCTGAAACATACTCACAAGGCAACAAGGGAAAGCACTAACAGGTGTAGATTATGGATCGAAGCAGGTCATGGTACTGCTGTCGCTGCCTTGTGCCCATGTAACAACAACCTGAAGAAATTCAAACATCAATAGGGATAATAAGGGCAAATTTATCAAGAGCCGGCCTAGACTTGCTGGAAGCCTGGCTTCCTCCAATTGCCCAGATGAGGCTCAATTGATTTGGACATTCTTTTTCCTCAACATTTTATCAATACTGACAAGCAAATTTGTTTGCTTCCCTGCACTACACTTACTCTCAGCAGCACAAACAGCTTGATTGCTACTGAGTACAAGTCCTCTTAATGATTGAATGGATGCAATTATAATAAAAACTGATTAATTAAAGTAATAATATCCCCTCATGTTGCCTTTTAAAAGCTCTATGGCAGTTCAAGCTTGTAAGAGTAGGTTCTATAAGTAGCAGAGACTATTTACAGATGCAGTACTTTGCTTTTCAAATATTACATTAGCTGTAATTGCAACTAAGAAAACTGATAACATGAAACAGTAATAAGGAAGTAGCAAAACCAATAGCTGTATACCTCATTCATAAAGCTTTCTATTCTCAGAATTTTGTGAAGAGTTGACCAGAATATTCCTTTTACCTTTAGTCAGTAATAATTGGCCTGAACGCTAATGGATTTGTTATAAAATATCTTTTTTAAATATTTTGTGACTGTTTCAGATATAAGAAGTAAAACAAATATATCAGAAGAAGAAATGAAGTTCAAATGAATGTTGCCATTTTGTGGGTACCTGGAGCAATGTTCCTTCAATTGGATTATTTGGGTGTAGTTACTGATCAGCTATTTACTCATGTCAGTTTTATACTTTTAGACTTGCAAATATCACTAAATTTTGTTTACATTTAAATCAAATTGTTCTCGTCTTAAGAAAAATCAAGGTAAACAACTTCACTGAATTCATCAGAGACGATCCTTTTGCCATTAATGTTCCTTTCAGGCTAAGATATGATCATTATTCCATGGAAGGATTAGTGAGGGTAGGAACTAGCCTGTAAAATTTGACAAGATCTGATAACATGTTTTCAGCATAAGAACTCTATCTGTTTCAAGTCCTGGTAATACTCAAAGACTTTGTGTTTCATCTCTTTATCCTATTTAGTATTTCAGGTATAAGACCATTCAAGGCATAGACAGAAGTATATGAAAGAATGCAACTAATTGAAGCATAATTGCAAATATAAGCATGACCACAGTTAGGCAGTAGTGTGGGTTTAAAGTAAAAAAAAACAGGAAATTTAGAGTCTCCTCAGTTTAGGGGACTGACTCTGTGCTGGTTGGTGCTACAGTCAGTGTGTTCCTGTTAATACTGTCTGTGTTTCGGAGGAGGAGAGTTTTCTTTTCCTTTCTCCCGCCCACTTTTCCAGAGGAGATATTTGTTCCTTTTTGGTTTTCTTTATTATTTTTTGTATGCATTTGAAGAAAAAAATATAAACAGGAGATTTAGAGTCTCCTCAGTTCAGGGGACTGACTGTAGAAAATAAATAGAAGCATAATTGCAATTAAATGCTAAGTAGAAGCATTTTTACCTGGGCAAGTTTCAAACTGCCTAATTTAAAGGTTGTATATGTTTGGATAAGAGGACACCCACAAGAATTATCTTCAGAAATGTTTAATAAATTAGGACTTAAAGATATAGGATATAGGATAAGAACACCAGTAGGTATGAACAGTCAAACATACAAACTGGGAACAGTAGGCCACTTAGGCCGTCAAGCCTGCTCTACCATTCAATAAGATCATGGTTGATCTGATTACTCCACATTCCCACCTACTGCCAATAACCTTTCATTCACTTCCTTGTCAAGCATCTTATCTCCTCTGCTGTAAAAAAAATTCAAGGACTCTGTTTCCACTGCCCTTTGAAGATGGAGTTTCGAAGCCTCATGATTCTCTGCGAAAAAAAATGCTCACTTCATCTCTGTCTTAAGTGGGTGACCCTTTAATTTGAAATTGCAACCATCCCTCCCAGTCATTATATAAATGACTTGGGTGCAAGGACTGAGAATATAATTGCTAAATTTGCCAATGACACAAAGATTGGTCAGAAAGAAAATTGTAAACAGGACATAAGGAAGCAACAAAGGATATAGATAAGCTAAGGGAGCGGGCAAAGATCTAGCAAATGGAGTAAATCTGAAATAGTCCATTTTGGCAGTGTTGTAGACCAGACCAAATCCCTTCAAGATATTTTAAGAAAGACTAGACCCTATTTTTTTTTGTTATTTTAACGGTAAGTGCCAGTCATTGCATTCTAGATGTAATTCGACTGCTTAAACTATGAGTCATGAAACACCAGATACTTTATTCATACGCTAAGTTTAAATACAACAAAAGAAGGAAGACATTGGATTAACTTAACTCTATTATTTAGCTACTAAACAGTAACTGTTCTAAATATAGTAACAGTCCATAAACACAGACTTGGCAAAAGCAAATCCAGTACAATATGTTGTCTTACATGCAATCTCCAGTCCAGAAGGAAAAGCATCAAGAGAAAACTCTGAGACACAGAGCAGCAGGGAAAGATGTATTATAGCTTTCAAAACCAGCTTCAAGACCCCAACAATTGCTACTGAAAAACTAAAACTAAAAATCCTGGTTCTGTGGGAGCTTGAACCCATCCATTCAGGCTGCTTCTATTACTCCAACTTCAAAAAAAGACCCAAGGCCTCACAAGCTGTTTACTTTATTGGATTCAAATAGCAGCTCACTGGATCTGTCTAAAAACTGCTCTGAAAAAAAGGAACAAAATATCCCTTCTTAAAGCCATTGTATTGTCACAACGATTTGGAATAAAAAAAGGCATATTATCTAAACGAAGAGACGTTGCAGAGTTATAAAATGCAGTGGGATCTGCGTGAGATGTGGTAAATAACTAAGAATACATATACAGCAAGTGATTTGGAAAGTTAATGGAATATTATTACTTATTGTAAGGGGAATTGAAGTTAAAAATACAGAGTCTATGCCTCAGTTGTCTGCAAAAGATCTTCCAATTGCATATTTCTATCCAGCTTTCTCGCATTTAAATTTTCCCATTTTTATTAACATTTTTCATCATTCTTTGTTTATTTTTAATATTCTGTCCAATTTCCTGATCCGCCATCCAACCTGATACAATTAAATGTTTGTATTTTGTTAAGGTTTGATACTATCTTTACTTTTTTATGCATGGACGGTTGTTCCACCTCCCCTTTGAATTTTTCTTTCTTATTAGACTGTATCTATTTCTATGTTTTAGGAAATATTTCCTTGAATGTCTGCCACTACATCTCTACCAACCTATCCCTAACCAATTTGCTAGTTCACATTAGCTAGCTGTTCTCATGCCTTTGTAATTATACTTACTTAAATTTAAAATGTTAGTCCTGGACGCGCTCTATTCTGCTGCAAACTAAATGTAAAGTTCAATCACATAATTGCTGTCACCTAATGATGACTTCACCATGAAGTTATTAATTAATCCTATCAATATCACATCTACCATGGACTGCTCTTTGCTTGGCTCCAGAATATGCTGTTCTAAGCAACTACAGTATCCTGAAAACATTCTGTGCGCTCTGCATCTTGGCTACATTTGCCCATCTGATTTTTCCAGTTCATGTGCAGATTAAAATTCCTCATGATTATTGCTGCATCTTTCTGACAAGCTGCAATCATTTATTCTTTCATAATTCATCAGCAGCAAGCCCATTGTTAGGGAATCTGTACATCAGTCTCAGAAGTTTCCTTATCATTTCTACATTCTAGTATCCTAATATTAGCTCAACACTCTTAATCGTGTTAATAGCATCACTAATTAATAGAGCTGCTCCTCCACCTTTTCTCTAGTTTCCTGTCCTTCCTAAATGTTGTGTGGCCGTCTATATTCAGGTGTCAATCTATGTTGATTCAGGGAATCCACAATATATGAGGATTTATTTACATTTCTAAAAATAAGGGAGTTTCAAAATTATACCAACCTTAAATGGATTTAATAACATGTAAAGGCGCCATCATAAATAGTTAAAGACCCCTGCTCTAAGTGGTATAAGTGGCAATTCATGTTTTCTGCTCCTGTCTTAAATGCATAAATCTTATTGGGTTCTGGTT
The DNA here is from genome assembly GCF_004010195.1 of Chiloscyllium plagiosum. Taxonomy (NCBI): domain Eukaryota; kingdom Metazoa; phylum Chordata; class Chondrichthyes; order Orectolobiformes; family Hemiscylliidae; genus Chiloscyllium; species Chiloscyllium plagiosum. The sequence goes on along the minus strand of NC_057745.1, from coordinate 23,106,598 downwards.
TTCCATATTTAGATTTGCAAGATTATAAAACTCATCTTTATTGTCTCTCAGTTTTTTTTTGCTTCTAACAAAAAAACTTGATATGAAAACAAGCTGTTCCTGTCTCTCAAATCCAGGAGGGGCAGTGGTACAGCAGCTCATTGGTTAGCACTGCTGCCTCACTGCATCAGGAACCTGGGTCTGTTTCCATCCTCAGGTGACTGTCTGTGTGGAGTTTGCACATTCTCCGTGTCTGCGTTGGTCCCTTCTGGGTGCTCCAGTTTCCTCCCACAGTCCAAAGATGTGCAGGTCAGGTGGATTGGCAATGCTAAATTTCCCATAGTGTCCAGGGATGTGCAGTCTACGTGGATTAGCCATGGGAAATGCAGGATTTCAGGGATAGGATAAGAAGTTGGGTCTGGGTAGGCTGCTCTTTGGAAGGTCAGTGTGAACTTGTAGGCCGGATGGCCTGCTTCCACACTGTAGGGATTCTCAGACTGTCTTTCGTCTGACAAGGGTGGTGTATTTATATCTATAAGGAATCAAATCATTCCAAGGTTATTCACAGGAGTGCTACAAGAAAAAAACTAGATACCAAGTCACATAAGGAAATCTATGTTAGGTGGCCAAAAGGTTTGCCTGAGGTAGGTATTAAAGATCCGTGCATTCACCAGAATAGGTCTCAGGTTCAAGACCAGCTTGCAGGCCTTCTCATCACATCAAAACTCCAACCCTAGGGAAAGACATAATTAGGCGAAGATACTGAAACTGAATTTTGACCAAAGCAATTAAATGCAGAAAGGAAGTTAACGTTTGACTTTGGCAGAAACTCCAGCTTCTGCCAATTCATTCTCTAATGAGAATGCACAAAAAAAAGTGACAATTAACTGAAATATTGGGATGTGGATTTATTAAAATTACGAGTGTACAATGCCATGTGTGCAGAGAAAAATTTTTAGAGATACAAAAAGCAATATAACAATGCGATCAAAATACCGACCCTCTGTTCCTAACTGCACTTGTGGATGTGCCATTATGAACTGGACTGCAATGGTTCAGGAAGATGTCTCGCATTAATGAAATGCTTTTCTGAAAGGGCAATTAATACCAGCCTAGTTAACGTGGTCCTCATCCTGTGAAAGTACAGAAGAAATTGGTTTGATTCCATAACAGGCTATCAGTGGCTGAATGGAAATACAGATAAAGCTTTGGCAGTTGCATTTTGTTTTGTTGTCCCTGTGGAGGCCAAATAGCCAAAGAAGGGACATTTCCCATTTATAGATCTGAATTGTTTTGTAAGGTAATAAGATTACTTACAGTATGGAAACAAGCCCTTCAGCCCAACAAGTCCACACCGACCCTCCGAAGAGCAACCCACCCAGACCCATACATTTACCCCTTCACCTAACACTACGGGCAATTTAGCATGGCCAATTCACCTGACCTGCACATCTTTGGACGGTGGGAGGAAACCGGAGCACCCGGAGGAAACCCACACAGACATGGGGAGAATGTGCAAACTCCAGACAGACAGTTGCTTGAGGCAGGAATTGAACCCAGGTCTCTGGCGCTGTGTGGCAGCAGTGCTAACCACTGTGCCACCGTGCTGCCCATACATGAAATTATCTTTGAGTTTAAATTATTTGCTGATCTAAACCAAATTTGCACATCTTAACTGTAAGTTCTCTACATTAAGAGTTACTTTAATACTAATGTCAATTCCCTACATTCGTGTATTTTTTTAAAAATTCCAATTGTAATGAAATGAGAAGCAGAGTTATTTAAAATAATTTATAATTTCCTTACAAACAGTGATTGTAATGATCCTCCACTTCGCAGCTCTATAGTCTCACTTTGTGAAGGTTTATTTTGATGTATTTAAATAGATGCTTGGATTTTGTTTTGACCAAGCCACCGTAATTCTTCCTGGTAACTGAAGTGACGATGCCGGTGTTGGACTGGGGTGGAAAAAGTTAAAAATCACACAACAACACCAGCTAGCTACCTAACAAAGGAGCAGCGCTCCCAAAGCTTTCATTTCACATAAACCTGTTGGACTCGAACCCAGTGTTGTATGGTTTCTAACCTGGTGAATGAAGTATTTCTTTCCTCAATCAGAATACACACCTGGCAATTACACTAGGTGGGTAATGGGGCAGAGGAAGGATTTTGCTTAAAAAACAGAATTGAGGTAAAGGGATGGGTGAGTGAATCACCAATTTTAGAGGTACTGGGGGCAATGATGAAACAAAAGCTAATCAGATAAGTTTGCAATTGTTGTTGAGTGTTGACTGATTTTCCATAGGAGATAGATTCAGCCAGCCTTGCTAGAGACAGCATTATTTACAATGGTTCTGATCATTACATGGACCTCGTTGCCACAGTTGGCTTCTTCCGTTCATGGCTGAAGAAAAATGTTGAAAGTAGTAGCCTAAGCATTAAAAGATCTATCTTTCAGTCTTCCTTCAGCTTCAGCTAAATCAGCAACCTTAAATGCAGCACTTTCATAGTAAGTACACATGGACCTGTATGATGTAGCGTTAACAGCCTTACCAACTGCTCTGACAGAATAGAGTGCTTATCTGTTCTTGTAAACCGTGTGCTTTGGGATCCAGGTGGCCATGAATCCCATTATGTATTGGAAATTCAATGCAACTCATTCTGCATGTGCTATTCGGAGGCAAGGAGATGGTAGTGTTGGCCCTGGTGAACCAAACATTCATATCGTCTTTGTCACAGCCTCAAATTACCGATGCCCTTGTGGTGGCCTGTGAAATAAGTACATAGAGGCTGCTATCCCGTCACCAAGTCACCCTTTACTTTAATGTAGAGAGTCCTTGACACTGATCCAGCTCCCTCAGAGCCAGCTCTCAGAGTGAACAGAACCCATGACACTCCTGTTTATAGCGAGTTTTGAAAGGATTTGTAGCTCAGGTTGAGGTTCTTGATGTAGGTTTGCTCGCTGAGCTGCAAGGTTCATTTTCAGGTGTTCCATCACCATAGTAGGTAACATTATCAGTGAGCCTGCAGATGAAGCACTGGTGGTATAGTCCGCTTTCTATTTATGTGTTTAGGAGTCTAAAACACATAAATAGAGAGCGGCCCATACCACTAGTGCTTCTTCCGAAGGTTCACTGAAGATGTTGGAGTCTAGATTAGAGAGGTGCTGGAAAAGCAGGTCAGGCAGCATCCAACGAGCAGGAAAATTGATGTTTTGGGGAAAAGCCCTTCGATTTTCCTGCTCCTCGGATGCTGCCTGACCTGCTGTGCTTTTCCAGCACCACTCTAATCTAGACTCTGAACTACAGCATCTGCAGTCCTCACTTTTGCCTCACTGGTGATGTCACCTAATATGGTAATGAAACATCTGAAATCAAACCTTCCAGCTCAATAAGCAAACCTACATATACTCCTGCTTATATCTGTCAGCCAGGGCTCCCTGAATGGTCCAGGTTAACAGCCCTAATCAGGGACCTCATATTCTCAGGTCCATCTAGCTGACCTCGTTACAATCATTGCAGCCTGAAAAGAGCCAATCGCATAGTGCCCTTGTCAAGGCTGTGTTTCTCCTGGAAGAAGAAGATTCTGCTCTAGAGCAGTTTAACTACATTTTGTAATTCTCCTAGGATCTCTTGTGAGGATTGTTCCTTCATAACTGCTTGAACCTATAGCTACATAGTGGGAAAACGTTTGGCAGGTGAAGCCAGTTTTACCCCTCCAAGGTCCTTGAGGAGTCGCTAACTAATCTCCTTGTGCTGAGTTCCCTTGGTAACAGGCAACGGACAGCTCAGTTTGAACTCATCACCTGTGTCCTTGGTGCCTTCATTTGGGGCTCTCTTGAGGCTCGGTAGTAGTGTCCCAGCCCCTGGACCAGGGAGTCTGTGTTCAAGTCCCACCTTTGCCAGAGGTGTGTATTAACATCTCTAAACAGGTTAATTAAAAGAAAAAGCAGTCTCAGTGCTCTCACCCTAATTTTTTGATGTTAACAGGGCTTTGCCTGTAAATATTCAATTGGCCACATAGGTATTTTCCTTCTGGTGGAGAAAAGTGTACCTACATATGTATAATAACATCTTTCCACAACAGTGCCTTTCTTTGCTGTTTCACTGCATAAAAATGTTGTATATAACCATGGGTAATTTGGGGAAAAAAACTGTCGTATAAAGAAAGCAGACCATGGGGCCTTCTTGTGAAAAAAAATGAAGCAGACAAAGGGTCCTTTTGTGGCACACTGGCAGTGCCCCTACCAATAGACTGAGAGGCCTGGGTTCAAGTCCCACCTGCTCCAGAGACATGTGATAACATCTCGAAACAAGTTGATTAGAAAAATAGCTTAAATGAAAGAAAAGGTATAAAGCAGTCCTGGGGATGGGTTGGCAGGACTGTCTGTCCAGTGCTGGGACTGGCCCACATACACAGTGAATAGTGACTCTATTTTGGTGTTCAAATGATGTTCCTTTCCAGTCGGGTTTCTGAGTTATTAAAGGCATCCTTCAACTAGGCTGAGCATCCCATTTTTGTCCCTTTGGATCCGCCATTAAATCAAATGACAGGGAATCATAAAGGGCACTGCCCACAGATTACAAAGTGTGAGACTGAAAATTTTAATTTAATTTAATTTTAATGAGATCAGTTGTCTTGATTTGGAAATCTAACCAGCCTTTAGCTGACTTTTGAGATGGATGCAATTCATGCATGACACATGCAGTACAGGCAGAGTGCAAGCCCAGAAGTCTCTGCCCTGAGTATGACAAAACATTTGCACTGATGACAATTCAAGCCGATACTTCAAGAGAGGCAGTGGCCACTGATTGGGAAACATTATAGCAATTTCAATGGGTGCAAAGTGGGTACATTCAGGAAATTAGGGGATTTTCTTGCTCCAATGCGTTTAATTATTGCTGTTGTAAGAATGTATGAGAGAGATATTTTAAGTTGTGATCATGAAATACTCACAATGGCTAGGCGAAGCAAACAAATTTAATAAATATTCCATTTAAACTCAACAGAAGGGATTAGATTGACAGATTTCCTTCAGGTTCCTTCTCCTTTCTGCATCAGCACAATATCACATGCATGTCGTGCTAAGGACTTGGAGGAACAAAAACAGAAGGTTGCAAATTTTTGTGCATATCAATTTACTCAGAACTGTTCAAAGCACGGTTGCTCAGTGGTTAGCACTGCTGCCTCACAGCACCAGGGTCCCAGGTTTGATTCCAGACTGTCTGTGTGGAGTTTGCACATTCTCCCCGTGTGGGTTTCCTCCAGGTGCTCCGGTTTCCTCCCACAGTCCAAAGATGTGCAGGTCAGGTGAATTGGCCATGCTAAATTGCCCATATTGTTAGGTGCATTAGTCAGAGGGAAATGGGTCTGGGTGGGTTACTCTTCGGAGGGTTGGTGTGGACTGGTTGGGCCGAAGGGCCTGTTTCCACACTGTAGGGAATCTAATCTAATCTAATAATGATGAATAAGTAAATTTAAATGATTGGAAAAGGTATAGGTGACGTCAATGAGATGGAAGAACAGCGAAGGGGTCATTTAACTTCAAAAGAAGTCTCATAAATTGAATGAGCTGTGGACACATAACATGACAACATTAAACTTAACATTCCAGGTTCAGATGTGGATATCCAAAGATTCCAGCTGAATACATGGAATAGTTTCGGAACTGAGGGAGGTCATTCCTCCCATTGTGTCTTTGTTGACTTCCAATTCACTGCCTTTTTCCAGCTGCATTTCTTTCCTCTTCAGCTAATGATTCAACTGTGAATGTTTTAATTGATCAAACCTACATTCCAGGTTCTCAGAAAGGGTCACTCAACCCAAAACATTAACTCTGATTTCTCTTCACAGAAGCTGCTAGATCTGCTGAGCCTCTCCAGCAATTACTGTGTTTGTTTCTGGTTTACAGCGTCCACAGTTCTTTCAGTTTTTATTAAGAACTTGGAGGAACTGCTGCCTAAAATTCTGGTTTCCCAAACACAACTTCAAAAATCAAGACTTGTGAAAAAAAATGTTCTTTCTCTGAAGAAGTGACAATGTGCAGCTGAAATTCTCCTGCCTCAGCTTGATAGACATGTTAAGCCATTCACTCATATTAATGAATAGATTCAAATACACCTCATTCAGCACCTTTTCACAATCAAACAAGCTCATTTCCTGAAGTCAGTGATAATCACCAATGAATGGAAAAATATTTGACATATAAAATGAATTTTAAAATGAATCATAAATTTAGTTATTAACTAAAAGTTCATTTTTGTTGCAGTCAGTCATATCTTGATGATTTATTCAAACGAGAAATACAGGCAGAGAATTCACATCAGAAAGACTGTGATTAAAATATAAAATAAATGCTTTCAAGGTGTCTTTAAAATGTGATCATGTTAGAACATACACTTTAGAAATTTTGCAAAAGGTCAGCAGGTAATTTACCGCAATGCTCAGTTTTCAGTAATCATCATCAGCAGAAATGGTCCTGCTTTTCATACTTCATTGGTTCATTCTTGTTAAAAAAAAAACTGGCCTTCATTGAAAATGTTTATTAAATTCATTAGATTGGACTAGTTAATGGGTCTCACTCTCCCTTAAGTTGTGTCCACTCTGACCTGTATGCTCATATTGGCCTGGAAGCTGTCTGGCACATGTCCCAGCCACCATTACAGAACAAACCTTGCATCAATCACTGGTGCAGACATGAAAATGGCACTCGCCCGATGTGCTGGGTGGTAACTGCTTATCTTTCCATATGCTAGATCTTGTAAGTGGATACTTCACGCCAAAGCTTGCCTTGTGCCAATGCAAATGTATTCTCACATCCTGCTTAGCAAAATGTGTCCTGACATTTTCATTTATCAATTTAAGCACGGTATTAACTTTCTTGTAGAGCTTGAATCAACATGATACTAATATATTTTCCCAAGTGCTCTGAAAATATTCAGTATCAGCTTATGGTGGAGGAAACAGTGTCCCTTTTGTATGTGCTCATGAAAAGTGTTGCTTAAAGGGGCATTATTATCTAGTGAATGTCTAACAAGATACTGTAGCAGGAGTTTAAGCAGAGGTGGGCATATTGGCATAACACAATGATCTCATTATGCTGTTGAACGTGCCTGTCACTACAAATTCTTAAACTGTAATTCAAACCTAATCTGAATGATAAACTCACAGTAGTTCAGGCTGCAGCCCAGATTCATTTGCAGTATAGCACACGTAATTTGACATATCTTTGCACATTGCCAACAAATCTCACTAGTCAAACTTATGAACTTTTATCTGAGAATACAGCCTGTCCAAAAAGCACTGCAGTGATGGTGCCACTTTAGCATCAAATCAGTGTATGCAGGATTAACTTATCTGTAAGAATATTATTACTCATTTTGCACTCCTGGTTAAAATTGTTTTGGTTTGAAACCTACCTTTGGTCCATTAACTGTAAACTTACATTTCCAACCGTGAACACAACACTCTGATTTTACAACATAATGACAAACTTGTCAGTTAGTCCATTTTAGAGAAGACTTCATTAAAATAGATTGACCAGAAACATTCCTCTCTGAATGCCCAGTGGACAACTGACAGGAGCAGACACATTACTAACACTGTGTCTCAACGGGCTCTTCCAGAACAAAGAGTCGACCCTGATCAAGTGATGCAGACTGGAATATTCCAAAGTCCAAGACTACGTTCTGAGGGATGTACCAAAGTTTGGGGCAACTGCTGCCAAGGCACTGTGGGAAAAGACCATCTTCTAAATGCGGAGGTGGGTACTGCAGATACTGGAGATTAGAGTCAAGATTAGAGTGGTGCTGGAGAAGCACAGTAGGTCAGGCAGCATCTGAGGAGCAGGAAAATCGATGTTTCGGGCAAAAGCCCTTCATTAGGCAATCAAGGGCTTTTGCCCAAAACATCAATTTTCCTGCTCCTCGGATGCAGCCTGACCTGCTGTGCTTTTCCAGCACCACTCTAATCTTGACTTTCTCCATCTTAGGGCTTTCTACCGAAGTTAAATGGGGGTCCATTCAGTTGCCAGACCCTCCTGGTGCCTCACATGTATGGAAAAATAGTCTTGTACAAGTAAAAAAATGCCTTTGGTTTGTTTGTTGGATAGGGTCAAACTCCAATAGTTGTTTGTTTCTTCATATGCTACTTCAACTGCTTTAGGGACTATGTATGCATATAAATATATTTTTATGAATAAATTACATTTTTGAAATAAATAAAGACTGTGTCTCAATGGGAGGCACACAATTAGTTTCTCCTCAGGGCATGACACAAAGGAACGCAAAGAGCTCACTGAACTTTGGCTGAAAACGTATAAAAGTGGCAAGAGGCCTGAGTGTTCTTCTGAAATTGGAGCCTGCTGATAAAAAAAACAGCAACATGAAGACCTGAAACGTGCAGATATGAAAGTTTGACTGACGAACATAAATTTGTATGATTTGATCTCCTCATTCAAACAAATTTGATTTGACAACACTGAACTAAATGTGAACCACCAAACCTCATGGAAGGCAGAAAAAACATGGAAATGTAGCAAGAAATAGATATTCTGTGGTTGCGATTTTTGAGAAGATTTGTAACTCAGGTTGAGGTTCAGGTTACAAGTTTGTTCGCTGAGCTGGAAGGTTCATTTTCAGATGTTTCATCACCATGCTCGGTAACATCATCAGTGAGCCTCCAGTGAAGCGCTGGTATCATGTCTCACTTTCTATTAATGTATCTTGGACTGTTAACGTGAGTGATATTATTTCCAGTTCTTTTTCTCCGAGGTTGGTAAATGGGGTCCAAATCGATGTGTTTGTTGATGTAGTTCTGGTTTGAATTCCCATGTATCTCTGTTTAGCCTGAGCTAGGATGGATGTGTTGTTCCAATCGAAGTGGTGTCCTTCTTCGTCTGTATGTAAAAGACATTACCCGCTACCACCAATATCCTTACATACAGACGAAGAAGGACACCACTTCGATTGGAACAACACATCCATCCTAGCTCAGGCTAAACAAAGATACACATGGGAATTCCTAGAGATCTGGCACTCAAACCAGAACTACATCAACAAACACATCGATTTGGACCCCATTTACCAACCTCTGAGAAAAAGAACTGGAAATGATATCACCCACATTAACAGACCAAGGCAAATGAATAGAAAGTGGGACATAACACCAGCACTTCACCGGAGGCTCACTGATGATGCTACCTAGCATGGTGATGAAACATCTGAAAAAGAACCTTCCAGCTTAGCAACCAAACTTACAACCTGATATTCTGTGGTATGGAATGCATAATTATTGCCATGATCATAATGCAGTAAGTAATATGTAGCTTCTGTCTTTAAGTTTTAAAACAACAAAAACAGCTAGTAAACAAAAACTTGAAATGAATTAATGTTGCTTTCATCAATTTGGTTGCTCACTACCACCAAAAGCATTTGAATAAACAGTTCTCTCGTTCTTTCATATCTGGGAATTATAGGTCACAGGAAATGGAGACCTTCTTGGGAACTTTCATGAATTCTTTCCAGCTTACCATGATTTAATGCTGTTTTCTAGTATCCCATTGTTTTTATTGAACTTTCTGTTCCAGCAAATGTTTCATTGGTTGAATGTTTAGTCATGGGACTTACAGCAGTAAAAATATTGAAGTCTAGCTCCTTAACATATCCTCGTGATAAATTTGGCCTTCTGTTCTATTAACCTTACATCGCAGAACACTTAGATAACAATGAGAACTTAGCTGTATTATGGTTGTGGTATTTTAATTAGATTAATTCAAGCAAGACAATAGGAGAATGAGGAATTTCAGAGGAACAAAGGAGGCTTTCATTATGTTTCAGGGCCAGTGTTCTGTTTTGCTAAAATGAATTCAGACAGATGCAGCCTGGAATCTTTATCTAACTGGGTAGAAGAGACTTATTGGTCTATGATGAGTTATAGGGCACCCAACATACAATGAGAATACAAGGACATTGAACAATTTTGCCATCTATCTTTCTTCAGTTTAGGGAGAAAGTTTATTCCAACACCAACACACACCTCCTACAGATTATACACTGTTAAAAAATGTATTTTTAGACCATTGTAGTAAAGAAAGAATAAGCCCAATAATTTATTTTGTGATTGATAATTATCCCTGAGGCCACTAACCCATGGAAAAGGCTCCATTGATTAATCAGACAGCCAACATTCTGAATTTTTAAAACTTTAATTTTTTAACAAAATCACTACTGGAAATTATTACGTATTCTGTAATTTTCGATTGCGATGAAACTGAATAATAAATCACGCAAATCATTGTTACATTATAGTCTTCTGATTTACAACGGAATGCGGAGAAAATGCAGTGGAGTAGAATAAAACACATCCATAATATATCTGATTTTATTTGAGTTTTTTAGATAATTATATTATAGATTATGTTCCCTGCATTTCTAAGATGTTTTTCAGGCATAAGCAATGCAGAGGCCATGCATTTGCTGAACTCTCTCTGTCCTAACCTTCCTCTCTGCAATGGAAGTGCTGAACAATGAATTCTCACCTAATCATCAACAAAAAGATTTAATCTGGTGGTTTCTTTAGTTGCCCTTAAATAAAAATAGATTATTAAAAAAACTATGTAACTTTTTTGATGTAATGCCCTGGAAAACCTTGAAAATCCTATGGTAACAAAATTAGGTGGAAATCAAATTCAAATTCAATTCTCGCTTTTAATATCATTGTTATGTTAAACTGAGGTGGACATTACTTATCAACACCACTTCAGATAAATCATTTTTTTGCTTTGAAGTTTGCATCTTCATATATCATTTTAAGTTGCTCTTGCTCACCAAAATTGTGTCAACAGGAGAGGTCTGGAGGAAATTTAAATGTAGAAGATTATTGTAATATTCCAGAGCATTTTTGTGACTAAAAAATTAATATCAACTTATTATCAAGGGAACTTTAGAACATTCGCTGGGTCACTGTAAAAATCATTCATACTTTCCTGGAATTTGTGTACTACATAGGTTCTGGATAGATCTGGGAAAGGATTGGGAACAATCCAGAGTAAGAATGATTTACTGAACAAAACAAAACTTTACTGGGGAAAGAGAGAATCCAGATAAATTAGAATCAAAGACTAGCTGGTAAATCTGTAACTGAATAATATAACTTCAAGGAAGCAAATAGTTAAATGTCAGTCAGGATATTTGCCACAGGGGGTAAAGGGCAAACAAATCTCAAGCTCAAGCCTGACCTTGGTGGTGGGCAAGTTGTTGGAGGGAATCCTGGGGGACAGATTGTACACGTATTTGGAAAGGCAAGGACTGATTAGGGATAGTCAACATGGCTTTTTGCGTAGGAAATCATGTCTCACAAACTTGATTGAGTTTTTTGAAGAAGTGACAAAGAAGATTGATGAGGGCAGAGCAGTAGATGTGATCTATATGGACTTCAGTAAGGCATTCGACAAGGTTCCCCATGGGAGACTGATTAGCAAGGTTAGATCTCATGGAATACAGGAAGAACCAGCCATTTGATACAGAACTGACTCAAAGGTAGAAGGCAGAGGATGGTGGTGGAAGGTTGTTTTTCAGACTGGAGGCCTGTGACCAGTGGAGTGCCACATGGATCGGTGCTGGGCCCTCTACTTTTTGTCATTTACATAAATGATTTGGATGCGAGCATAAGAGGTACAGTTAGTAAGTTTTCAGATGACAACAAAACTGGAGGTGTAGTGGATAGCGAAGAGGGTTAC
>NC_057745.1:23092029-23094663 GCF_004010195.1 Chiloscyllium plagiosum | reverse complement strand
GGGCTGTTTTCCCTGGAGCATCGGAGGCTGAGGGGTGACCTTATAGAGGTTTACAAAATTATGAGGGGCATGGATATAATAAATAGACAAAGTCTTTTCCCTGGGGTCGGGGAGTCCAGAACTAGAGGGCATAGGTTTAGGGTGAGAGGGGAAAGATATAAAAGAGACCTAAGGGGCAACTTTTTCATGCAGAGGGTGGTACATGTATGGAATGAGCTGCCAGAGGATGTGGTGAAGGCTGTTACAATTGCAACATTTAAGAGGCATTTGGATGGGTATAGGAATAGGAAGGGTTTGGAGGGATACAGGCCGGGTGCTGGCAGGTGGGATATCTGGTCGGCATGGACGGGTTGGACCAAATGGTCTGTTTCCATGCTTTACATCTCTATGACTCTATGACTCTCTTCATGATGGAAAGCATAGAAATGAAAATGAAGAAGAGAAAGTGTGCCCATGACAAATGTCAGGTGAGAAGATTGCCTAACTTAGAAGGTAGAGGTTATTGCATAAAAGAAGCAAAGTGAGAGGATGGGAAGATACTGGCAGCTAACATGAAAGAAAATCCAAAAAAAACTCGATAGATTTATAAATAGTGAAAGAGGAGAGCTGGAGCTAAAAGTGTCAAAAAGGAAAATTATGCATAGACACACAAAGCATAGCTGAGGTATTAAATGGATATTTTGTGTCTGTCTTTATGAAGAAAGATAATGGCTGGCAAGATCAAGTTGAAACAGGAGATAGTTTACGTGAAGACTTTAAGATTGATCAGGTTGAGATTTTGGAGAGGCTGTTTGTATTTAAAGTTGCTGAGACACTAGGGTAAGTTGAGATGCATGCAGTGCTGCTGAAGGAAGTGAGAGTAGAAGTTGCCGAGGCACTGGCCATAATTTTCCAATCTTCCTTAAACTCAGGTTTAGTGCCAAACATCAGGGATACTGCTCATGCTCCTCCCTTCTTCAAACATAGATGTCTGGATACACCTGGAAACTATAGACCATTCAATTATCCTCAATGATAGAGAAGATTTCAGAGACAATAATTTGGGACACAAGTTTGTAACGCATGTAGACAGGGTTTTTAAAAAGGCATTTCTCACACTTGCCTCCATGCTCAGACCTTTGAGTACAGGAGATGGGAAGTCATGTTGGGTGATACAAGATGTAGCTGAGGCCTCTTCTAGAGAACTGTGTTCAGTTCTGGTCTCCCTCACATAGGAAGGGTATTATTAGGCTGGAGTGCTGAAAATGTGTTGCTGGAAAAGCGCAGCAGGTCAGGCAGCATCCAGGGAACAGGAGAATCGACGTTTCGGGCATAAGCCCTTCCTGAAGAAGGGCTTATGTGCGAAACATCGATTCTCCTGTTCCCTGGATGCTGCCTGACCTGCTGCGCTTTTCCAGCACACATTTTCAGCTCTGATCTCCAGCATCTGCAGACCTCACTTTCTCCTCTATTATTAGGCTGGACAGGGTTCAGAAAAGATTTACCAGGATGGTGCAGGGAATGGAGGGTTTGAATTATAAAGAAAGACTGGATAGGCTGGAACTTGTTTTTACTGGAGTGTAGGTGGTTGCGGGATGACCTTTTCAAGGTTTATAAAATCATGAGGAGTACATGTAAGATAAATGGCAGGTGTATTTTCTCTAGGGTGGGGGATTTCAAGACTAAGGGGCATTTTTTTTAAGTTGAAAGGGGAAAGATTTAAAAAAAAGACATGAGGGACAATTCTTTTATACCGAGAGTGGCTCGTGTGTGGAATGAATGTCCAGAGGAAGTGACGAATATGGGTGCAGTTACAATGTTTGAAAGACATTTGGATAAGTACATGAATAAGAAATGTTTGATGGGATATGGACCATGGGCAGTCAGGGGGGATTAGTTTAGTTCGGTATTATGGTTGGCATGGACTGGTTGAACCGATGAGAACGTTTCCATGCTGCATGACTGTATGACTCTATAATTAAACGTCACTTTAGCACAAATGGATTAATTAGAGTCATAGAGATGTACAGCATAGAAACAGACCCTTCAGTCCAACCCGTCCACGCTGACCAGATATCCCAACCCAATCTAGTCCCACCTGCCAGCATCCGGCCCATATCCCTCCAAACCCTTCCTATTCATATACCCTTCTAAATGCCTTTTAAATGTTGCAATTGTACCAGCCTCCACAACTTCTTCTGGCAGCTCATTCCATACACGTACCACCCTCTGTGTGAAAACGTTGTCCCTTTGGTCTCTTTTATATCTTTCCCCTCTCACCCTAAACCTATGCCCTCTAGTTCTGGACTCCCCCCACCCGAGGGAAAAGACTTTGCCTATTTATCCAATCCATGCCCCTCATGATTTTGTAAACCTCTATAAGGTCACCCCCCAACCTCTGACGTTCCAGGGAAAACAGTCCCAACCTTTTAGATTAGATTAGATTAGATTACTTACAGTGTGGAAACAGGCCCTTCGGCCCAACAAGTCCACACCGACCCGCCGAAGCGCAACCAACCCATACCCCTACATTTGCCCCTTTAACCTAACACTACGGGCAATTTAGCATTGCCAATTCACCTGACCCTGCACATCTTTGTGACTGTGGGAGGAAACCGGAGCACCCGGAGGAAACCCACGCAGACACGGGGAGAA
>NC_057745.1:23080417-23088420 GCF_004010195.1 Chiloscyllium plagiosum | reverse complement strand
CCCCATAACAACTGTAGTAACATCTTTGCGACAGGCCAATTTCAGCTCCTGATTCAACTTACATCCGACATCCAGACTACTGTTTGGGGGCCTGTATGCTTTTCCAGCAACACATTTTCTACCCTTAGAATTTCTCAGCTCTATCCATACTGACTCTACATCCCCTGATTCTAGGTCCCCCCGCGCAAGGGACTGAATATCATCCCTTACCAACAGGGCCACCCCAGCCCCTCTGCCCATCAGTCTGTCCTTACGATAGCACGTATAGCCTTGAATATTCATTTCCCAGGCCCTGTCCACTTGAAGCCACATCTCAGTTATCCCCTCAATATCGTAGCTGCCAATTTCCAAAAGAGCCTCAAGCTCATCCATCTTATTTCTAATACTTCGTTCATTCATATATAGTATTTTTAATTTGTTACTGCCCTCATCCTTCCTATCAACCCCTATTTCACTCAACCTTATGGCATGATCCCTTTTTGAGTTTTCTGCTTCATTGATATCGTTGTCTTTCTTCACTTCCCTTGTTCTAACTTTCCCTTCAATTTCCTTCTTAAACTTCCAGTTTGCTGGACTGTATAAAGGTTTACAATGGAGTTCCCCTGTGAGTGCAGTAGAATCCTTTCTCTTCATGATATATATGGTGATAAGAATGGCGTAGAACTTCAAACAGGAACCTACAAACAAAATATAATGCAGAGGAACACAAAGTAGTTCATTTTTGAGGCAAGAATGCAAAGAGACAATATAAAATAAAGAGTACTGTACTAAAATGAGTGTGAGTAGAGAAATCTGGAAGCATAAGAGCAAGCATCACTAAAGGTAGCATGACAGATTGAGACCACAATTCAGAATGCATGCCAACATTGTGGGTTTTATCAATTGAGTACAAATGCAAGGAAGGTCTGTTAAACCTCAATTAATGCACTGCTTCAGCCTCAATTGCCATATTGCATCCAGGTTTGAACATCCCAATTTCAGATGGAGGTGAAGACGTTCGCGAAGGTGTGAAAAAAAAACTTCACAAGAATAATTCCAGGCTTGAGGAACTTCAGTTATATAGAAAACAGAGTGGAGCAATTCGGAATGTTTGCCTTGGAGAATAGAAGGTCAGGAGGAGATTTGATCCAGGTGTTCAAAATCATTAGGGGTCTAGGCAGTGGAGATAGACAGAGATTGCACCCAATGGTGGAAGAACCAAACTCTAGAGAGTGCAGATAAAAGGTAAGTGGCAAATGAAGTAATGGCAGCAGGCAGTGAGTGGCTCAGATCTGGATTGTACTGGAAAGTGACCACAGTCTCACCTGACCTTAGGGCTACTCTCTCATTAGAGAGACAAAACTGGTGGCAGTTTAACCTGAGGGTCATTACAGTTTAGGCAAGGGGAAATAATTTAAGAATGGGGGTCTTTCAAGGTACTTAAGCCAGTGTGGGAATAGGACCATGCCATTGGCATCATTCTGTATTAAAAACCAGCAGCCAGCTACTCGAGCTAAACAGTTCCAGGAAATATAGAAATAAAAATAGAAATTGCTGGTCTGGTACATCTGTAGAGAGAAATCAGCGTTAACATTTCAGGTCGAGTGACCCTTCCCCAGAAGCTGGGATATAGGTTGGATCAAGTAAAACATTCACAGTTGAATTATTGTCTAAAAAATGCAGTTAAGGAAAGGGAGGAGAAAGGCAGTGAATTGGAAGTCAGCAAAGACACAATGGGAAGAAGGACCTCCCGCAGTTCCGAAACCATTCCATGAATTCAACTGGAATCTTTGGATATCCACATCTGAACCTTGGAATGTCAGGTTTAGTTCAACTTATGAGACTTTTTCTGAATTTAAACGACCCCTTTGCTGTTCTTCCATTTCACTAATGTCACCAATACCTTTTCCAGTTAATTAAATTTACTTATTCATCATTATTAATTTGATTAGTTCTGAGTAAATTGATGTGCACAAAAATCTGCAATCTTCAGTTCTGTACAAGCCTACAACATTTCACTTGTGTCAAAAATTCAAACTTAGCTCGTTTGCTTCATTTGATGTCCTCATAATCAACAAAAAAAATGTCAATAATAATTCTATTCATTTATAAGAATAATCTGGAATGGGTTCGATTTCATAGATCGGACACAAAAGCCAGCTTAAAAATTCAAATGTCTCAAAGGGAGACCACATCGTTAAAGAATTGTAGATTAAAATTTGTTTAGGAAATTATACTTCCATTCATTGAATCCCCTTCCGTGTCGATCCAGATGGTTGAAGTACCATCACTTCCGCGTTTACATCTGTGCTGAATTTGCTGCTAATTAGAAACGCAGCGAAGAAAAGGCAAAATATCAAGACAAGATTGGTGAACTAGACGGTGAGATTAATGATGTACATCATCAATCTCATCACAGCAGGAAAATCTAGACCATCGAAACTATCAACCTGCTGCAATATCTGTCACTCTCCGAGGGGAAGTGTGGATATTGCACTTCATTGATGGAAAGAAGATTCAGCAAGCTACTGGAGTAAATGAAAACTTAAAATTCTTGAGAATGGTATACAGCAAAGGATGTCACCTGACACAAATGCCATCTGAGATTATTATTTAGGATTAGAAATTAATAGGCTTTCTTTCTCTCTCCAGGAAAGAAAGACTAAGAACTGACCTGATATTTTTCTTTAAAATTATGAACAGATTCAAAAGGGATAAATGGAGACATGAATTTTTGAGTAAACTCTATACCCAGAGAGTGTGAGAAACTGGAGTTTGCTATCACAATGAGGTAAATAGCATAGATGCATTCAAGAGGAAGCTAGATAAATTCATGAGGGGAAACAGATTGGAAGATAGTATGCAATGAAGTAAAATGGAAATAGGCTTATGTGAAGCAAAAGCACCAAAATCGATCTACGAAGTCAAAAGATGTGTTGTGAATGCCTAAGTAATTCAAGATGAACTGATGTTCAAAGGATACAAACAGTTCTACCACTTTAAATAAAAAAACGAAGAGCAGAGTTTATTTGAATCATACTGGAAACCAAGGTTATCTTCAGGGAGCTAAAGGAGTAATTTATTAGTGTCTGGTAAATGAAGACATGTAGACGCAGATGACAATGTCTGATACTTTCAAACAGAACAATAAAGGGAACAGCTTATTAACTATCAGATGCCAGAAAGACCTTGAGAGAAAATTGGATGTGATCTGGGTGAAGTGAAAGAAAGAAACTGTTTCACATTTTCTAGTTAAGTAAGAAAATGAATCTTGTTTCACCCAGGAGCTGTTGTGTTATGTCTCACAGCAGACATGAGATATACCTTTAAATGCCATGCTCGTGATGTCATCAACATGCCATGGAATGTGACCTAATGGTATCAGAATTCCAGTTTCCATATTACCGAGCTCTCTTTGTACAAAACACTGAGGGAATGATGTTGCTACATTACATTCAAATCACTCAAGCTCAAGCTCAAATATGCAAGAGCCTGTTTGTGTAATGTACATATGTAAATACCAATGAAATTATAAAAGCTGTTCATTGAATTCTTCAGTACTATGTGATGCATATGTCATTCATATGTTATGGAAACTAATGTAAGCATCGTGTTATTTACCGTATTAGGGTTACTTCAGATGCTTCGTCAATAACCTTCCCTCCTTCAAAAGGTCAGAGGTGAAAATGTTCACTGATAATTGCACAATATTCAGCACTATTCATCTCAGATACTGAAGTAGTCCATGTTCAAATGCAATAAGATCTGGACAATCCAGGCTTGGAGTGAAAAATGACAAGTCACATTCATGCTACACAAATGCCAGGTACTTTATCCAATAAGAACCAATTTAACCATCGTCCTTCGATATTCAATGGCATTAATCACTGAATGCCCCTCTATTAACATCCTGGGGATTACCATAGACCAGAAATTGAACTGGACTCACCATTTATATTGTTGGCTATAAGAACAGCTCATAGGTTAGAAATATTGCAGCAAATAACTCACAGCCTGACTCTCCAAAGCCTGCCATGATCTACAAGGCAAAACTCACCATCCAGACTTGGAAATATATTGCCATTCTTTCAATATCACGAAGTCAAAACCCTCATACACCCTCCCTAATAGCATTGTGGGTCAATCAACAATTCGTGGATAGTAGTAGTTCAAGAAGGCAGCTCACTATTACCTTCTCAAGGGCAACTAAGGATGGGTAATAAATGCTTGGCCAGCCAGTGACACCCACATCCCATGAGTGAATTAAGAAAAAAAACAGTCAAGGATCATCAGCTCTTGAATTATATCTCGTTAGGAGCTACAAAACTAGAGGAGAATTAACAACATCTGAAGAAGCATCACTAGACTCGAAATGTTAACTCTAATTTCTTGCCACAGGTGCTGCCAGACCTATTGAGCTTTTCCAGCAATTTCTGTTTTAGTTTCTGATTTCCAGCATCTGCAGTTCTTTGGGTTTTTTTTGGAGAATTTTTCAAAACCAGATATCCCACAATGCATCTGCACTTGGTGTTTTGAAATGGACAAATCTTTGTTGCTGAAGGAACTCAGCTACACAGGCATTCAGTCACTCGATTGCATTAATCATGGATTTATTCATTGTTTTGGAATATTAATGCCAAATCAGCCAAACATGAGCCAGAATTTGGGCTAAGTGTGCTACCCCACTTCTTCTAGTCCATAATGCCTAAGTATGCCACTTCCTGACTCAACAATAATGCTGTGGGGATGCTGCTGACCTATGGTACAGGCCTCTTCTTCTCACTCTCAATCCCTTCTCTTATTCAGCCCAGTTGGCCTTCCTCAGGATTTTCCTGTGGGCCTCTTGTTGTCTGAGTCAGGTAGTGACTAGACTGGTGAGCTGCACTGAAATACTGAGTGTTTGATTTCAGATCATCAATTTCATCATATATTCCACACAAAAATTCTATTTCTCAACCATGCTCTCCTCATAAAATAGCTCAAGAAGTCATTGCTAGATTAAAACACATTTAATAATCAATAGTATCTCAATTGTCATGTAACAGAGCATTACTTAAACCAAAAGAATTTGTAAATCCATTGCTTTGAGACGTGCCAGTCCCTAGCCAAGATACTCTCAGCCAAATATTGAGGCAGAGAATTCTTAAGACAGAAGCACAAAATATCATCACCACAGTAACCTTGACAACCACTGGCAATAAGGTCTTTTCGCCGAGTTTGCAAATCTGGCTCTAGAGAGTAGCAGATTCCCATGAGGACATCCTTGCAGAAGGGTAAAACCTGCACATAGCGCTCTTTGCTGATGTTCAGGTTGGAGCGTGCTCATTGAATACCCCAGCAGAATATGGCCTCCTGCCGGGTGGTCTTCAATTACTCCTCCTTCTTCTTCCAACAGTACGTCCCACTCTGCAAGATCTCAGCTCATTCTCTGCGGCATGCTGTAATCCAAGGTGATTGCTTATGAGTGCAAACCCTGTCTAGGCACATCTACTTTTGCAGGAGTCTTGGACCAAAACAAAATCTCTTTGAGTAACTACCACATTAATTTGCACATATTCAGAGTGAATTTGTTTATGTGTCAATTGTTGTCCAAGGTGACGAGCCCATTCCTTGTAGATTTTATTATTTCGAAGACTGTGGAAAGCAATGAACGTTTGGAACATTGAATAAATTGATCAACAAATAATGTGCAAGTAGTTGATGATCCCTTTTATGATAGTGGAAGTGAGTCAAAAATATTTTTCTTGCAACTGACTGTATGTTTGTATTAAGAGACAACATTTCTCAGTT
Source organism: Chiloscyllium plagiosum (assembly GCF_004010195.1). NCBI lineage: Eukaryota > Metazoa > Chordata > Chondrichthyes > Orectolobiformes > Hemiscylliidae > Chiloscyllium > Chiloscyllium plagiosum. The sequence goes on along the minus strand of NC_057745.1, from coordinate 23,082,651 downwards.
GAGTGCTGGACTCCAAAATGACAGGACTGAGTTTGAATTAAAATTGGAAAGCTGATTGAAGTCACAATTTGCATTCTTTTTACATTTTTGCAGTTGTTAACTCGACACACACAAACCACCTTACCAAAGTGCCTCAAGAGTCTGTGTACACATCAAATGTAATTTTACATCACAAATGGTAGCCACAGTGTCATAACACCGATGCAATAGGTATGCTTTTTCAACACAAATGATTAATTTTCACTTGTATTTTTACAGAAACATTTAAGACACAACACCACCCACTAAGGATAAGTGCACTGGCCTTGAAGCAATGCTGCAGGATAAGTGTATGCTTGTTGAAAATCTTCTCTTGCATTTATAGAGTCATAGAGATGTACAAAATGGAAACAGACCCTTCGGTCCAACCTGTCCATGCCGACCAGATATCCCAACCCAATCTAGCCCAAGTTTCACAACATCTTTCCAATAGGAAGGAGACCAGAATTGCACGAAATATTCCAACAGTGGCCTAACCGATGTCCTGTACAGCCGCAACATGACCTCCCAACTCCTGTACTCAATACTCTGACCAATAAAGGAAAGCATACCAAACGCCTTCTTCACTATCCTATCTACCTGCAACTCCACTTTCAAGGAGCTATGAACCTGCACTCCAAGGTCTCTTTGTTCAGCAACACTCCCTAGGACCTTACCATTAAGTGTATAAGTCCTGCTAAGATTCGCTTTCCCAAAAATGCAGCACCTCGCATTTATCTGAACTAAACTCCATCTGCCACTTCTCAGCCCATTGGCCCATCTGGTCAAGATCCTGTTGTAATCTGAGGTAACCCTCTTCGCTGTCCACTACATCTCCAATTTTGGTGTCATCTGCAAACTTACTAACTGTACCTCCTCTGGTAAAGGAAAACAAAGAGGGATCTCAGACAAATGTTGAACATTCAGAAATGTTGGGTTGAATCTTTTTTTAATTAAGTTCAAGCTTCATTGAGTTGTTTGGAGGGATTCTTGCCACAAGGCCCAGTGAGATCTAGATGGCCTTTTCTGTGGAAGGTCAGTGAAGACTTGATAGGTCATATGGCTGGCTTTTACAACGTAGGGATTCTATGATTCTTGAAAATTAGAGACCAGAGTGTCATGGTGGGGCAAAAAGGTTCCATATAATTTGTTGTTTCCTATTTTAACGAGCTGTGAAGGATGTAATCATGCACAAAAGCCTGACTTGCACCTGAGCAGAGGTCCCTCCCTTTATTACGGCTACATCCAGGTTTAAAAACCGTCTGTGACCAATCTCCGTGTGGTTCAACACCAAGCAGCACCTCAGAGCACGATTTACGGCCACCAGCCATGCACACCCTTTGTCCACAGACATTGGCATTGGACATTTTCCAAACTCTCGCTATCCTCATGGCATCTCTTTGATTCACCTGCAGGTCACTGGGAAGGCATGGATCTGTACTAGTGGATGCGCCAACAGTAACATTGAAAAGCTGCTGCAAGGACCCTCTGTGTGCAGGGATAGACTACTCACACATAGGCTCACCCAGGCTACACCTCAGGCTGCTTGTTTGCTCTCTTAGTGCTTTCTTACTTTGCATCTACCTCGATACTCACAGCATCCATGCTGTGCCATGCCATCAGCACACTGTCCAGTCAGCCAGAGCCAAAAACTGACAGTGCTGTTAAATTGATGAGCTCTTTTGTGTAGACACACAGACAGCTGCTTGTCAGTAGAAAAAAAATGTCCAGGGGAGAAGGAGTCTCTTGATGTATGGCACATTGAGGCTTTAGTTTATGTGCCAGCTGTCTCCATGGTAAAGTGTGTGTGTGTGTGTGTGTGTGTAGTCAAATGGCCATGTTTGGAAATTGATGGTGGCTGTTCCTCAGTCCAGTGTTGCTTCACTTTGTGGATGTGAACTGCAGCTTGTATTCATTTTTTGTGTGTTTTCTTTTGATGGCTGTGAATAAGGTTCAAGTCTAGACTTGTCTGAAAGCTTTGAGGAGAAAGTGAGGTCTGCAGATGCTGGAGATCAGAGCTGAAAATGTGTTGCTGGAAAAGCGCAGCAGGTCAGGCAGAATCCAGGGAACAGGAGAATCGATGTTTCCGGTATAAGCCCTTCTTCAGGAATGAGGAAAGCAGGCTAAGATAAAAGGTAGGGAGGAGGGACTGGGGGGGGGGGTGGCGGAAATGTGATAGGTGGAAAGAGGTCAAGGTGAGGGTAATAGGTCAGACT
>NC_057745.1:23054812-23079878 GCF_004010195.1 Chiloscyllium plagiosum | reverse complement strand
GAGGAGCGGGGAGTGGAAGAGATGCGGTGGAGGGCATCGTCGACCACGTCGGGGGGGAAATTGCGGTCCTTGAAGACGGAGGCCATCTGGGTTGTACGTTTTTGGAACTGGTCCTCCTGGGAGCAGATGCGGCGGAGACGAAGGAATTGGGAGAATGGGATGGCGTTTTTACAGGGGGCAGAGTGGGAGGAGGTGTAGTCCAGAAAGCTTGCCCATGTATGATGTTCCTCTACTGGACGCTGACAAGATGCAGGGGCACTGGGGAAAGAGCAATGGGGACACCTTCATAGAGGGTCTTGAGGTGGGAGAGATCAAAGGACAAGTGAAGTGTGTGTCCTGGTGGCAAAACAGCAACAAGGGTGAGAGAACTGGGTTGGATATTCGAGGGACTGTCAGCCCTGGACAGCATGACTTAGCGGCTGCTGTGACAATACATTGCCAGTGAGAGGCAACAGCAGATTGTCAACACTCCACTGAATGCACAGCAGACTCTCAAAGATGGCCTGGGTGCCAAGGACACTGGTCTTCCAGCAGACAGCTGCTGAGTGGTGGCTTGTTCTCAGATAAGTGTGTTGTAAGACGAAACTAAATCAAATACGAGGGACAGCACAGTATGGAGCAAGTAATTGAGGCATGTTTGATTTACACGTTCCCTGTAACTGTGCATTTTCCATGGTAATTTACCTAGCCTGCACAGCCCTTGACACTATGGGCAATTTAACATGGCCAATCCAGCAAACCTGCACACCTTTGGACTATGAGAGGAAACCAGAACATCCAGAAGAAACCCACACAGTCAAGGGGAGAATGTGCAAACTCAACACAGACAGTTGACCATGGCTGATATCGAACCCAGGTTGGTGATGCTGTGAGGCAGAAGTGTTAACTACTGAGCCACTGCGCCACCCATAAAGGCTTACATTTAAAAAGCACCTGGATTGCACGTCATTGTCTGAATCCAGGAGCACCAGTTAACCCACCCGGGAATGAAGTCCCTTGGAGGCTTAAATGGCCTTGCTTCAAGATTTCTCCGAAGTGTGTGCCGACGCACTGACTCATGGTTTCAGACAGCTGCGCACAGACCTCAGATGTTTGTGCACTGACAAACAATTCGAGGGAGTATTGCCCTGGAGATACTAGGGACCAACACTAGATTCCCTAGAGCTCACCTGAAGTCTGTCCAGGAGAATAGGAAAGCTTTTTTTCCCCAAAGATTGATTGCAAGGCGTCATCCCAACAGCCTGGGCAGAAGTGATGGCAGAGGTCAGTGTCACCCAAGAGAACCACAAGAGGATGAATGACTTGCTGCACTCCCCCAGGGTATGAACCACCATCTACTCAATACATCATGCTCCTGTAAGTGAGAGTTCATGGGGAAAGTTTGCATACTCCACTGGATTGTCACACAGATGCCAGGCATCACCATCGGGTGCCCCATCTGTAGCTGATGTCTGTCACTCATTGCAGCTACCAATGGAGCTTGACTGGCACTACTGTGGCACTGCCTCTCACACAGCCACCAGCATTCACACAGAAAACATAAAAGGAGCTGAAGCTCTCACGTGCCAGCAAGTCACTGACTTCCCATTACAACTTGGAGAATGTACACAACTGATAGCTGCTTTTCACCAAAAGCTTACACGGGACAAGGATACTACCAGAAAAGATGGATGACTGAGTTGAGCCCATTTTGGGTTCAGTCCGAGTTATTTGCCCCAGTCTGATTGCTGGTGTCAGTCAGTGTGGCTGCCTCATTTGGGCAAGTTCGTTGGTCAGGTCAGGCTTCACCCCCTAACAGTGTCAGCATTTAACAGCAAAAAGACAGAGTGCATACGACTGAGAATTCTCATGATCAATATGGATGGTTTTCTCCCCTAATACTGCACAAAGAAACGGCTTGCTTTTGAGGGAGGACCGTAACTAAGAAAGTTTGTAGCAATCAGAGATTTGAGGCAGAAGTGCCCCATGCGATACAAATCTCGTATATAGAGTCAGATTTGTGGAAACTCATACTTCACACTTTTGGATTACACTTGTGAATGTAATTGTAGTGGACCATGGTGACAATGAATATTCATAATGTGCTAATGAAAGCAAAAGAGAAAACCGACCACCTGAAAGGTTCTAAGAATGCAATAGCAAAACTGAACTTTTACCTTCTGCCCTAATAGGTTGCCTCCCCTGCCCTTGTAAAAGCTTCAGATGATCATGGGCAATTCTGCCAAATATATTGCTTAAAATATGAATGGAAATCTATTTAACACAAACAGTTAATCCTATTGATAGCAAAACATAACAAATTTGCTTGATAACCATTGAGTGCTAATCACGATGTCATGACGATGCAGATGTTACTGCACTACATATATTTCTTTAATGAAAATAAAGTATAATGCTACTGTGGGTCTCAGCACGTCAAACACACTTGCAAGATCTTTTCTATCTAGTGAAGAAAACATTCTTCAAGCTGCTAAATTTCCATTATTTCCAATATTTTCCGAAATGGAAACATAAACTCATATTATGCACTAGTCCCACTGGAGCAGAGGCTGGGGCTAGCATCGAACAGAGATGCTTGCAATACACAATTGAACCAGAACCTGTAGAGCACAGCTCTACTATATGTTATTAACGGATAAAATCTATGGAGGAGATAACCTCAGGATGAACCCTGTGCATTAGAAGCTTTCACCTAACTGCTGAATATGTTCTTACAGTCAAATGTCTATCTACAGCACTGCTAGTCAATAGATAGCATGCAAGACAGCCTGGGCTTCACTAGTGTCGAAGAAGATAGCATAACCCCAGCACCTGCAGCAAAAAAACTTTTGTTTGCTGTTATGGATAGGAGCAGATATATTATAAAAACAGCGATACTGGTCTTCCGCAAGCAGATCTCAATGTTGCTACTTGAGCCTTCACATTTTGAGCTCTGTGGTAGGTTATATCAATGGATGAAGGTGAAATACAAAGCATCAATCCCACTGACAGGTAGGCCACCCCCCCGCTCAAACCACACATGAGCAATTTCATTATAAAGCTTCTTCGGATTTTCTACTTCTGGAACGTGAAACATAATTCTGAAAGCTTTTGTCTTTCACTCATCAAAGTAAACCTCATCAGGAGCTTGGGACTCAATCCATTAAAACCATGTTGCACATGGACCACAATAAAAATAGTTGTAGTGAGTGCTGGACCTAACAGGAATCACAAGGTGTTATTTAAAACTGAACTCGACAGCCAATTTTGCAAGTTCAATTTCAGTGATGGTGTGAGCTAGGTATGGGGCTAATACTTAATAGGCAGGATGCAGATCATACTCAATCAGCCCACACTTTCAAAACCCAAAGTAAATGTCTGTTAACTGTGATCTTGCAATTAGCACTTGCCAAATAATCCTGACAGCGCTAATAGCGACACTATCAAATAATTTAAGATAATCAGTCAGGTGCATATGATGGGTCATTTATACTTGTCCACAGAAAAATACATTCACTTTTGCAGCAAGGAAAAGGAATATGCTTAAGCACTGTGTCTTTCTTTGACTTACTTGTCAGCTTGGAGAGCCCAAATGTCCCTTGGCTTTCTTCCTGGTAGTGTCTCAACCAATCAAAATCGACTTGCCAAATGCAATTATTGTAATGAGGTCAGCCAGGTGGGCCTCATAGAATATGAGTTCCCTGATAGGGGCTGTTAATCTGGTCCAATCAAGGAGCTCTGGCTGATAGATTAGAACAGGAGTGAAGGGGCGGGGGCTTGCTGAGTCTGTATTATCTGCACTTTTGTATGTAACAGTACTGTGTAATGTACAACTGTCATTGCTATTGTCTCTTTATATCTTTATGTGAAACTGGGATTTGAGGTTTGTCCTCATGTCCCTGTAAACTGTTTGAACGGTAGGGTTTGGGGCCTGGCTTTGCTGCTCCTCTCCCTTGTAAAATTGCTGTCTCTTGTATGCAGCTGTAAATGTAACTGTTTGTTGTAAACTGTTTTTTTAATTTGTTTAATAAAATAAAATAGAACAGGAGTGACAGAAGTTCTGCTCACTCTGAAAGCTGGCTCTGAGGGAGCTGGATCAGTGTCAAGGAACCTCCATGTGTAAATAAAGGGTGACTTGGTAATGGGTTACTGGCCTTTGTGGAATTATTTCACCAAACAAAGCAATAACATTTTCTCCTGTAACATAAGTTTTGTAATCATTTGAAATTTGGCATTTTTGCTTTCGCTCTGTTGTATGCAAAAGGAAAGGTTTCAGCAAATGTCTCACCTTTCAGCAATATTCCAGATTTTTCTAGTAGACCCTATCTGCCCCCATGAATCATCAATGACATGAATGAATACAGAACATCGACTAGGTGGGTACAGAAAATCGAAATTAACAATCAACTTTCTCAGTCCCAACTGAGGTCTCACCAAACACCAAATGGGCAAATTTATTCAGCTTATACAGCTCTCTGACAGTCTATTTCTTAGACAGCAGATGATTATTAGGATTCTTGCATCTTCTTAGAGTCTTCTCCCAGCACAGCTCCTTCACTGACCACCTGTTCTTCCACTCTCAGCACTCCTGAAACTCACTTTATTTGATTCATTATCAATCCCAAAACAGGTTTGTGAGCATTTTAAACAGACAAACTTCCCAGGTGGCCTCTTGTAGCACAATGGTTCAGTCCCTATCTCTGAGCCAGGAGACCTTGGTTCAAGTCCCACCCATTCCAGAGGTGTGTTATAATATGACTGAACAGGTTATAGAGTCATAGAGATGTACAGCATGGAAATAGACCCTTCAGTCCAATGTGTTCATGGCAACCAGATATCCTAACTTAATCTAATGCCATTTGCCAACACTTTTCTTGTTTACAAGCTCCTTAGAATAATGAACCTTGGTCTGGAACAAAATGAATCTTGCTCCCCTCTTCATGCAGTGTCAAAAGAAAATGTGAAGAACAATTAAAATGGAAATAAGAAGTAAAAGGCCAAACTGTGTGAAAAGATTAAAAAAAAAGTGAAAGAATAAAATGAATTGATTACAGTCCCAAGGACAATATTTATTCAATTCTCTGTCCTTCCCATTACCAGACTGTGACCTATGGAAAATCTATGTTAAATGGAAAATTTGATTAGTAATTCCAGAATAAATATGATTAAACTTTTAGTAAGGTACACAAAGATATGAAGTTGCATTTGTAATAAATGTTGTGATTCTAGCCCTCAGGACAGTGACATCATCAACATACAATAACTAAATTTCATAATTTTTAAAAATATGTTACGATTTTGTGAGAGAGAATGTTAATTCAATGTCACTTTTGAAAAGGTGCAAGATTTAATGAAGTTTTACAAAAAACATGAAAATCTTGGCATTTCTTGGTGCAAAATGTGTTTGCAGCGAATGTCTATCAAGATCTTACAAGAAAGAACGATAATAGGAAGGAGAGTGCACTCTAATAGTATTGTGTCAATTACTTGGATGAAGCCTCTTTATACAAGTAATCTTTCATGTTCTACATTTTGTGGCAAAATCATTATTAAAACTAAGAAAGAAATACTTTGCATAGTGCCTGAATCTCTAGGGGTTTGAAGGAGTGCATTGTTTAACACAGAACATTGTTCACTATGAGGGAGCTGTGAACACTCATGTCTGAGGCAGTGGATGTGTTCCGAGAAATTAAGTGCATTCTGGACAACTCATCAATTGCTGTCAAGCAACTGAACACAAAGATTGCGCATTTGAAGCTGGATTAACAACAACATAAAGCTGTTTATATCATTTAAATGACCTCTTCTATACAGAACTACATTAGAAGATTTCTGAACAAAAAACAGCAAAATCGGTGGAAAGGTGAAGCAGAGTTAATATGCTAAGCCAAATATGACTCATCTTAGAACAGAAGGTAGGAGAAAATTTGTTGGGTTTTTCAAGATTGCCAGGTGTCATGTTAACACAAATGTCTGTTTCACCTAACTCCTAATTCTGTTAACAAGCTAAAACAGTAAAGGTTTTATTAGATTTTTTTCCATTGACTCCAGAAAAAAAGCAGAAAGGCTATTATTATTTGAAAGGCGATGGATTGGGAAAGGCGAAGCTTCAACAAGACCTGGACGTTCTTGGAAACCATTGGTAAAATTAAGCATGCAGGTGTAGCAGGCAGTGTGGAAGACAAATGGCACCTTGGCCTTCATAACAAGAGGATTCAAGTACAGAGTCATAGAGTCATAGGGATGTACATCAAGGAAACAGACGCTTCAGTCCAACTTATCCATGTTGACCAGATATCCTAACCTAATCTAGTTCCATTTGCTAGCACTTGGCCCTTATCTCTCTAAACCCTTCCTATTCATATATCCATCCAAATGCCTTTTGAATGCTGTAATTGTACCAGCCTCCAACACTTCATCTGGCAGTTCATTCCATACACGTACCACCCTCTGCGTGAAGTAGTTGCCTCTTAGTTCCCTTTTAATTCTTTCCCCTCTCATCGTAAACCTATACCCTCTAGTTCTGGACTCCCCCAACCCAGGGAAAAGACCTTGTCTATTTATCCTATCCATGCCCCTTATGATTTTATAGACCTCCATAAGGTCACCTCTCAGCCTCTGACACTCCAGTGAATACATCCCCAGCCTATTCAGCCTCCCCCTATAGCTCAAATCCTCCAACCATGGCAACATCCTTGTAAATCTTTCCTGAAGCCTTTCAAGTTTCACAACATCCTTCCAATAGGAAGCAGGGATGCCTTGGTAACGGGATCTTAGTAAGACCATACCTGGAATATTGCGTGCCGTTTTGCTCTCCTTTATCTGAGGAAAGATGTTTGGCCATGGATGGAGTGCAACAAGGGTTTACCAGACTGATCTCTGGGATGACAGAACTGACGTGTGAAGAGAAAATGCATCAGTTATGGTTACATTCACCTGAGTTCAGAAGAATAAGGGTGAATTTTAAAGTACTATAAGAGAGCTTTTGCCGGGTAAATGCATGAAGGATGTTTCTGATGATCAGGGAATCAAGAATCAGGACACATAGGCTAAGAATATGGGGTAGGCAATTTTGGACAAAGATTAGGAGAAATTGTTTTCACCCAGCCAGTGGTGAGCCTGTGGAATTCACTGTCACAGCAAGCAGTTAAGGCTAAAACATTGAATGTTTACATGAAAGAGTTGGTTGTTAGGGATAGCTAAAGGGATCAGACAGTATGGGGAGAAAGCACGAAGAGGATACTGATGATTAACCATGAACATATTGAATGGCAGAACAGCCTTGAAGGGCTTTTCCTGGTTTTTATGTTTTTATGTTTCTTTTTGAACTGAAGAAAGTATAGCTCCCAAATTGATACTGAGTGGATTAAGTAATCATCAAAATTCCAATATTGTTCCAACATTAAACTCAGTTATATACAGAAGCATATGCATATGCCTATCTAACGAGTGAAGATGACCTAACGGTAAACACATGTTTATGGGAATTGTCAAATCAATTTAGCGTGCCTTTGAACTTTTTTCTATTCATTCATGGGATGTGGGCATTGCTATCCATTAATTGCTTAGGTAGGCACTTAAGCATCAACCATGTTGTTATGGATCAATTAGGCTAACTTTCCAATATGAGTTTATTTCATATTGATTTAAAATTTCACAAAATGCCGTGGTGGGCTTTGAACTCTTGCCTCTGAACATTCGGCTGCACTTTTATGTTACTAATTCATGGATAATTAACACTACTCCATTCTAAGTTGCCAACATTCGAGACACCTTCAGAAGAGATTTTCACGCCAATCACTTCATGCAGGTAAATGAAAGTCAGCAAGACATTTAATTAAATGTGCAAATCATGTACCAATAATGTCATCAAGACCTGACAGCTATGTTTACTGAAGGTCTGAGCAAATGAGCAGAAGTGATTTCCCCTCGATGACAGCTGTCATGAATCAAAACCAAGCAGAAGAGACTTGGGTAAGTGTTGAAGCTGTTCAAAGCGTTCTTGAGGAATAATTTCATCTTAAAATATCTTTTTCAATTTTTACATGTATTGTAGGGAAACCACACAGAAGAAAACAGGAAAACTGGCGAATGAGCCATAATACATCTGGCTCATCTTGCATCTTTGAAAATGAATGACTGGCGTGACCAGTTTAGTCATTTCCAAGCATTACTGGAGTTTCACTGTATTATCCCTCTGGACTGCTTCTCCCTGTCCATCAGGAAACCTTTCACTGACTGGAGGAGAGGGCTTCTGCTCACCCTCATGTTATAACAATATCAGATGCCATCTTACATTGAACCATTTCAAGCATGACATACAAATGGGAGTACCTTAGTATCCTCATAGATTACGTCTAGCTCAGAAACTAATGTGCTTGTGGCTATAATATTTGTATGTATTAAATGCCAAGTATCAATTTTTATATATATTAAATGCTCGTTGAATCCTTCAATATTATATAATGCCCACTTAATTTCTTGAGTTATGATGGATAACGTAAGCATCAGATACAATATCCTGGTGGGGGAAAAATCTACATCAAGAATCGTGCAAAGTATAAATAGATTTATACACTATGCATAACAGAAACAAGCCACGTGACCCAATTGGTCTACATTGGTGTTGATGCTGTAAACAAACACCAATTCAATTTACCTTATCAACATGCCTGAATCATTGATTGGTACATTTCCCAATATACAACCAATCTCTACGCATGCCTACTTTATCACTGAGCTTATTGAACCAATCAATGTTGACTGAAAGTACAAGACAATAAAAGTGAATGGAAAATATAATTTAGAAGCAATCAAAAAAAGAAATATTAGTTTGCATAACTTTTTTACAAAGATATTTCCTGTTTTCAATGCATTGAATGTGGCTTGACAGCATTGAGAATAAAGGTTAAGGATACTTGCTCTCAAATAGTTCCCACTCAGATTTATGTCAGTATTTGGCATGGTGAAGGACAACGTTATCCATTATTTATTGACACTGGTAAAACTAAAAATTACACACTACAGCCCTAGTTTTGTAGGAACTAATGGAAATTTATGATAACTGTTCATATATTTATGAAATGTAGCTCAAAGCACACCATTTTACACGAATCAGCTTACTTTTGCAAAATCTGTTTTACAACAAAAAAAAATAACATTTTCTTTATTAAAATCCATTTCCTCCAATGTCATCATATCAGCTGCAAAACTTCTTCAGTTTGCTATTTGTTATTGGTAAGAATCAACGCAAGGTAAATTATGATTCAGCCAGAGTTAAATGCTAAATGACCAGCAGCATAGTCTAGGACATGTGACTCAAGTTCAGGAATTCAAAAACAGTTTTCAGCCACATCAGGGATATTTTCTTCTTCACATATTCCAAGCAAATTTCCCAGAACTAAAACAAATGAAATCACGGAAAACTTTCAGTAAATTGGTATTTATTGCAATTACAGATCAAAATGAGAAAAGTATCATGAAAAATACTTTGTCAGCCTCTCACAACATTTATTCCTGTGAAACAAGCACTCTTGATTTAGAAAGCTTGTAGTAGTCTTTGAACATCTGGCAGATCTAAAATGAATGTACTGCCATTAAATTATATAGAATAATGCTTTGTTGAGGTGAAATATCAGGTGAATTTGCATTTCATACTGATAGGTCTTAAAAAAAACAATTTGGAACATTCCCTAGTCACCTTTTGCCTTGCATTGCACAATTTACAACACATCATGGTTAACTAACAGAATCTTTTTCCATTTTAATTCAATAATTAGCTAATAGAACAACTTTACCATCACCATTAACCTAAGACTGGGGCCTCCGTATTGAAAAATTGAATTAGAATGAAATGGTTGTTTTTGACTTGTGCCGATTCAATGAGTTTCTGTGCTGTAGTCACCTCTGCCGCTATGACTGTGACTGTGATGTAATCCTTTACAAGATTCAACTAAGCTATTGCTGGTTCATTCTAATATTAAAAGGCATTGTCTGATTGAAATGATTAAGCTATGAAGAGCTATGGTGAGCCAAGCAGAATTCTAGGGGTCTCATCATCAAGGTCTGGAGAGCTTGGCGATGAGCTTGATGGTGAGCCTGGGCAGGTCTCTAACAGGTGGGCAGTGAGACAGCAGTGCATGGAGGAGAGATTGAGCCCTCATGGGAGCATGGAGCATCTGGTTGAAGAAGAATTGTAATGTTGAACTTTCAACTTTATTTTTCTACTTTGTATCTAACAGTTTGTATCCAGGTACCTTTGTACCAAAGATGGCGCCGGAAATGGCAACTTTGTTCACTTTTCACTGTATTCCTGTATTCCTGTACTTGAATAAATATGGCAATAAAACCTAGTTTGAATTCTAAAAGGTATTAGACTGGCTGGGTTTTTTTTTTAAGTGCAAGGAAAGCTGATGAAGTATACAAAGTTATGAGGAGCATAAATAGGGGAGATAGGCAACAATATTTTTCCTTAAGAAGGTTCAATAACCAGGGAGTAGTTAAGTTTTATGGTGAAGCATTGAATATTTAGAGGGGATTTGAGGAAAGGAAATTTCACTTAGAGGGAGGTGGATGTCTGGAACTCACTGTCTAAAAGAGTGATAGAGGCATGAACCCTGAAGATAGTTAAGAGGCATTTAGATGAGTTCTTCAGTCATCACAGAAAACAAGACCATGGACCAAATGCTGGAAAATGGGATTAGAATACAGAGATGCTTGATGACTAGCACAGACCTTTTGGGCTGAAGGGCCTTGTTCTGTGCTGTAGAAACTCTATGACTCTGATTCTACACTTTTAAACTAACAGTAAACAGAAAGTAAAGCCACCTTGACACTGTCCTCATCTTACACTCCCAGGACAAGGTATTGCACAGGGTTAGATACAGAGGAAAACTTTTAAACAGAAAGACAAACAAAACTCAAGGTAACACTTACATCAGTGTGATTGCCAAAAAAAGTCATACCTGTCATTATATCTAATTCTCTCACACATAGCATGTAACTTCCAAAACTGGTCACAATCAAAGGGATAGAGAGTTGCAAACCTCCAGTTAAATAGCTAACAACAGAGAAGCATAAGTATATTCCAGAGTTCACCTTTTAAAAAATTCATATTCAATAGGTTTCTCACAGAGCCCTCAATGTCACCTATCTTATTCTACAAAGATTGGAAGTGTCTGTGTTTTTGGATCAACTACAGCTGATACTTGCCAGATTATTCAAATTATTTGGTGAAATGTGCCCAATCCATATTAGGGTTGCAAACCCACACTTGCTGCCATGAATGACCATTCCTTTTGGGTGTGCTGACAACATCACAGGAGTAGCAGTCTGAAAAATAGCAAAAATAGTTTTAGAGTCATTATAAAGTGTTCATCCAGTTGTGGACATAATACACTGATGGAGGGATGAGTGGTTGGCTTAGGTAGGGCACGGGGGCTATGCAGTAGTGAGGGGACGTGAGGACGTGTGGGTGGGGTGATTGCTGGAGGAATGCCTTCTATTTCCCTCTTCCAAAGAGATCAGATACCTCCTTCGATCAGTGGAGCTAAGGCTCCCTATAGGATTGTGAGCAGTCATGCTTGTAGGTAAAAAGTGCATATGCCTACTGGGACTTGCAAAGTTATCAAGAAATTGTCCAAAAAAAGGGAGATTAACAGAAGTGTCTCATTTTATTAAAGAATTTTAGTCTGTGTGCTGCACGACTGATTTCATGTTCATTGTCTTTTTCACAATGAGATGCCTATTGAAGTGCCACCTGCTTATTAAATAGAAATGTTTATTAAAGTACAAATTTAAGTAGTTTGATGTAGTTATTAGGGGAGAAAGTGAGGTCTGCAGATGCTGGAGATCAGAGCTGAAAATGTGTTGCTGGAAAAGCGCAGCAGGTCAGGCAGCATCCAGGGAACAGGAGAATCGATGTTTCGGGCATAAGCCCTTCTTCAGGAATCGGGCATAAGCCCTTCCTGAAGAAGGGCTTATGCCTGAAATGTTGATTCTCCTGTTCCCTGGATGCTGCCTGACCTGCTGCGCTTTTCCAGCAACACATTTTCAGCTCTGATGTAGTTATTAACCATTTAATTGAAATGGTTTTTATATAAGTCAATGAATAGCTAAATAAAATATTTGTTTTGTATCAAAACAAATGTACATTTTTTTTAATGGTGACTCAATTAATAAATTGGTAACTTTGTTTTCTGTAATGATGTCTTCTGATTAATATCTATGCTGGATAATAGGTAAGTTGGAATTGTTAGGTTCCTCATGGTCTAGTGTCCAAGGCCCAGCCATCTTCAGCTGCTTCATCAATGACTTGCCCTACATCCTGAAGTCAGAAGTGGGATCTTCACTGATGCTTGCACAATGTTCAGTATCATTCATGGTTCCTCAGGTATTGAAGCAGTCCCTGTCCATATACAGCAAGGTCTGAACAATATCCAGACTTTGGCTAATAATTGGCAAGTAACAATTACACCATGCGAGAGTGATGCAATGACTGTCTCCAGCAAGAGTGAATCTAATGACCACCCCTTGACATTCAGTGGCATTACCATCACTGTTACCCTCACTATCAACAGTCTTGGTTACTATTGACCAGAAACTGAACCGGACTAGACATGTACAAACAGGCTACAATTAGTCCTGGCTAGGAATTCTGTGTTGAATAACTCATTTCCTGTCTTCCAAATCCCTGTCCGCCAATGACTCAGCATAAGCTAGGAGTGTGAAGGAATATTCTCCACTTGCCTGGATGGATACAACTCCAAAAGCAGCTGAGAAAGTTGACACCATCGAGAACAAAGCAGCCTGCATCTACCACCTTGAATTTTCAGCCACTTCAATTCCAATGAAAGCTGTCTACAAGGTGCATGGCAGCAATTCACCAAGCCTCCTATGACAGCACCTTCCAAACTCATGACCTCTACCACCTAGATGAACAAGGGCAGCACACTGATGGAAATACTGCAAACTCTGATATCTCCACCAAGTCACACATCATTCTGACCTGACAACACATCACTGCTCCTTTACTGTCACTGGACCAAAATCCTGAAACTCCCTCCCTAATACCATTGTGGGTGATTACACCATACAAAAGCTGCTGTGGTTCAAGAAGACAGCTCATCATGACCTTCTCCAAGGTAATTAAGTATGCCAATAAATATTGGCCTAGCCAGCGAAAACAGCACTCCTTCAAATGTTTAAAAAAGATACTGTGATTGTATTTTCCCCAGCTTTTCAGAGCAAAACAAACCGTCACCATAATGTATTTTGAGTGCTGCTTTGTGTACAACAAATTCAGGTCTCGCAGAGCCACTTCCCTAGTGAAGAGCCTGGTGGCACCCCCTCTCCCAAACCCTGAGTAATGAGCAAGGATAGTGTGACTAAACATGTCAAAGTCAACAAAGAAGATGAAAAGAGATGGTACACCATGGACACAGCCACAGGGAATGTCATTTCTGACTTTGGTTGGACAATTTTGGCACTCTTCATTCAAATCTATCATTCTAACTCCCTACCTTTTTTTTCCCACATGTAGCCTCTCCTTAAACATACTTATGCCATTCACTTCAGTTATTCCCTGTGGTGGCCATTTATATGAATACATTCATAGATTTGGGGTAAATGGGAGATTTGAAATGAGAAGGAAATTTCCAATGAAAAATAGGCCAGTGATTTTACTTTGAAAAGAGTGACTGTGGAGGCAAAGAAGGGGTAAGGAAGATGCCTGTAGTTGGGGGAAGGGATACCAACTGGCCCAGGACAGAAATTAGATAGGTAGTAATTCAGTGGCATAGGGTAAGCAGAGCAGGTGGAGTCACGAATGAACTGAGCTGGTACATAGATCAAAGAGAAATTAGAGAGAGGTTCCTTGATGCATTCACAGAATGTGGATGACCCTGGCATTTTTTGGCCATTCCAAAGTCATATATAAGCTAGAGTGGGTAAGGATCTTCTCTACAGAGCATCAGTGAAACAGATGGTTTTTATCTTAACACAAGACAGTGGTCACTATTAGATTCTTAATGACAATTTTTAATTGGATTCAAATTCTACTCTCTGCCATGGTGGGATATGAACCAAGATCCCAGAACATTACTCAGCTCTCTGGAGAAATGATGCCACTAGGTCATCACCTAGTTTAGGGCGAGGGAGGTAGTTTGTTTGACAAGGAACTAGATCAGAAGCTACTGTACAGAATGTCCAACTCAAGGGAGAAGTTACATATAGCAGAACAAAGATCCAAGCTAAGGTAAACCAAAGTCATGATATCCCTCATAATAACCATAAGCACAGTGGCATTGAAAAGAGTTAAGCCTCCTATTACAATGCAATGACAATTGATGCCTTGTACATCTCTAAAGATGTATTTAAAGTAATTCAGGCTCATACATTATGTATTGATGTCATTTAAATTGTTCTGTTTAAAGACGCTAAAATTTTCATTAAAACAAGATAATAGGAGCCTACATAATGATAGCTGTACTCTGAGCATACCAGAATGTGTTTGCAGACTGCTGTGTATGGCATGTCAGATAAACTCCCAGGAAGGTTGCAGGGGGTGGAGAAGGGAAGTGGTTATCAACATATTTTGATGGTAGCCTCAAGGGGACAAAACAGTGTGCTGAGCATTTGTCACATGCAGTTCTTATCTGTTAATGGAAGAGTTGTTTAATTCACATTACATCTGCAGCAGATGCAAACACTTGTTCACTGGTTCACAGCAGTTGGAATTAATTAACCACGGACTATAATTTACACACATAAGGCATGGCAAAATTCCTCACAACAAAAGGAAACTGGTGGGACGCCCATGTTTCACTGCAATTAACAAACCACTAACAAAACTATATTCACCAAAATTACACAGTTCTGAGCTGCATGCTCTGTAATTGATTTGCAGGTGATTAATTTTGGAGGAAACCAGGTTTTCTCCTTGCTTTTGATTAAAGTAAAATAATTTTTCCCAGAATGCCATCTGTTGGCTTTGACTTTATGTCATTAACATGATCAAACATTTCTTGCTAACAATGAACTAGATTTCATGTGAGCAGGAATAGGCTTAACATTTGCAAATTGAAACCACAAAGAGGATAGAGGTCCTTGGTTTGATTGTTGACTGGTGAGCCACCAGTCTCAATATACTTAGACTATAGAAGGCAGCTTGGCTCAGAGGCCTTGTTATTGTTAACATGCCACATTTTGGCCACCCAGGCTGGAAGCTTGGATGCTACATGAGAGAGGGACTACAACCCTCTTAGATCAGGTTAATACATCGCAAATGGTTATTTGTTTATGCTAATAGATATGTGGAATGAAACCTCAACAGCAACTTTACATGAGGCAAGGTTGAGTGCAGCACTGAAAAATGGTGGAGAAAAATTGGCAAGAAAGGATTAAAAACAGAACTCAATATGCAGTAAATTGCTGGAAAAAAAAATTGCATGAGTGGACTTCTCAGGTCACAAGACCTCACAGGAAATTTCTGAGATGAATATGTCTCACTTCCTGTCACAGCCTGTCCCCTTGCACACTCTCAAGGACTCAGACAATCTACTTTTGTAAATAGAACTGTGCTTTATATTTCTCTATTACCTCTAGCTGGCCGTATCAATAATGCAGGAAACGCATCTGTCCAGCGAGATGAGATTATTTTTCTGATTTCGGCTGACAGTTATGGTAATAGTTTGGCAAACAATCTACTCCTTCGACAATGACCGCAGATTACAGCTGTTTTTAAATCTCAGCAGCTCATGAAAGCCAATGATTGATTAGACTCTAGGAGACAGAAACATACAGCCTTCACATTTCACCAGTGCTTAACCCTTTAAACACATTGCTACAGGAGAGCTGCAAAAGAAATGTTTATTTATTACAATTGTGAACTTTGGTTAGGAATCTCATTGTTTCTTTTCATTTGTTCCTCAATATTTAGTTCTTTCCCCTTAATTGATTTCTTTGAAAGAATTGTTGGTGTGACTGATGGGGCTTCAGACTGGATATCAGTCCAGCTCCAAGACCACCACCAGACAAAGGCATATAGTAAGGTGACTGTGTACTTCATGCCTCTTCCTCAGCACCATTGCAAGATATTCCAGTTAGCACTTCAGTTTAGGTCTTATTGAACTGCAAATGATAGAATTCCTATAGTACACATAGAGGCCAGTCAGCCCATTGAGTCTGCACTGAAGTTCATCCTACTCTATCCCTGTAATCCCACATTCCTCATGGTTAATTCACCTAACCTGTACATGCCTGGACACTGGGCCAATTTCCCATGGCCAATCCACCTCACCTGCACAACTTTGGAATGTGGGTGTAAACTGGAGCACCTGATGGAAACCCATGTAGACATGGGGAGAATGTGCAAACTCCACACAGACAGTCACCTGAGGGTGGAAACAAACCCTGATCCCTGGTGCTGTGAGGCAGCAGTGCCACTCTGAGTTTGTTCCCAGATATGCTCATAAACTGCGCTGAATAGCCGAGATGAGACTTATATACGAGGCATCCATTTTCAGAGGCAGAACAGTGCTTTTCATGTTACTGGGCTTCACGGAAATGCTCATTTGTGAACATTAGTGAGAATAAAGCAGCCCAGTAAAAAGATACTGCATATTTATCGCATTTACAGGTGTCACGATTGTCACGAAGGATGACAATTTTCTCCTGGCCAGTGATATTGAAAGATATCAAAGGTACCCTCAAAATCTACTTTCTTCTTGAGTAAGATGTTAAATATGGCCCATTGAGCAAGGGTGGAGATTAGACCTTGGAAAGCATAGGATGCTTGTTTTACAGAGACCCTAAAACACACAGTACCACAATGTGTTTGTATAAATAATATGAAGTACAATTAGAATGGGGAAGCAGTTGGACAGTGGTATTGTCACTTGACTAGTGTCAGCCGTGTTATTGCTCTGACATGTCTCTGAATCCCAATATTTTTGCAGATGGGGAGATTCAAATTAATACATTTGGAATTAAAAGCTAATGTAATAGTAACCATGAATAGTAACCATAAAAAAGACTAAGGTTGACTCATAGCCTTTAGGGAAAGAAAATCTGGTGTCCTCACTTGGTTTGGCTGAAGTGTGCCTCCAGATGGTGGAGATGTAGTTAACTCTTAAGTGCCCGCTAACATTTAATGGTCTATCAAGCCGTACACTTGGAGTTAACCACTACAATGCCGATTTAAAGGAGTAATATAGTAGGACCAGCTGACATCAACCAAAACATTAGTAATGACAACTGTAAAAGCAACCTTCTCAATCCTATCAAGTCCTCCTTCCTAACCCCTGGGGTCTGGGGCATAACTCTGGTGGCACAGGCCTTGAAGTCCTCAAAATTGACTCCAGAACTCATGATATCTCTTGGAATTTTGCACAAATATGAACAAGGATACCTCCTGCTAATTGATCCATATTGTTCACTCCAATCCCCCAGTTCCCCCACAAGCTGTTGAATGCCACATGGAGCTTGGAATGAGTGTGTTAAGGGTACAGACTGTATTCTGGGATGGAAAGTCCAGTATTAGCAAGAATGGCATGGTGCCTCCACAACTGAGCTGACTGAATCCTAAAGGACAGCGCTGATGGAAGAGGTCTGCAGCAAGTTGTGAAGGAGCCAACAAGAAGAAAATACATACAGAAATTGACTTTGTCCTGACCAATCTATTTGTAGCAGACACATTTGTCCATTCCATCGTTGCAGGGAGTGACCGCCACGCAGTCACTGTGGGGATCAAGTCCTACATTTATGTTAAGGACACCCTCCAGCATGGTTTCAAACAGATTGAGTAACACATGGCAGGGCATCCATGAAGCACTGCGGGCCATCAGCAAAATTATTTTCAACCATATTCTGTAGCTTTGAGGTCCCCTTTCTAATATTACAATCAAGCCAGAGGCTTAACCCTATTTCGATGAAGAGTGCAGAAGGGCAGGGGAGGAGTCGTACCAGACATACTTAAGAATGCGGTGACAAGTTGTTGAGGCTACGCAACGTAACTAGCTGCATGTTAAGGAGTGCAAGCAGCAAGTATTAGACAAAGCTAAATGACTCCACAACCAACAGAGCAGGTCAAAGTTCTGCAGTCTTGCCACATCCAGTTTTGAATTCACTGGAGGAGAAGGCTCCAGTACAGTGCATTCAACTCACCTCTAAATGGGAAATTTATTCAAAAAATACAGTAACCTATAGGTTACAATCAGAGAAAATGAACCAAACTCCTGCTCAACATGCCAGAAAAACCTAATACTTCAGTAAGATTCTTTGGGGAAGCGAAGCTACTTCCTAGACAGGCCTTTATGCAACACAATCACACTAATGGTTGAATTTAATGTGGTGACTTACAAGCATCTGAATTATAAAAAGAAAAATAAAAAACTAGAAATGCCACCACTTTGTTCTCAGGATAGTTAGAGTTGGGTAGCAAATAAGACTTTTCCAATGTTACGCAGATCCAAAAATCAACTTTAAAAATAAACAGAGTGCTTTTTTTTGGTTTGGGACACAAAAAAACTGCAGATGCTAGAATCCAAAATGGACAAGCAGAAGGCTAGAGGAACACAGCAAGGCAGGCAGCATCTAAATAATTAGACAACTTAATAGGGAGTTGGAATCAGTTTAACTATCTCCTCTTAATACAACAACCAAAAGAGACAATCAGATGGCTGCCAGAATGGCACTTCTGCTTAGGGGTTGGCATGTCACATTTCCAAATTCCAGGGAAAATTGAAGCTGACTTTCAGGAAAATGGAAAATTAAAAAACATGTCAATGTTTTAACTCTACCAGATGATTGTAGTTAGTAACATCACTCCTTCTTCCCACTTACTGTAAAGTTGTAATCTAACTGTCCACTTGAATGTAACATTTTCAAAATTTATCTACACAACTGGGCGTCAGTTGAAAGGTCTTTAGAATGTCACATGAATATTACAGGGCAGTCTATAAATATAAGTTCTCTCATTTTTTTGTACATTTTGTTTAATACACACATATATTCCATTCATTAAAATAACAAAAGCCAATATTACAATTATGCATCTAAATTCAAATCTCTAAAATACTGTAGGAGTGTTGCTGACCAATTCAGTTTTTACATCATTTATCACTTATTATTTCCAACTTGCTAGCTCTGTCAAAATAGTAAACTGAACCTTAATCTTTTCTCCTTTTGGAAAGTTTCGATTATGCTATTTTGAATTCTGTTCGTGAAAATGTGCCATTAATTTAACTTATTTTGCTCAGTATAAAATAAATGTGTTTGGTTAAGCATCCTAATTAAATAATTAGTCTTTTCTGTTAAATAATCAATTAATTTACTTGCAACACACTTGGCATAAAAGCACATGGGAGTTGTACATTACTGTCCTGGGTTTATGTACCATTTAGTGTTACTTTGTCATCCACACAACAAATATCAATATAGATTAATCTTTTCTGAATGTAGTCTAATAAATTATGTGATATGGCTAATGTGATCCATTCAGAGAAATATGGTCTTTTTCTCCTGTCCGTATGTTTATCAAGAAAAGACCAATCAATCAATCAGTTCGAGAAGGTTTGACTTTGATTGTCATCATCAGCAGTTATTCCACCTAACGGTTTCAGTTCACATTTGAAGTATCTATCCAGTAAAGAGGTTATTATCACAACTGGTTTTGACAGATAGTTGATACTACTTAGTCTTGAAAACCAATGAAGGAATAGATCTATTGATTAGATTAAGTGCATTTATCCATCTCAATGTATCTTTTTGTCATTACTATCTGATAAAAGTGCAAAGACTTGGATTTATATATTTACTTTATTCATTCATGGGGATATGAGCATTGTTGGTGACCAGAGTTCATTGCCCACCCTGACTGGCCTTGAGAGTATTGCGGTGAGCTGCCTTATCAAATGCTGCAGTCCATGTTGAGGCCATAGGTAGATACGCTGCCAGTGACACGTGGAAGAGAGTTGCAGAATTTTGACCCGAAGAATGGACCATGCAGGGGTGCCATTGCCATTTTGCTGCATGTGTTCTTGGTGGTAGATGTTGCAGAGTTGAAAAATGTGGTGCTGGAAAAACACAGCAGGCCAGGCAGCATCTGAGGAGCAGAAGAATCGACGTTTCGGGCATAAGCCCTTCTTCAGGATGTTGCAGGTCTAGCAGATGCTGCTGAATAAAATCTAATAGAACAGAAGAAGACTGATTGGTCCAATCTTATTGTATAATAATGACTTGAAATAGATCATGCTTTCCACAGTTACCAGATGTCTCAAAGCACTTTCCCACACCTATCCCCTGCCCCAAAGCAAATAGGCGGTGCCTCAGTCTAACATCTTATCTGAATGATGGCACCTCGGACAGTTCTCTCAGTTACAAAGTTAAAAATCACACAACACCAAGTTATACCACCTGATGAAGGAGCAGCACTCTGAAAGCAAGTGCTTCCAATTAAACCTGTTGGACTATAACCTGCCGTTGTATGATTTTTAACTTTGTACACCCTAGTCCAACACCGGCATCTCAGTTACATGACTCTCAGTTACAGTGATTAATGTTTTGATCAAGATTCTTGAACGGGACTTGAGCTCAGGACCTTGTGAGTGTACTACCAAGTGAACGAGTTAGCATCCTTCCTCAAAACCTGTCTCTGCAGGATCAAGAAAATTTAAATAAAACAACTTATATTTTGCACATTGTTGTGAACAAGTTAACTATAGCCACTCACTCCCAAATGCAAACATTTGGCCTGCACAGGCTAAATCATATTTGAAAGAAATATTGGGCTAAGTGCAGGTTGTGTAGAGTTTTTTGAAAGGTTTTTCACTGTGAGGCCGAGCAACATTTCTCACCTCATTGGCTCATTATGCAACATTGTCCCACATTTGTTCCCCCATTAGCCTCAGTGCTGCCTGCCTTTGCCTTCTGATTACCTCAATATCTTTTGAACATCGGTGTCAGCACTAGCA
Organism: Chiloscyllium plagiosum; assembly: GCF_004010195.1. Lineage (NCBI taxonomy): Eukaryota > Metazoa > Chordata > Chondrichthyes > Orectolobiformes > Hemiscylliidae > Chiloscyllium > Chiloscyllium plagiosum. The sequence continues at coordinate 23,058,930 of NC_057745.1, read as the reverse complement.
GCCATGCCATCCATTTTCATCACACTCAATCCCTCCCTTTCTCCTCTACCAGGCGATATTTCAGATATTGTGTCCTGTAGACAGCTAAAGGTTCAATCACCAATCATGGTGCATTATGATTGGGAATGCACATGAGGCCAGAATCAGAGGTGCACAAATAATTTGGAGGGTTGTGAGGTAAAGGAGGTTACAGAATTAGGAAGGACAAGTCAGTGGAGGGATTTCAAAACAAGAAAGAGAATTTAAAAGACTAGTTGTTAATTTACTGAGAATCAATATTGGTCAACAAGCATAAAAGTATGAGGAGATTGAGACTTGCTGTGAGTTAAGATACAGACACCAGATCTTTCATTGAGTTAGCAGATGGCAGAATGGAAAAGTACTGTCAGGTGTATATTTAAATAGTTGAATCTAGATATGATGTGGAGGTGCTGGTATTGGACTTGGGTGGACAAAGTTAAAAATCACACAACACCAGGTGATAGTCCAACAGGTTTATTTGGAAATGCAAGCTTTTGGAGCACTATTCCTTCAACAAAGGCATGAATTAAGGCTTAAACAGCCCATGAGTTGAAACAAAGGTAAAGTCAGGTGAGGCGAAGAAGGCAGAAATTGGCAGTCTTTAATGATGGTCATGAACATGAGTTTGAAAACTCATCTTGGAATTAAATGCATCACAAAGATTGCAAGCAACCGCTTTATTCTCAAAATATTGTCAGGGATACACATCAATTGTTAGAGAAGATATTGTAACAGTGACTTCGTATAATGCCTTTAGTCTTTTCAGCATTTAAATTGAGAAAATTTCCTCTCAACCAGTATGGGATATGTTATGATCATACTGAAGTCGACAATCAATATTGAACTTTTAGCATTTGATTTTACTTCCTGGGTCTTTCACAAAGTAAAAATGGTTTGAGAATGGATGTGTATGAAATAAGCTGCCAGAGGACGTGGTGGAGGCTGGTACAATTGGAACATTTAAAAGGCATCTGGATGGGTATATGAATAGGAAGGATTTGGAGGGATATGGGCCGGGTGCTGGCAAGTGGGATTAGATTGGGTTGGGATATCTGGTTGGCATGGACTGGTTGGACCGAAGGGTCTGTTTCTGTGCTGTACATCTCTTTGACTCTATGACTCTATTACTGTCATAAAATAGCTGCTGGATTACCTGAATAAGTTGAGCACTCTCCATGGAATATGCAAGCTGGTAGTTTCAGAATGAATGCTTTAATCAAGAAGCGCTTAAATTGTTGAGGCATCAAGAAATTTGCAACTCTTGTCTTACTCACACTTGCATGATAAATTCACATGTTGAGAGATGACAGGTTGCCTCCAACCATCCAACTTGGAATTAAACACTGTCACAGATACCAGAATCCGCAAAGGAAATATATTTTAAGGCAACCTTTCAGCAACATAGAATAGAAAAAACACCATGGAGTGATAACAGCAAGGTTACTGAAAGTGTTTCTTTTCTTTTCTCTCTCTCTCTCAAGCTCAATGAAACTTGTCAATGAAATGGAATTTCCAACAACAACCATCCACTAAGGAGTCCTGAACATCTGCACCTCTGCTATAGTGAAGGAAACAAGACACCAGTTAAATAAGGGCATGGAATTATCTTATTCTCCTAGTCAACATCAAATAAAACAATTTAACTGGATGTTCATCTCAGTGATATTTGAGACTTTGCTGTGAACAAATTTGCCACAGTACCTCATTACATAACAACAATAATTAGATTTTAAAGTAATGGGTTAAGTGTGAAAGACTTTGGGATGACCTGAGGATGTGAAAGGTGATGTACAAATGAAAATACTTTCTTTAACATCTTCAATGAAATATCCAGTTGTTTATCATTTAGGAGAACTGGGTTCAAAGTTTATTCTACTCTTAAATACCAATCATTTGTATTGTAAATAGTAGCTGTAAAGGAAGAGGTTTTGTGATAGTTTCACTGTCTCTGAGTGTTATTCTTGGACTTGAAGCCAAAGAAGGTGTATTAATTATATAGCCATATAGATTGAATATTGACCTCCACATCCTTCCAATGTGTGCCAGAAGAGTTGAATACTTTTCTGATAACCCATGTGATGGAAAGAAAGTTGAAACCACTCCAGCCTCTATCCATAGCTCCAGAGTACAACATGCATGTTGTTAATGCGACTCAGATTCCATGAGTGGACTGTAACACGCCAACACAAAATGGCTTAGAGTATGTTTCAATGGGCATTTAACCTAAACAGGTCTCTTTTGATTCAGTACAGCACAGAAGAGTCCAAGATTGTCTGATACTAGAGAAAAAGACAAAAACAGAAATTGCTGGAAAAGCTCAGCTGGTCTGGCAGCACCTGGAGAGAGAAATCAGAGTTAATGTTTCAGGTCAGGCTGCCATTCTGACTGATCTTTTCCAGCAATTTCTGGTTTTGCTTCTGATTTACAGTATCTACAGTTCTTTTGTGTTTCCGAAAGAAAGAGACCTGCTGGACATTATCATGCAAGGATGCTGTTTGTATGCTGCGAAGATTCACAATGGTGGAACTTCACAAGTAACTAATGGTGGGCGGCATGGTGGCACAGTGGTTAGCACTGCTGCTTCACAGCGCCAGAGACCCGGGTTCAATTCCCGCCTCAGGCGACTGACTGTGTGGAGTTTGCACATTCTCCCCGTATCTGCGTGGGTTTCCTCCGGGTGCTCCAGTTTCCTCCCACAGTCCAAAGATGTGCAGGTTAGGTGAATTGGCCATTCTAAATTGTCCGTAGTGTTAGGTAAGGGGTAAATGTAGGGGTATGGGTGGTTTGCGCTTCGGCGGGTCGGTGTGGACTTGTTGGGCCGAAGGGTCTGTTTCTACACTGTAAAGTAATCTAATCTAATGAAGACTCTTACTTAAGACTCATATTAGTTATATTATAATATTTGTATGATTATAATAATAGAAGGCTTGTGAAAAAAGAAACCAGTGGTACATGAGGAATGCCACTTTGTAGATATAGTTTACACAAAGCCATACAACTGCATATTATTAAATTCTAACATCCTTGAATATTGTAACAAGATTATGGTCACCGTTTTGAACAGTGTATTTTAAAAAGTATCACAGCTCTTGAATTATCATTCTATTTTTATTAGCACATGATTTAATGCATTCCTGGTGTAATAACAAACTATTCATAAAATTCTTTTACAATGTAATTTCACCTTCAGCGCTCGCCAAAAAACATATTTCTTTTAAAATTGCAAGAGATTCACGTGTAGTCAGACATTATTGATACTGATAAGTAGCTGATGTTTGCGGACAGGCTTGCAAGGGAAATCTAGGGACTGATAAATTCTGTGGAAAGCTGACATTGGGAGCAAATTGACCATTTGAGAAGAGGCTGGAACAGGCGGGTTGTGGTGTTTAAAAGGAGTGTTAGTTTTTTAAAAATGGTTTTGGGAGGGACACACCTGTCTCCAAGTCAGCAAATGTCAAAAACTTTTCAATAGCAGGCAGCTCCAATGGCTGGAACTAACAGCTCAAGGAAAACCTACATTGAAATGAATAACAAACAGGAGTTGACCACTTCATTCTCATATGTAAAGGGATGAGTACCTATTCATTTCACACAGTAGGCAAAACCTTTGAAGTTAGGAATATGTGCACAATTGCTGCCCACCTCATTAAAGGTTAGTACATTAGCAAGCGCCAAAAGATGGGTTCTGCTTGGCTCAATTTGATAGCTTTGGCAAATAGAATTAAGGAGAATCCAAAGGGTGTTTACAAATATATTAAGGACAAAAGGGTAACTAGGAAGAGAATAGGGCCCCTCAAAGATCAGCAATGTGGTCTTTCTGTGGACCTACAGAAAATGGGGGAGATACTAAATGAATATTTTGCATCAGTATTTACTGTGGAAAAGGATATGGAAGATATAGACTGTATGGAAATAGATGGCGACATCTTGCAAAATGTCTAGATTACAGAGGAGGAAGTGCTGGATGCCTTGAAACGGTTAAAGGTGGATAAATCCCCAGGACCTGATCAGATGTACCTGAGAACTCTGTGGGAAGGTAGAGAAGTGATTGCTGGGCCTCTTGCTGAGATATTTGTATCATCGATAGTCACAGGTGA